>NC_137431.1:34894476-34951976 GCF_964374335.1 Astatotilapia calliptera
TCAGGCTTTATGATGCTCGCAGCCTCTGGGGTGTTTCTCTGGTGGTTTCATGGTTTGTTCATCGTGTTTATTTAAAGCATGAAGTTAGAAACACTCAGAGCTCACAGGTGAAACACTCACCTGGTCTCCTGCAGGTAAACAAAGCAGATCTACACCAAGAAACTCAGCTTAGAGTCCCCGTCCCCAGACATGTGACCTAACAGCAGTCAGAGATCTCAGTCCTCAAGGTACTCATATGTACCTGAACTCAGCATGTGCCATCTCGATGCACACTCAGGCATCCAGGTAAGTGAAGCTCCAAAAGTTGATTCTGTTCATCTGGATGTTTTCAGTGGGAGAAACGTTTCGTCATCATCAGGTGACGTCTTCAGTCTCAGCTGACTGCAGGTCTCCAGCCTCATAAATAGGACATTTGCATAATGACTGAAACCAGCTTCATAATTATGCAAATTCTCATAACCATCGATCAACAACCATCGATCAACAACCATCGATCAACAACCACTATCTTTACTTGAGTAGCTGTTTTTCTGACCACTTCGTGCTCACATTGTCAGAACAAGCTCGGTAGCGTCATGTGTCTCACTCATTCTCAGGTAACACTAAACTCAAATGAAGCTTCATTACTGAATTCCTGATTACAAAAACCAAGAAAGACACAAGAAACCCAACCTGAGAGAGCAGAGAGGAAACCCCGGGAACACAGCCCGACATCATCCAACTCAGTGGTTCCCAGACTTTTTTGCTAGCCCCCCCCCCCTTTGTTTTACAAGAAAAATGTTTACCTTTTTTGCGTCACGCAAAAGGTATGTGCCTTTTTTCACGTCACGCTGTGCGCCACATTATTGTTTACATGAGATGAATTGCAGATTCTGTCTCTATCTTATTTTGTTTTCTATTTTGTCTCTATCTGCAGGTTTTACACGCAGTTACTGTCCCTCCATTTACAAAGGCAGAGGCATCACGGTGGGATTATTTTACGTGTAGTTGTTTTTTCCTGTGTAACAATGTTCAACATTGATATCAATACACTTTTCAAAAAATGCCTCTCTGTGCAAAATGTGTTCAAAAACATAAACAGCTGTGGGATCCTGTTAGTCTGTGATTTGCCGGGGGAACAAATCGTGGCAGGATCAGCCTGATGTTATTTGTATCCCGCTGTAACTTTACTGTATAAAGAGCAAACATCTCCAACATGTCAGCAGTAGTTAGTCATTGCAACAAGTGTTTGTGAACTAAAAATCAAGAATGTGGGATCCTGTTTGCCTGTGATTTAAACAGCCCAGCGCTGCTCCCGACGCAGGGAAAATCAACCCTGCAGGGAGACCTACCTCTGCACCTGTGCAGGTGAAGCCAAAGGGAAGATTTGCTTCACCATGTTTTCTAGTCTTTGGCTTAGAATGAAGTTGGTTTGGAAACATATTCAGCGATGCTTCATGTCCTGCTTTGCGTTTGTGGAGGCGCCGTGCTAGCAGTGTCCAAGCCTTGCTTTTTCTTTTTTTGCCTTCTCATACCGCGCCCCCCCTGCCATGGCTCTGTGCCCCCCCGAGGGGGCGGGCTCCACACTTTGGGAAGGTCTGATCTAATTGAACATGATGCACACAGGACAAGTGACTGTCAAAATAAAACAGGAAGTGACAAACACACCGATACACATGTACTTGAGAGGCCAAAGTAACAATAGAGACAAAGCTGACTACACACAAGAGATAACACAGAAACCAGACATGGGAGAGACCAGACGCCAGGAAAGACGAACAAGATCAAAACATATGCAGGCAAAGATCCAACCTGACAACTACAACATCAAACAGAAAACACTGACTATAAAACGCAGGATCATGACACTTTTGGTTTAACAGACTTCATTTTACGTGACTTCAAACATCAAACACATAACAGGCTGTTTGTGTGTTAATCACACGGGGGCGTGGCATGGAAACAGACCTGAGTGTTTGCCTGCTTCCCTGTGGGACTCTGTTTTTATCTGTTTTGTTTTTGCCACAGAACGACAGCAGTGTGCGTCAGCATCGAGCTCGCTCTGCAGAAGAGGAGCGAGCATGAAGCGAGGAACGCTTTTAAGCGTCAGCTAATCTGAAATGCAGCGTTTCAGTCTGAGTCTCACCTTGGACGAAGTCATCAGCTGTGTGATTGACAGCTGAGTTCTTCTTCACGGCCGAGGAGCGATAAATGATGTGCCGCCGCCCCTCCACCTCCTCTTCCTCTCCTCCTCCTGCTCCTCCCAGCCTCCATCGATCCAGCGGCTCGATGAAAAACTCCTCCTCGCCGGTGCGGATCATCCCTGCCTGGGAGACACGAGAGCGTTAATCTGAGCCAGCATTAATCAGTCTGAACGATTATTATTACAGCATCAGTCAGCAATACTTCAGCGTTTTTACAGTATCATTGTTCCAGAGACCGATGCAGTGAACAGTGAGGGTCAGATTACTGCCTTGCCCAAAGGAAACACCTGAAGAGGAACAGGTGATACCAGTAAAACCAATTAAACACCTGGAATGAAACAGGTGAGCCAACAAGTGCCAGGAAGGAACACCTGGAGGACTCAAAGGAGCTTGGAAAGAAAAGCGTCTGGACTTCTTTAAGTTGCTTGAAGACGTTTCACCTCTCATCCGAGAAGCTTCTTCAGTTCTTGGGTCAAATGGTGGAGAGTCCCAGATTTAAGCCCTGTGGGAGTTTCCCCCCCCCTCAAAGGGGGACAAAAGGACCCCTGATGATCCTCTACCTTCACAGACATCTGGAGGAATCAGATGATAAAACTGAAGAGCAGAGCTCACAGCTGTGCTTATGAGAAAGTAAGAACGTGTCCATCAGATAAAGACTCCGTGGGTCTGTCCCACTGCACAGTCACGTCTTTTATTCGTCAGGTTTGGTCCACTGAAGGTGTGTTTTTGTAACGCCAGGTGACGTCTTATTTTTGACGTCTAGCGTCGTCTCTATGACCTCAGTGTGCGGCCTATTTAGAGTCCAGATGTGGTCGTGGTGGATGTCTTTTCAACGACAAACTTAGACTCATTGTAGACGTCGTGCTTCTACGTGTGCAGGAACTGTAGTCCTGTGTTTCCAGAGGGAGGAGGACTTGTTGCTGTAGAGCATGGCTATTCAACTAAGAAGTTAGTTGGTCCAGATTTTCAAACCGAGGAATTTATCTGGGCCAGATATTTTTTTGCAGCCAGTAAGCAGCAGATCATGATCAATTTCAAACCCACACAACTGTATTGAAAAACAAGTAATTTTTTTTATTCCTTTTCCCCCTGTAAATCTGGTGACCTCTCACAAATGCACACCAAAAGGTCCATTTAAAAAGGGAGCTATAACTAAACTATTTTTTTGCACATTTCAAATAATAATATTAAAAAAAACCATTTTGATAATTCCCTTTCAAATTAAAATAATTATTTTGCTGACCACTCACTTTTCCTGCCATGGATGGAGCCCCATCCGTCACAAGTATACAGACACGCTTCATATCCAGACCATTTTCCTCAAAAAGAGCTGAAATCTTCTCAAACATTATTTTGCCAGCTGTGTGTCCCTCTAACGCAGGGCTCTAGAGTGCGACCAATTTGGTCGCATTTGTGACCAAATCTTTCAGTGGTGCGACTAAAAAAAATATTTGGTTGCACCTGTGCGACCAACTGTTCGGGTAGCAAAAAAAATAAAATCTGCAACCTTCCCTGTGGTCAGCAACAGACACACATTTTGCCCCCAACTTTAATACTTTAATTGGACTAAACCAATCAGAGATAGTCAGGGGCGGGACCTCTCTGATTGGCCGTGGTCCAGTTGAAAGTGCAGGTGGAAGTGGGAGGTGAGTAGCTTGAATAAAGCGATATCAATTCATTAAATCCTGACTTTTAAATATAACTGTGTTTTGCCAGAAACACCAGATTCTCAGATTAAAGCTCACAAAACCATTTCAACAACAACCAAACAGCAGATGAGAGCAGGTACACGGACTCCACACAAAGACGTAAACACAGACCGACGCATCAGAATCAGCTTTGTCTTTCTCGGCTTTCTCACCCGACGGCCCGCAGACGGACACGCTGTCGGAGCTCAGCGATCCTGATGCGTCCGGTCCGCGCTGTGTTTACGTCTTTTTGCGCTGATTCTGAGCTGCAGGTTTTGTCTCTCCAACCAAAATTCACCGAGCCAGCAGCAAAAGAAGCAGCAAACTGCGCTTCACATTTGATCAATGTCGTCATGAATTTTGCTGTTTTGCTTCCACGACTATTAAAATCACATCCATGCACAGCTCTCTCTCTCTCTCTCTCTCTGTAGTTCAAGAACAGTTCCCGTCTCCAATCTCTGTTTTCTGTATTATTCATTGGCTTATTACCCACCAGTCTACCGTTGCTTACAGCGCTGTGGCTGCTGTCTTTTTCTTTTTCACTTAAATGACCTCGGACAAGAAAGCCTATTTTTTCTGTTGTTCAATACTGAAGAAATTTAAACTTTATATGCAGAACATTGTAGAATATTTTTAAGGTTATCTGCTATAAAAAGCCAGACCAGGAAAATCTCCTTCATGTTTTTCTGTTTTATTCTCAGCTACTTTCACACAAAGGCATCTGCTGTGATGTTCACAATTCTGATGAAGTCAGTGCTGATAAATGATCAGAATTATAATATTTCTGACTGTCTGAGGCTAAGTTGAATCGAATCGGGACTTTGAAAACCGGAATCGAATGGATTATAGAAGTCAGTGATGATACCCAGCCCTATGAGCAGCCTAGGCACGACAGAAGTGGATGTAGCTGTAATAGGAAAAGAACTATTGCTAACTTTTCTGTTAAGGCCTGATCCTTCTGAAATTCATAGCCAGCTCTGACGCGGTGTCATCAGTCTTTCAATGCTGGAAAAGCACAGTGTATCCAGAAAAACACATTATATTATATCAATTATTATAAAATTTGTGTGCGCCTAACTTTTGTGGCGGTAGGCCTAACTTTTTAAAGTTAGGCGTACCGGTACGCCCATGGCAAAAAGTTAGTCTAGAGCCCTGCTCTAACGGTAGCAAGCCGAGCAATTTCCCATCCAAAAAAACGGACATATATGCACAACTGTGCATTAACAGTTCTGTCTGTGAACCCATCTCCTGCTATAGATATTACATCAGTTTTCCTCAGGTCATCTAACAGCATTTCAAACTCGTCTGACGCCAGAACTTCAACTCTACGAACTGTCTGACAGGGGTACGTTTTTTATAGCATATGTCACACTTACTTTAATTTTTTCATCACTTTTCACCGCATCCACCACGGCCAGCATGCAGTATTTCACTGTTTCAGAATCTGTGAAAGGCCTTTTCTTCTTCGCCAAGAAGCAAACACGAAGGGAAGCTGCTGCCGCTCTCTCTTGGACTGTACAGGACCCTCACCATGGTAGTACAACTCCGGTTGTAAGATTATTAAACTCGCAGTTAAACTGTACTTTTGCAGCCCTCTCCTGTGTCCGGACGGATGACGGCTGCACAGATTTCTTCGAGATCAATACTGGCGTGCGACAAGGATGCGTGCTATCCCCTTTCCTCTTCCTGTTGGTAATTGACTTCATCATGCGACGATCAGTTGACCAAGCTGGCATCGGTGTGCCCTGGCACGAAGCGTGTAATCTCACTGACTTGGACTTCGCAGATGACATCGCCCTGCTGGGCTCAACTCAGGAAGACCTCCAAAAGTTGACCGCAGCCCTGAAGAGGGGGGCGACGAAAGTTGGATTAAGAATCAGCGCCAAAAAAACCAAGGTACTCCGAGTTGACTATGCACGTGCCCGCATTCCTGTCATGATCAACCAACAACGTGCTGAAGAGGTGGAGAATTTTACATATCTTGGCAGCATCATCTCGAATGACGGGGTCTCTGATTGGGATGTCGACGCCAGAGTAGGGAAGGCAGTTGGTGTCCTGCGACGTCTCCAACCTATTTGGAACTCGACCTCCCTGAATGTTAGGGTCAAGATCAGACTACTGAACTCTATCGTCTTCCCTACTGCACTTTACGCTAGTGAAACCTGGCGCTCAACAAGTGCAATTATTCAACACCTGAACGTGCTTCAACAACGTGTCCTGCAGCGAATCCTGAGAATTTCCTACCGGGACCGAATAACAAATGAGGAGGTCCTACGAAGAGCAGGCACCCGCCCATTAGCCGATGTTGTTGCAGAAAGGCGCTTCCGCTTTGCGGGCCATATTTTACGCCTACCCCCTCATCGCCCAGCTAAGATTGCCATGACATGGCGTCCACACACTGGCAAGCGAAAGCAAGGCCGACCAAAGACCACATGGCGTCAAACATTCATGGACGATCTGAGAACTGTCAACATTGCCTGGGACGAAGCTGAAGCAGTCGCTGCTGACCGACATCGATGGAGATCACTAGCTGCCCGATGCGCCGCCCAGCGTAGGAGGAACTAAGTCTAAGTCTCCTGAGATTGCTCTGGAAAGTTTGTGTAGAAAATCTGGTGTTTGTCATTGTGGTGCCTTCGTAAGTACAGCAAACACACTCACTGCAAATTAAACACATTGGTTTGGCATTTGGATTTGGCGGTAAAATAAGTATAGAATAAGTATTTGTCAGTCCAGGCAGGGTTCATTGTCAATTTTGCGCTTTTGGACCGAGAAAGACATGCTGTCGTTGCATCATATATTACGATGATTGTTTAATATGTTTACATCTCGGTGAATTGTGGGTTAAATATTGCTAGGCTACTAGGAGTGTTGCATTCAAAGTCTACACTACACTGTAGGAATTTTTAATTTTTTAATTTTTTAATTTTTTAAAAATTAATGAATTAATTTTTTAAAAATTAATGAATTAATTTTTTGTGTTTTCTCTGTGTTTCTGCCAGGACCACAGGCAGGGCCACTCGCAGGTTGCTTCTGGGCCGCATTTGGCCCGCGGGCCGCCATTTGAATAGGCTTGCTGTAGAGAAACATCATGTGTGAAGGACTACAGAGAGATCATTGGACGTCTCCAAGATGGCGTGAGCTCTTTAGCTAAAACAGTGAGCAGCTGCTCTGTGGATGTGTCACAGAACTGTCACAGACAGTTTCAAAATGTGAGCATCAACAAAGACCGAGCAGATAGTCCGGTTCATACAGACCACCGCAAACTTCCTCTTACAAAGCTTTTCACAATAAAACAGGATAAAGATAGATTGTCAGGTTTACCCGCTCGCTGACCCAGGGTTTGTGTTTATGGTGATTCGGACTCTTGTTTATTTATCATCATGTTCTCTGTGTTTATATTTCCTAGTACACTCTGGAGTTATTTCATTATTCCTAGTTCAGGTTGTTTCCTTAGTCTTTGGTCCTCTTCATGTCTCTGTCCGTCCCTCAGCGTTTCCCCGGGTAAGTCAGGTTCGTCTTCATGTTGCCAAGTTTTCTGTTTCACAGTCTCCCTCGCCCTATCTCGCCCCTCACCCTCTCTCTCCTCCCTCTGCTCCTGGTTTGGTCAGCCTGTGTCTCTGTGTGTTCTCCCAGTACTTCCTGTTTTACTTTGATAGTCTCGTGTCTGGTGTCCGTCATGTTCAGATGTGTTCCCTCCTGTGGTTGTTCCCGTGTGTGTCTTTATGTCCTGTGTTGTGATGTCTCTCTTTCTCTATCAGTTTGTTTGTTTCCCGTCTCCCAGTTTTGTTTTGCTTGGATTCCAGCAGTAAAGCTCAGGTTGGAGTTAGAGTCCAGATTTTGCCTGCTCCACACAGCGCTGATAAATATAATGCCAACACTCGTTTACATTTATTAAACACATCGTACTCCTTTTAAAAGAAATTCCAACATTTTCTGAATACTAACCCTTAATATTTAACATTCAACAAGGATTTAAACATTTTTAATATTTCAGCACATTTCAGTAAGTGACACAGTTTCAGGGGCAGCACGGTGGTTAGCACTGTTGCTGCACAGCAAGAAGGTCCTGAGTTCAGTTCCACCATCAGGTCTTTCTGTGTGGAGTTTGCGTGTTCTCCCCGTGTTTGCGTGGGTTCCCTCCGGGTACTCCGGCTTCCTCCCACCATCTAAAGACATGCAGTTAGTGGGGACAGGTTAACTGATTAATCCAAATTGCCCATAGGTGTGAATGTGGGCGCGAATGGTTGTCTGTCTCTCTGTCTCTCTGTCCAGGGTGTACCCCGCCTCTCGCCCTATGACAGCTGGGATAGGCTCAGAGGAAAGCACTTCAAGGGGTTATTAACAGCACCCAAAAGGTCTGATCTGCACGTCTATCAGACGTCCAATGTTTAGCAGGGTGGGTCTGTGGATCTGTGCATCTGTGGGTCTGTGCATCCATCATCATTAGCAGCTCTGAGTGAGAAGCGTCAGCTCTAAAGCCTCAGTCGTGCTCTGAGTCAGCAGTAAACATGCCGGAGCTGGAAATATAAAATCATAAACCGAGTAAGACTTTTCCCATCATGCACTGCTCCTGTAGTAAACTCCATCAGAGCTTCAGTGCTGAGGTGTTCCTGTTATTGTGTCCACCTCGATGAGTCTGCAGTTTGTTCCCTGCAGCTTCCTCATTCCTCCTCCTACGCCTCACATCTGTCCTCCACATCTGGCTTCACTCAGTGACTCGGCCCAGGCTGTACGAAGCGAAGGTCTCAGCACGCCACGTCTTACAGCGTCCTCTCTGTTTCTGTCTGACTCCCTGCTGAACTTAAAAGCTTTTATTTTGAAAATTTTGTGAGCCACATTCGTGACTTTTATTGTTTAAAATCTTTTTTTAGATGTTTGGATCAGACGCTCCTCCTGCCTCAAACTGAAGCTTTCAGCTGCAATATGTGGAAAATCAGGAGGCTCCACACACATCGACAGCTGTGGAAACATCTGCATCCATCAGCAGCTGCAGCTTCCTCGCTCAGGACAACGACGATGATGACGATGACGATGTTACATCCTTAAATCGTCTCTGAGAGGACAAAAGAAATAAAACTCTCCTGCCTGACTCGGGGACACGTTCCTCTGGGGCTGATATGTTTCCTCCCTACAGTCACTTTGAAACCAATGTCTGTGTTTTACCTGTCCATGTCTCGAGTCACCTGACAGGTGGGATCACAGAAGCCTGTTAGGTGACTCAGGTGAGTCACTGGTTGATGTCACCCAGGAAACGCCTGATGCTTTGGCTCATGTGATGTCTCAGGTTAGTGACAGATGTTCATGTTTGACTGAAACCTGAGACGGTCGCCTGATTTGCTCATTAAAGTCCTGCAGACGTTCCTGTGGGCGGGCTTTAGTGTGCGTGTAGCTACAACACCTGAAGCACTGCTCCATCGCCACGCTGACGAGCCTCATCACTGTTTAACAATCGTGTGATATTTATTCATGAAAGCCTGAGTCACAGAGCACTTTAGTAACAGCAGTCCATGACTGCAGACACGCCTCGCTCAGCTCACCACCGTCAGCATCAGAGGACCGTGATGAACAGGACGTGAGCGTCTGACTTAGACAGCGGTGACGGTGAGGCGAGCGCTGTCCGCACAACAGAACGCCACAAACACGTTCAAACCTTTACTGCAGAAGAGCTGTAGAAAGAACACACCTGAGAAGCTGTTTGATACACTGCTGAAGCTATTCACTCATTTACTTTTTCTATTTTTTTCTATTTCTTTTCTACTGGTGCTGAAGTGAGTTTCTGTGGGATAATTAAATAAATCTGTTTCTTTAGAGTGAGCTGTAGAAAGAACCACCTGCATGTCTACAGCCTGCTGTGCTGATGATTCTTTACGCCATAACGACCAGGCGATAGCTAAACGTTAGCGAAAACAAGAAACCCGCAGAGAGCTGAAGGATGGTGTCAGGAGAAACATCTGTGAATGTGATCACTGAACGAGCCGATCATTGACTTTGTTTCAGCTCCTCGGAGACACGAGGAGGATGTCCACAGTCCCATCTCCTCTGAACTCGTCAGGGTGGAGGTCACGCCGTTAACTCCACCCTGGTGATGGTGTTGGCAGGTCAGCTGAGGATGCTCAGTGACCTGTGGACCCTCCCGCAGCTCTGACACTACCGCTCACTTAAGTCACAGTGCAGGAGCCGTGTTAGAGTTTCTTCACAGGAACTTCAGGCACTGATTACATGGGACCCTGTGACTAAGTTCACATGACCCAGGATTGGTCCACGACCTGGAGATTGGGAACCTTTGCTCTGATCAAACAGCTGTAAGACGATTGGGTCATGTGATACATACCAGTCCATCACAGTTGCTGATGGCGACTGACGTACCCTCCATGTTGGACACAGTTCCCGTGTAGAAGCAGCCGGTGTCTTCTATTGGCTGAGAGTGGTGCTGTCCTGACTCCTCCCACTCCATGGTGGCGGTGGGGGCGACGAGGCGAGAGTTGGGATGCAGGTGTAGGTGCAATTCCTTCCCGAAGGCAGTCACATTATAGAAAAGCTCTGCCTCCTCTGTCATGTGACTCTGCCCCCACCAACCGTGACTGGGCGGAGCCTGTTGTGAAAAGGGTGTGCCCTTATGTATGTCTTTAAAGTCAGTGGGTGTGTCCTCTGGTGAGGGGGCGTGTCTTTTCCTGCGATGTAGCTGGCGAGCTGAGATGGAACCTGACAGGAAGCGCCCCTCTGAGTCTGTCCTGATTGGACGAATGATGGCGAACTCCGACAGAACCTGATGGAGAGAATCTGCAGAAGAAGAAGAAGAGTCAGTCACTCCTGCAGCGTCTGTTTCAGGACTGAAGACAATAAAACCTTCAGTTATTTAAACAAACACGTTACTGTTGAACATTCAGACCGACAACACCTGAACCTCACACCTGCAGTTCCTCTGACGTCCAGCAGGAGCAGCACTGAGTCAGTCCCATAGACTCCCATATTAAAATAAACATGTTTGGAGTCTCTAGTGATAATTCAAACCTGTTTAGATTTGATTAAGGCTTAATGTTTGCATCATTGGGGGCGTGGCCTCTGACAGGTGGTCTTCTAGCTTCACCTGAGCTGGGCCTCTAGACGTGTTTATGCTGTTGGAGCCTTTCTAATGACATCATGTGACCGATAACATGGCTCCTGTTAGGTCACTGTACCAACAGAGCATATGAGGAGGCGGAGCCAAAGACTGAGAGCATCCTGTGGTTGGACTCTGACTGGATGCCTCTCACAGAGCGTGTAGATGAGTTTATAACCTGAAACACTTCTGTGCTGTGTTTTCTTTTTACACGGCCACGTCTTTAACATAGTCAGACAAAGACATTTTAAATAAAATATATTTTAAATTTTTGTTATCAGAGGATTATTGAATGGTGATCATGAAACCAGTGGGCAGGTACAAAGCTGACTGTGGTTTCTGTGTTTTACTTCAAAGACATTACTAATCATTTATAACACGACTCCAGCTGTTTCATCCAGATGTTATAATAAATAAATAAACACTAAAACCTCTGATCCTCCCACACAGGACAGTTTCTACAGGATTACATCAGCTCAGGCTGGACACAGTCTTACTCTGAGAGCAGCTCTGAGAGGACGTCTCTGTCCTGGTGGAGATTAGAGAGCAGGACGAGGGTCCTCACGTATAGAAAGATGAACCTTTGTTTGTCTGTGAGCTGTACCTACACTGATGAAGAGGAAGGATGAGTGGGCTCTGTCTGAGGTCATGGAGGTCTCACACACACACACACACACACACACACACACACACACACACACACACACACACACACACACACACACACACACACACACACACTGAGTGTCCTCATGAGGACTCAAATAACACTTCACTCCTGAACCTCACTGCATGTGAAGGTCCCCAATTTGTAGAAGTGTCCCCACTGTGATGTGTAAAGGCTCGGTCCTCATGTAGCAGGAATGTGAGCACAAACACACACACAGTGAGGATTTGATGAAATATGATCTGGATGGCTCACATTCCCCAAACGTCTGAAACACGTAAACACTGAGATTTACTGGGAAAACGTGCAGAGGAGGGGCCTCACACCGAGAGCCGCTCTGTGATTGGTCAGTGTGCTGATGGACTGTTTGAGTTTGACCTTGACTGCACAGTTCAAAGGTCAGCACGCAGAGCACTGAATGGAAACCACCACAGAAGAAGAGCAGGAGTGTTACTGCATCAGTGCAGCTGCTGTGTAACTGGTGTGCAGATAGAATCAACAGTACTGCAATGTCAGTATTGCAGCATGAGAAGTATTAGAGGAGAGTCTCACCTGTGCTCTGGGTGATGTAAACTGAGTGCAAACAGTGGACGTGCAGCAGAAAGGTGATGATCAATAATCCACAGCGACGCTCCTCCATGCTGACAGTGAGGCTCTCTGTGAGGCAGACACACTGAGACTAACTGCTGAGCAGACTGAGCTCGGACAGACACTCCTCCACTCCGTCATTATCTCCTCCCTCTGACTGCCGTGTGCAGCACGGTCCTTCCCCTCCAAGCTTTCTGAAGGTCCTGGATCTGGTTTCACACCAACAGTACGGGACAACAGCTGACCCACACAGACACAAACACATGAACTTGTTCTTCTATCCTTGTGAGGACCCCAAAAACCTGAACCTGTGCGGATCAGGGACCTGACTTTGTTTGGGTCTGTGAGGCATTTTTATATTGATGAAAGATTTTGATTGGTTGAAGAAATGCAAATGTCACAAGCGCTGCATGGTTTTTTAGTTATTAACCTCATCAAAGTGCTCCCTAAAACAGTGTTTATTACTTTTTAAACAACAATATTCAAGTTTGTCTGAAGCAGTGGCTCCACCTGCTGGTGAAGCTGCACTTACGCTCAGAACAGTAACATGAACTCCATGAAGCTTGCGTTGTAAAAACAAAAGTGTTAGTAAGTGAACTGTTATGGAAGCATAGAGCTGTATCACATTATAACATGAAACCTTTATCGTTCTAACATATGGTTTCATGTTTGTACATATTATCATGTTATTACAATATTGTAATAACATGATAATATGTTGTACGAACATCCGTTATAATAATGTTTTTTATTGTGAGAGCTGATGTCAGAGCTTCCTGCTGATGGAGCAGCAGCTGCTCTCAGCACTGAATGATCTTTGGTCTGCACAGGGGTGTCCAACATCAGGCCTGGGGGCCACAACTGGCTTGTCAAAGACCCCCACCCGGCCCACTGGACATCTTTGGAAAATGTAAATGAGGCCAAACATTTAGGAACTTTCACAGGATTTTATTATTTTACAGCTTTTCTGATATAAACCCCACCGACCGACGCTCAGCACCAGCAGGAACAGGCAAGGTCTGAGGAACCAAAGGACGTCCACACAGAGCTTTCTCAGCTGATACCCCAACCTTAAACTCCCGGCGTGTCCACCACAGCTTCCCAAACACTCGTCCCGTTTCCTCGCTGATTCCTGTCGTCACCGCTTTGAAGGAAGTCTTTGACTCGAACGCTGCTCGTCCTAAAATAGTGTTCGCTGAAGCACTTTGACCCACTCCGGTTCTACCGAGGAGGACGATCGTGAGATCTGGATCCATGACCTGAGAACACACACACACGTTTCTGCTGTCATTTGAGTTTCTCTCTGTGTGTCTGTGGAAAGTCTCCTGTGACAAAGTGAACTGAAACCAGCTCTATCTGTCCATGAAGCCAGATAACACACACCAATGAGTTCAACTGCAGGAATGTCTTAAAGACATAAAGACCTGGATGGCCGCTAACTTTCTGCTTCTTCATTCAGATCAAACTGAGGTTATTGTACTCGGCCCTGAAAATCTTAGAAATATGGTATCTAAGCAGACTCTTACTCTGGATGGCATTACCTTGGCCTCCAGTAACGCTGTGAGGAACCTTGGAGTCATTTTTGACCAGGACATGTCCTTCAACGCACATATTAAACAAATATGTAAGACTGCTTTCTTCCATTTGTGCAACATCTCTAAAGTTAGAAATATCCTGTCTCAGAGTGACGCTGAAAAACTAGTTCATGCATTTATTACTTCCAGGCTGGACGACTGTAATTCATTATTATCAGGAAGTCCTAAAAACTCCCTGAAAAGCCTTCAGCTAATCCAAAATGCTGCAGCAAGAGTCCTGACAGGGACTAGAAAGAGAGAGCAGATTTCTCCTGTTTTGGCTTCCTGTTAAATCCAGAATTCAAAATCCTGCTCCTCACATACAAGGTCTTAAATAATCAGGCCCCATCTTATCTTAATGACCTTGTAGTACCATATCACCCTATTAGAGCACTTCGCTCTCGCTCTGCAGGCCTACTTGTTGTTCCTAGAGTATTTAAAAGTAGAATGGGAGGCAGAGCCTTCAGTTTTCAGGCCCCTCTTCTGTGGAACCAGCTTCCAGTTTGGATTCGGGAGACAGACACTATCTCTACTTTCAAGATTAGGCTTCAAACTTTCCTTTTTGCTATAGCATATAGTTAGGGCTGGACCAGGTGACCCTGCTAAAATATTGTACTTGAGTAGGTGAATCACCCTTATTTCGACAAATAAACTTAGGATTATGCCGGTGTCACAGAAGAAAGTCAGTCAAGGGGGGAACAAAACTCTCCAAGATAAATTGTCGGACTTTACGAAGTCGAGGGCTAGCAAGGATTCATCAGCTAGCAGTGAGGCCATGGACTCCGGCGAGGCTAACACCAGCGGGACTCCAGAGGTTAATGCACCGGACAGAAGCAAGGATATGGCGGCGGGAGAGTCCTGCCCCACGTTGGCCATGATCCTGACCACTATCAACAACATAAAAACAGAGTTTTCCACCAGGTTTGATGGCATATTGTCCGCTATTGATAGTGTGAGGAAAGACATTACTGACTGTGTAGAGCACGTCACAGAAGCAGAAACTAGGATTCCGAGATTCTTGAGATACCCATTTCTGTCTTCTAATTGAAAATAAATTTTAATAAATAAATAAATAAAATACAAAAAAAACAAAAAAGATTAAGAGGCCGAACGTATTTCTGCAACAATTGGTCAACTTCAAGTAAGTGGGGCTCAATCAAACCAACAGACCACTTCTCATTAGTGTTGCTTAGAAATCTGATTTGAAATGTGAAATGTGATTTCACCTATGGCAAAGAGGGGTGTTTATGAATAGATAAGAATTTAATATCTATCTATTCATAAACACCCCTCACTACAAAGCAGGCGAGGAATTACAAACCCCTCATCATCAGTGGCACGCCAGTGGAGAGAGTGGACAGTTTCCGATACCTGGGTGTCCACATCACTCAGGACCTGTCATGGTCCTGTCACATCAACACCCTGCTTAAGAAAGCCCGTCAGCGTCTCTTCTTCCTCAGAAGACTTAGAGACTTCCATCTGCCACTGAAGGTGCTCAAGAACTTCTACTCCTGCACCATCGAGAGCGTCCTGACGGCAAACATCTGCACCTGGTTTGGGAACAGCACCAAGCAGGACAGACGAGATCTGCAAAGGGTGGTGCGCTCGGCAGAACGCATCATTCAATCAGAGCTCCCTGACCTGCTGTCCATCTACACCAAGCGGTGCAAGTCCAAAGCTAGGAAGATTATGATGGACCTCTCCCATCCCAACAATGGACTCTTCTCACTGTTGAGGTCTGGGAAGCGCTTCCGCTCCCTTAAGGCCAAAACAGAGAGATAAGAATTTAATATCTAACCTTGGTGGCACAGGAGGGTATGGTTAGTGTTATAGTTAACAGTTGAATTGTTTGGTTTTACTAGTTCAGCTATACGGTGTCATCCTTGGGTGGGACTATTAATTGCTACCTGGAAACTTTAAACATCTGGGGAAGGAAATCCAGGTTAAAAGACCTGGATATGGGTGACAGTGAGGGTATTTGGGCAGTTTCTCTTGTTAGCAGTAGTATTTATGTTAGCTTTCTGTCTTTTTCTTTTTGTAATTTTTTTTTACATATATTTTCACTTGTTTGGGGAATATAACTACACAATCTACAAGAAATGTCTACTGAGATAAAAATCTAAATCACATCATGGAACTGCAGAGGGTTACGAAATCTGAGGAAAGTTAAACAAGTCATGAATAGGGATGGGTACCGGTATCAGTTCTGACATAAACGGTAGTAACCAGACCGAAAAGCAGCGCACATTTCGGTGCTTTATTTGGGTGCTTTTTTTCCCCTGAGATGTCACACACCTTGGATTCTAGCCAATCATTTTACCTTTGCAAACGTAGTAGGCGGGCCCAGGTACGTACATTCTTTTAGAGCAGATCTACAGATTAAAAATGCCCAAGGCGAAGCGGTCAAAAGTCTGGCTGTACTTCACAGCAAACACCTGGCGATGTATAGCATTTTGTTAAAAGCTGAGAAGCGCGCCGTATTTGATAGCTTGCTGCGAGACCTCACACTGTGCACATCTACTGCGGGTGTGGTGCCTGTTATCTGACCCGGAGTTAGCAACATCCCCCAAAAACACGAAGAGGAGAGTCCTGGCCCCTAGCCCTGCCAGTGTAGCAGAAATGATGAGGATGATGATGCAGCAGCAGCCGTTCTTCTCTGCGTGAGTAGCTTCATGTTCGTGTGTAATTTACATTGAGTAGGCTAACCACGTTATTACATTAATGCATGTAAGGTGAACTAGCAAACATCATCATAGCTACATGCGGCTGTCCTCTTGTTTGATGGCAGATACTCCCTTCACCCTGGCCAAAAAGGCTAAAATGACCAAAGAAAAAGAGGAAAACAGTTAAACATGAGAGGTTTTTGGACAAAGTTTGTGTTTTTTGCTGATTTTATTGTTTTAAATGTGTTTTTTTATATATATATTTTACTTATCTTATATTATTATTACTATTTTTCTCATTTTTTTTTAACATGCTCAATGTATCATGTTTGGCATGTCAAGTGTACAGCACTTTGTGTTCAGCTGGTGGCTGATCTGAAAGCGCTATATAAATAAATTGCTTGCTTGCTTGCTTTTTTCCATTGTTTAAGCACTGCTTCCAGCCAAGAGTGATACCATATATGCCCCATAGCTGCATAAAAGGCTAACATTGTTATCTTTTTACATAAAAGCAGTTAAACATGAGAGATTTTTGGACAAAGTGTGTGTTCTCCATTCTTTAAGCACCGGTTGGAGCACCGGCACCGTTTCAAAAGTAAAACTGGTATCGGATAAAACCTAATCGATACCCATCCCTAGTCATGAACAGAATAGGAGGAGAGCTTAAATGCCCAAACCCACTATTGTACTACTGGGCGGCGCAGCCGAGAACACTAATGTTTTACTATTCAGAAGAGAATGTGCCACTGAGGAGAGAGATGGAAGAGTATGCGCTGAAGTTGCCATTTCCTATTTATCTGTACTCGGCTAATCTTAAGAAACTAAAAAGAAACAGCAACGATCCCATGGTCAGAAATATGATTGTGGTGTGGCATCAAGTTAAGACTCACCTCAATGTAGTTGATTCACTCTCAGTATTCACCCCGTCCTGGGGGGAAATGATTTCCCCCCAGGACGGGGTGAAGGGGGATTTAAAATATGGGCTGAAAGGGGTTACAAATAGGAGATCTTTGCAATCCAGATAATAAACACTTACTGTCTGTTTTGTTTTTGTTTATATACCGAGCTTCTTATTAACTGCACGCACACACCAATCTCTGCTCCGATTCCACTTTATTTCCTCTACTTCTCCATTTCCTCTGGGGCTTCTTGCTCGCGAGTGAATTACACACATTGCAGCAACACAGTGCCATCTAGTGGCTGATACACACATGAGTCAACATGTTACATCTCCCTTCTTAAAAAAAAAGACACAACACAACTCAGGCTTGAAAAATTCCTAAGGCAACTGAAATTACAGGAATAACATCCTGAGCACATCCATTGATAACATAGCATTCGACTCAATACTGGCTACATCACAACCATAATAAACAGATGCATTTAGTGACATCATTGGAACAACAAACATGTAAACATTTTTCTTTTTTTTCTTTTTATTTTTTTAGGGCAGCGATCTGCCTGCACCCTTTACAATATTACAGGTCCAAGACCTGTCTTGGTTTGGTAACACGCCCATAACGAGTCGTGTATCCAGGTGTTGTAATGTCTTTATCCGGGGGCTCCACAGGCGGGGGCTGAGATACCACAGGGCTGTCATCGCTGATGCCTGTTGGTTGAATGAACTCCTCACCTCCTACGCTGTTCCTGCTTCCGCGGAGGTGTCGGCGGTTACGCCGGTAAACTTGTCCTGTATCTGTGGTTATGTTGTAGCTTCTGGACGTGTCGGCACAACTTGTGACCACAGCTGGCTTCCAGGAACCGTCTTGTTGCCGGAACCGGACCAGTGTGCCAGGACATAGTTGAGGCAGAGGTCGGGCGGCTCTGTTGAAATAAGTCTGCTGGCGCTGCTGGCAGACCTCTCTCCTCTCACGCACTGTTTGCTGGCAAACTACTTGGGGTTCCAGCTGTTTTGGTGTTGCAGGGAGGATGGAGCGAAGTCTCCGGCTCATGAGTAGTTGTGCAGGCGACTTTAAGTTGTCCACGGGGGTGTTCCGGTATTCTAATAGGCTCAAGTAGGGGTCCTTATGTTCCGCTTTGGCCTTGTCCAGAAGTTTCTTTGCTGTCTGGACTGTTTTCTCAGCTAGGCCGTTGCTCTGTGGGTAATGGGGACTAGTAGTGGTGTGGGTGAAACTCCATGACTTTGCGAACTGTTCTGAAACTTACTTGAAGCATAGCACAGACCGTTATCACTAATCACCGACTCTGGAATACCATGCCTAGCCATGGCTGACTTTAGTTTGTGGATCACTGCTTCTGCAGTGCAGCTGCGCAGTCTTTCCAACTCGAAGAATCTACTGTAGTAATCTACCATGATGATGTAGTCTTCCGAGTTCCAAGTGAACAGATCGGTGGCTATGACCTGCCACGGTCGTTCTGGTATTGCATGTGACAACAGGGGTTCCTTGGGGTTAGCAGCTTGTCTCTCCTGGCATGTGCTGCAGGCTCCGACTGCTTCCTCAATCTGCTTTCCCATGCCTGGCCAAAACAGAAGGTCTCTGGCTCTGTTTTTACTCTTTTCTATACCCATATGGCTGGAATGAATCCGCCCTATCATGTCCTTTCTGAGCCTTTTTGGGATGATCATTTTCTCTCCTTTAAACATGATCCCGTCTATCAGTGAGATCTCATCCCTGTGGTTCCAAAACTCCTGGATGTCAGGCGGACATTGAGACCGTTTATCAGGCCATCCACTCAATGTGGTCCGTCTCAGGCTGTTGAGCTGAGGATCTTGGGCTGTTTCGTTTCTTATCTCTGAGAGTCTCTGATCACTGACAGGCATGTTGCTGAGGACTGAGTGGATCTGCGCATCCATCCCGTCACATAGTGATTTATCGTGGAACTCTATGGATTTCCGGGAGAGCGTGTCGGCTACCGGGATGTCTTTCCCTGGCTTGTGGATGATGCTGATGTCGTACTTTTGCAGCTGTAGTATCATCCTCTGTAGCCGTGGTGGTGCTGATGCTAGTGTTTTTTTGAGTATGGACTCAAGTGGCTTGTGGTCCGACTCAATGGTCACATGTCGACCGTACATGTACTCGTGGAACCGCTTGCAACCAAAGAGAACAGCATACAGCTCTTTTTCTATTTGGGCATAGTTCTGCTCGGTGCTGTTAAGTGACTTGGATGCGTAGGCGACTGGCTTGCCGTCCTGCAGCATCACAGCACCGAGGCCACTTTTGGATGCATCGACCTGGAGTCGTAGCGCTTTCTTGGGGTCGAAGAAGGAGAGAACTGGGCCTGGTTCTTTAGTGATCAGCTCCTTCATTCGTTGAAAGGCTCTGTCATGGTTCTTGTCCCATACAAACTCACTGTCCTGCTTTAACAGCTGGCGGAGCGGAGCATTTATCTCTGACAGGTGTGGGGCAAATCTTGCTAGATAATTAACCATCCCCAGCACTGTTTCCAATTCCGCCCTGTTCTGTGGGGGCGCCATGTCTTGGACTGCTTTTACTTTTTGTGGATCTGGTTTCAGCCCTTCGTGTGACAATGTGTGACCGAAGTAACTGACCTCTTTGACGCAGATGGTGCACTTGTCAGGGTTCAGTTTTACACCTCTCTCCCCGCTGCGCTGCAGCATGGCCCTCAGGTAGTCATCATGCTCCTGTTTGGTTTCTCCGAAGACCAGTACGTCGTCCACAATGGCTGCCACGCCCCTCAGGCCCTCGTAGGTCTCGTCCACGCGTCACTGGAACTCATCCTGAGCTGAGATTATGCCGAATGGCAACCTGAGGAAGCGGTACCTGCCAAACACAGTATTAAATGTGGTTAACAGAGATGATTCGTGGCTTAGCTTAATGGCCCAGTAGCCTGATCTGGCGTCCAAAACACTGAAATACTTGGCCCCAGCAAGTTTTGTGGTGACATCCTCTAAGGTGGGTAGAGGGTAATGGGGTCTTTGTATAGCCTTGTTGAGGGGTCTGGGGTCCAGACATACTCTGAGTCTGCCCGTCTTGGGTTTTTCCACGACAACAAGTGCATTCACCCAGTCCGTAGGATCTGTGACCTTGCATATGATTTGATTCCTTTCCATGTTGTCGAGCTCGTCTTTGAGTCGGGCTCGCAGAGCAATGGGAATCCGACGAGGTGGGCTGACTGTGGGTGCAACGTCTGGGTTTACATGGAAACTGCATTCACCAGGAAATTCTCCTATCCCTTTGAATACGTCTGCATATTCGTCTAGTATTGCCTGTGAACTGTTGGTTGTCTTGCCTCTTTCTTCCGTCACTGCCATCACGATCCTTACCAGGTTAAGGTCACGGCAAGCTTTCATTGCTAATACAGGTGGGGCGCTTGTGTTAACAACATGGAATTCCAACGTGCAGGTCTTGTCTTTGTGTTTGCATTTTAGCTGGCATTTCCCTTCCATGCTGAGTGAGTGTCCCCCGTAATCTGTGAGCTTGTGTGTGACAGGCTTCAGTGTCACATGTGGAAAGAGTGTCTGGAACATGTTAGCTGGAATTGTGTTTGCTTGTGCCCCAGTGTCAACTTTAAACCTCACTGTCTGTGGGGGGGAACCAAGCTGCATGTCTGCATATGCTTGGTCATCATTTCTTCCTTCATTTTCTATGGTGATGCTATCAATGTAGAAACAGTCTTGGTCCTCATCTGTGTCCATAGTTGACATTTCTATGTTCTCTCTCACAGTGTGTACTGATTTGAGGTGGGCTTTTGTCTGCGAAGGGAGTCTTGACCTGCATGCTCTCGCAAAATGGTTCATTTTCTTGCATTTTGCACATTGCTTCCCTTTTGCTGGGCAGGTGTCTCTATTACTGTGTTGTCCGGCACAATAGCTGCACGTTTTTAGTGTTGCATTAGCGTGTTCTTTTGGTCTCACGCTTCTTGTTTGATATTCTTGTCTGTGCGATTTCCTGCCGATGGCGTGCACAGTTTCTTGGCCCCTGGAGTGACCCATAGTTTTTAGCTGTTGCTTTGCTAGCTCGTGTGATCGTGCTATATCTATAGCTTTCTCTAGCGTGAGCTCTGCGCCTTGGCTGAGTAGCTTTTCTCGGACGTGTGGCGAGTTAGTGGCAAATACAATGCGATCCCTGACCATTTCATCTGTATTTGGGTACCCACAGTCTTTAGCAAGCAGTTTTCAGTTCCGTAATAAACTGTTCAAATGTCTCATTTTCACCCTGCATCTTTTCATGGAACTTATATCGGGCGTAGATTGGGTTAGCTTTCGGTATGATGTAATCAGTGTACTTATCGTAGTACGTCTGAAGCTTTCGGGAGTCGTCTGCGGTGAGCGTCCACGTGTTGTAGACGTCCCGTCCTTTCTCACCGACCCATAGAAGAAGGTAGCTGCATTTGTCTGCCTCCTCCTTCCCCCGAAGAGGACCAGCGAACATTAGCTCGGCGTGCTGCTTGAAACGCCGCCATGCCTCGGGCAGGTTGCTAGAGTCCCAATCCATACGCGGTGTGGGAACGCCGTAAGCCTCCATGTCTGCGCTGTCCGACGGCGAGGGATTGCGTAGAAAACCGCTACTCTGACACCATGTTTTGTTTTTGTTTATATACCGAGCTTCTTATTAACTGCACGCACACACCAATCTCTGCTCCGATTCCACTTTATTTCCTCTACTTCTCCATTTCCTCTGGGGCTTCTTGCTCGCGAGTGAATTACACACATTGCAGCAACACAGTGCCATCTAGTGGCTGATACACACATGAGTCAACATGTTACACTGTCCTTTGACGAAATTGTTGTCAAGCATGACATAGTCCGCAGCCAGTTCTTTAGATATTTACAGCTGAGAGATTTTATTAGAGCACAGCAAAACCAGCCCTTGTCCATTCCTGGCCTATCAACACTTGAAGAAATGATGGTGAAAGATTGCCGGGGAAGGGGCTTGATTTCCAAAACCTATAATGAACTGGTGGCTGCCTCTACAGAAACGTCCGTAAAGAAGCTTGAATCCTGGAGAGAAGACTTACAGGAGAACATCTCCCTTGAAGAGTGGGAGAGGGCTTGCGCCAGGGCAAAATCACAAACAGTGAACACTCGTTTAAATCTCTTGCAGTACAGCTGGTTAATGCATACGTATATGACTCCAGTCAAACTTAATGCTTTCTACAGTACCATCCCGGATGTTTGTATAAAAATGCAACGAGGAAAAGGGCACACTTCTCCATTGTTTGTGGCAGTGTCCTGAAATTAGGAAATTCTGGGAAGAAGTGAAACAATGAAATATTAGAAATATTAGAAATATTAGAAATATTAGAAATATTATCTCTGAAGAAATATTAGAAATAAAAATGCATTTAGATCCAAAACTTTTTCTGCTGGGCACCTGTCCAGCTAACTGTAATATAACAAGGAAACATCGCTTATTTTTAGACACAGGGCTGCTGATGGCTGAGAGAGTGATTGCCATTACTTCGAAAGAGGTGGATAGACCGAGAAGAAGTAAATGGATTTCAGAGTTAACATCTACTCTGCCCTTAGAAAAGATCACCTACGCAATCAGGGGCAAGCAATGATGCTTTGATAGCATCTGGGGCCCCTTCAAAAGCTTCCTTGCTAATAAAAACTTGCCCCAAATTTTTGGGGAGGATCCATAGGTGGCCCTCTGCAGTCCATTTGGGAATATGTTTATTGCTTGACATTGAACAACTACTTTCTAATTTACATTTAACGTATACCTGTGAGGATGCATAATTTATGGGAGATGCACACAGTTATTCCCCCCTTTTTTTCTCCTTGTTCGTTTGTTTTGCTTTTGTGTGTTGTTTTTCTTGTTTTGTTGTTGCTGTTTTTTTTCTCATCCTCTCCTATATGTTGTTATGTGTATAAAGGCAGTGTGTGTAGCTTGTAGTTTATGTAAGTTTAACTACTTGTTTTGTTACGCTTCAGATGTGTACACTGCTATGTTCAAAATGAATAAAGACGCTGTTGGAAAAAAAATTTGTATTTAATTAAATATTTGAGTTTAGGGTTTAGTGGTTTTGGTTTTCTCCTTTGCTGATTGGTGTGTTAACAAACTGGAATGAACTGCATCATTTTGTGGTTTATGACTGTGTTGTGTTTAGTTACCCTGGTTGTGTCATAGTGGTCTGACCAGCCATTATATATACCTCTGCGTGTCATTTCCTGTTTAGGTCAGTTATGTTTCTTTGGGCAGTCGTTTGGTTTGTTCAGTTCTTTGCCTGACTTTAGTTTTGTTTCTTTGACCTCTTTTATGAGCTCAGCATCTTTTGGTTTGTAAAGATAATTTTGGGGGGGATCAAATAAATGAAAACCCTCATTTTTCTGATAATTCCTGTGACGACTCCAGCTTTTTCAGCTCGGCCCATCACAGTCAGCTTCACCATGATGGTGGTTTGTAGTTGTGACCAGGAGAACACAAACTGGGAGTAATCAGGACCCTACAACATCGGGCAGAAAGCCCTTCCTCTAACCCTGAACAGAAAGAAAAAAGAGCACACGCGTAAAGGAAGCTCTTAAAACATGTGGTTATCATCAAATCAGCAAAGATGCAGAGAAAAGAAGATCGGACACCAACGAGTGAGGATCATGGCATCATCATCCCTGATGTAGCAGGTTTATCAGAGACACGCAGGAGAGTCTTCTCCAAGCACAACATCCCGGTGTCCTTCAGAACCACCAACACAGTCAGACACAGACTAAACAGTGCAGCTGTGCAGTGCAGCGAGGAGAGCTCAGAGCTCTGGCAGAGCAACACCAGCTCATTCAGGTGTGCTGTTTGGGCAGCAGGGGGCGATGTTTCCTCACACGTCCACTGTGGGCCTCATCTGTTTGTACCTGAAGGCTGTGAACTCCCACTGAGGATGTGCACTCAGAGTGTGAGGAGCCTGTCACGGGACTCAGACCACTGCAATAAAAGCAGCACTCACCCCGCCACAATAAGAGCCCGGCACTGACTTTGATGTGCAGACGTGAAACTGTGGGCGCTTTCTTCCTCACTCTGTCACTGCGCTGCTGTCTGACCTTCACACTGATCCTCTGCAGCTCACCTGCTCTTTGACACCCTCTGACTCTCACAGGTAGGACCTCCATCATCTCTTCTTCTTCTTCATGTACTCCTGTGGCTGTTTGGAGGAGTTGGGCATGTTCTCAGAGAGGCTCAGAGTCTGTGTGAGGAAACGATCCTCACGACTAACACCAGCCTTCACGCCACCGTCAGCACACTCAGACACTTCAGACAGAAACCAGAGTTTAGGAAACTGGAATCATTTGGAGTTTTTACAGAAGGAACTACAATCTAATAAGATCTAATCCGGTTGTTCAGTCTGACGTCACTGGCCGTGTCTGGGTCTAAACTCCGCTGCAGGTCCATATATCAAACGATCACTGTGGCATTACTGAGAGTTGAAAAACTGTCTAAAGTCTTTCATCTTTAATAAAATGATCAGCGTTCTGCTCTACCAGGTGTAACAATTGAGTTTAGCATCCAGGCATCCATGAAAACGGAATTTATGACATTTAACGGAGTTAGAAGTTAGCAGGGAGTTAGCTCGCTAGCTTCTATCTAAATACAATATAGCATGTCCTGACTGCGGGGTTTTGGAAACAAATTAAAACGTACAGCTCTGTTATCACTTCCAGCATAAATGAAGACAGAAAACTAAACAGCAGTGACGTTTGTAGGGTTACTGAAGTTGGGCTAGCTGGTATATAATGATGTGCTACGTGACCGCTAGCGACACAGCTATGTTAGCATAATATAAACAAGCTAACTTTTTTTCCACTCGATAAAAGTTAACGTGAGTGTTCTCGGTGGTCAGGAACAAATGTAATCGCATGGCAGGATGCTGTAAAAGGACCAAACTTCAGCCAGGAGAACAACTGAGATAATCCATCCACAATACGAGGTTAGTCATTCATATACTGCTGCATGGGCTGGGCTGTAGTTACATCCTAAGGTTTTAAACGGGCGATCGTGGCTCAAGAGTTGGGAGTTCGCCTTGTAATCGGAAGGTTGCCGGTTCGAGCCCCGGCTTGGACAGTCTCGGTCGTTGTGTCCTTGGGCAAGACACTTCACCCGTTGCCTACTGGTGGTGGTCAGAAGGCCCGGTGGCGCCAGTGTCCGGCAGCCTCGCCTCTGTCAGTGCGCCCCAGGGTGGCTGTGGCTACAATGTAGCTGACATCACCAGTGTGTGAATGTGTGTGTGAATGGGTGGGTGACTGGATATGTAAAGCGCTTTGGGGTCCTTAGGGACTAGTAAAGCGCTATATAAATACAGGCCATTTACCATTTAAAAACTGAGCTTAAATAAATGATTAGCGGTAATAAAAGCCGAGGGAGGTCAACAGTGATCACTGACTGTTTTAGGAGCTTTTTGAGATCAAATAGAAGAAAATACATAACATTAAACATGTTAACAACACAAAAGCCATATTAAACGCAGACTACTTTAGACCCGGAAGTAGGATTCGTCGCGTCATCACTGACCAACCGGATAGCAGGAGCCTGTGATGAAGTGTGACAGCACTGTGAGTCTGAGCAGGTTCAACTTCATCTGTCTGACAAACGGACGTCCACATGACCGACAGCGTTTATTAATTCTGCTTTGGACTAAACACCCTGTACATGGTTATAAAGAAGAGTCAGACTTTATTATGTCAACTAATAAATAATTAAATGCAAACATTTCAACTGAAACAGTCAACTAGAAACTGGACTGACAAACTGTGAATCAATAAAAGTATAAACTTAAGTATTGTCATTGTGCAGTTGCTTTCACGGCAAAATTAGGTAGCAAAACAACAAAGATGCAAAAGTGTAGAAACCAATATAAGAAGTTTGAGTTACAGGAAACACTGTGGGGCTGTGTACAAGGGCACCATGATAAAATATAATGAACAAGGCTGGAAGTGCTGTGGTCACTGAGGAGAAAGAGACTACAGAGCTAGAAACTAAAGAAAGAAAGTAACGTAGATGAAACGTGAACACGACGTCAGGGAGCTTCTTCTTCTTCTCTTCCTGAACATTAACCCTTTGCCGAAGTCCTTCAGGGTGTCTTTAACTGCTTCCTGTCTGGATCCGCCTCTGTGCTGGTTTCCTGCAGGGATCACTGATGCTGTGATGACACGATGTCTCATTTGTTCTGCGTTCTTTAAAGAACCTTTAGAACGCGTCGGTAACATCAGTGTGGCCGACTCTCTGCTCTCAGTTTGACATGAGTTCAGGTTTCCACGGTTACAGGGATGAAGGAGACGTGTCTCAGAGACAGTCGTCATCAGCAGCTCTGCAGCTGGACCTGATCGAACAGCAGAGCCCAGATGTTCTAGATGTTGGGCTGAGCTTTGAGGGATCCGGAGAAGGTCGTCCCATCATCACTGCAGTGCTTTTACTATCAACACATTTCAAACACACACAGATCCAGCTGTGTTCAAACCTCAGTCTCGATCAGCTGATTCCCATAAATCCACAGAGCTGATAGCATGATGCTAACTCTGACCTCCGACCCTGAAGACAGAGCACAGCTGTGCACAGCTGTTTGTGACTGTGAGACACGGACGCAGTGTGGAGACGTTCCTGTCACAGGGCTGATGCTGCCGAGCAGCGCTGACCACACGCTCCACTCTCACTTCCCCTCATGTCTGAGAGAGAGGCTGTGGTTTATTAATACACACTGAGGTGTGGGGGCAGTCATCGAACAGGGGCATTGAGACCCCTCTGCAGTCTCACAGCACGGTGGGGTGGGGGTGGGGGGGCGCAGTCTCTACACCTTCACCTGAATAGACTGAAGCCAGCGAGGGCTCAGCAGCAGCATCACGGAGCATGCTCCGTGCATGCTGCAGAGCTCACTTCCTGTTCATGTGTCAGAGTGACACCGCAGGCCCACAGGCCCCATTTCAGTCTCAGCGTGAGTTTACTTCCCCTCTGACCGCAGCGAGCTTCATCTTATGCCTCTCACCGACTGCAGGGCGGACCCTCCACACACAAGCAGCCCACACTGTGCACAACTTCAACTTCTATGTTACATTATATTACATTTACATCATGGCTATATTTATATTATGATTATGTTTGTCACTGCTGGCTTTTTGTCACTCTGAGGTGCTGTTGCCATGGCACCCAGACTCAGCTTTCATACTGGTTTTATCCCCATGTATGATCTCCGAGCCACCACAGCTCACTGCTGAGACCCCCTCTCAGGACTGGCACCAGGACCCGACCCGGGTTCACCCTCCTATGAGGAGAGATTATTAATCTTACCTGAGAGTGTCCAGAGGATAGACGAACAGAGGGAAGGAAGGATGGATGGATGGATGGATGATGGATGGATGGATGGATGGATGAAGGATGGATGGATGGATGGATGGATGATGGATGGAAGAAGGATGGATGGATGGATGGATGGAAGAAGGATGGATGGATGGAAGAAAGATGGATGA
Source organism: Astatotilapia calliptera (assembly GCF_964374335.1). NCBI lineage: Eukaryota > Metazoa > Chordata > Actinopteri > Cichliformes > Cichlidae > Astatotilapia > Astatotilapia calliptera. Next base: position 34,922,307 of record NC_137431.1, read on the forward strand.
ATGGATGGATGGATGGATGGATGGATGGAAGAAGGATGGATGGATGGATGGATGAAGGATGGATGGATGGATGGATGGAAGAAGGATGGATGAAGGATGGATGGATGAAGGATGGATGGATGGATGGAAGAAGGATGGCTGGATGGATGAAGGATGGATGGATGGAAGGATGGATGGATGGATGGATGGATGGATGGATGGAAGAAGGATGGATGGATGGATGGAAGAAGGATGGATTATGGATGGATGGATGAAGGATGGATGGATGGATGGATGGATGGAAGGATGGATGGATGGAAGGATGGATGGATGGATGGATGAAGGATGGAAGGATGGATGGATGGATGGATGGATGAAGGATGGATGGATGGATGGATGAAGGATGGATGGATGGATGAAGGATGGATGGATGGATGAAGGATGGATGATGGATGGATGGATGGATGAAGGATGGATGATGGATGGATGGATGGATGAAGGATGGATGGATGGATGGATGGATGAAGGATGGATGGATTGATGGATAGATGGATGAAGGATGGATGGAAGAAGGATGGATGGATGGATGGAAGAAGGATGAAGGAAGGATGGATGGATGGAAGAAGGATGGATGGATGGAAGAAGGATGGATGGATGGATGGATGGATGGATGGATGGAAGAAGGATGGATGGATGGATGGATGGAAGAAGGATGGATGGATGGATGGATGGATGGATGGAAGAAGGATGGATGATGGAAGAAGGATGGATGGATGGATGAAGGATGGATGGATGGAAGAAGGATGGATGATGGAAGAAGGATGGATGGATGGATGAAGGATGGATGGATGGATGGATGGATGGAAGAAGGATGGATTATGGATGGATGGATGGATGGAAGAAGGATGGATGGATGGATGGATGGATGGAAGAAGGATGGATGGATGGATGGATGGATGGATGAAGGATGGATGGATGGATGGATGGAAGAAGGATGGATGGATGGAAGAAGGATGGATGGAAGGATGGATGCATGGATGAAGGTTGGATGATGGATGGATGGATGGATGGATGAAGGATGGATGGATGGAAGAAGGATGGATGGATGGATGGATGGATGGAAGAAGGATGGATGGATGGATGGATGGATGGATGGATGGATGGATGGAAGAAGGATGGATGGATGGATGGATGGAAGAAAGATGGATGATGGAAGAAGGATGGATGGATGGATGAAGGATGGATGGATGGATGGAAGAAGGATGGATTATGGATGGATGGATGGATGGAAGAAGGATGGATGGATGGATGGATGGATGGATGGAAGAAGGATGGATTATGGATGGATGGATGGAAGAAGGATGGATGGATGGATGGATGGATGGATGGATGGAAGAAGGATGGATGGATTATGGATGGATGAAGGATGGATGGATGAAGGATGGATGGATGGATGGATGGATGGAAGAAGGATTGATGGATGGATGAAGGATGGACAGATGGATGAAGGTTGGATGGATGGATGGATGGAAGAAGGATGGATGGATGGATGGATGAAGGATGGATGGATGGAAGGATGGATGGATGGAAGGATGGATGGAAGAAGGATGGATGGATGGATGGATGGATGAAGGATGGATGGATGGAAGAAGGATGGATGGATGGATGGATGGAAGAAGGATGGATGGAAGGATGGATGCATGGATGAAGGTTGGATGATGGATGGATGATGGATGGATTGATGAAGGATGGATGGATGGATGAAGGATGGATGGATGAAGGATGGATGGATGAAGGAATGGCTGATGGATGGATGGATGGATGATGGATGGATGGATGGATGGATGATGGATGGATTGATGAAGGATGGATGGATGGATGAAGGATGGATGGATGGATGGATGGATGGAGGATGGATGGATGGATGGATGATGGATGGATGGATGAAGGATAGATGAAGGATGGATGGATGGATGGATGGATGAAGGATGGATGGATGGATGGATGAAGGATAGATGAAGGATGGATGGATGGATGAAGGATGGATGGATGGATGGATGAAGGATGGATGGATGGATGAAGGATGGATGATGGATGGATGGATGGATGGATGGATGGATGAAGGATGGACGGATGGATGAAGGTTGGATGGATGGATGGATGGATGGACGGATGGATGAAGGTTGGATGGATGGATGGATGGATGAAAGATGGATGGATGGATGGATGGATGAAGGATGGATGGATGGAAGGATGGATGATGGATGGAAGAAGGATGGATGGATGGATGGATGGAAGAAGGATGGATGGATGGATGAAGGATGGATGGATGGAAGGATGGATGAAGGATGGATGGATGGTAGCAGGGTGTCACCATTAGACCAGGTGATGCGGGTGATGTCACGTACAGGCTGAGGTTACCTTGAGTGATCTTTAAGGACACAAGCTACAGGGGTGGCTGTAGCTCAGGTGGTAGAGCAGCTACTAACTGGAAGGTTGGTGGGTCGATCCCAGTCTGCTTCAGCCTGCATGCCAAATATCCTTGGCCAAGAATTCGTGTGTGTATTAATGTTAGTTAGACAGCACTACAAACTTAGAGAAGTGCTGGTGTGATTGGGTGAGTGAACGAGTTGTGTACACCACTTTGAGTGCTCAGATAGAGCTGTATAAGAACCAGTCCATTTACCAAACACTCAAAGGGTCATCTGAGGAGAAGCAGCTCTGAATATAACACAGACTGACCACAGGCTCAGAGCAGAAAGCAGATGTGAGCAGTGACCTATGAGAGCTGTGGTTTAGGTCACATGACCAGGAAGAGCCACAGACACTGCAGCTGTATTTATAAAAACACACTCTCTGACCACTTAAAGTGTCTGTTTCCTCTTCACAGTGACTGACAGCTGAGGGGGCGGAGCCTGCAGCCATGTTGGTGGTGGTGTGGTTACTGATGATGATGATGAAGAGTGACGGTCAGTGACCTCGGCTTCTTTGAACAAACACAAAGGTTCAGATTATTAATGACCCTGATCACAGACGCAGCCAATGATCAAACAGCTCACAGAGCCAATCGTGACAGGCCGTCGAGGTTAAAGGCAGAAACGAGTGTTCAGCAAACACCTGAAACAGTTTGTGGGATGCACTTTACACACGCACACACACAGCACGTTACTGCAGAAGGTTTTTGGTTATTAGTTTTGACAGTCCACCGTCTGGACAGCTCCCGTCTCAGCTGATCCCAGCCTCCCCTCCGCTCCTCTCCCGTCTCACTAAAAAGGGGAAGCAAAGACGTCATCAGCCCCAAACTCCATCAGCTGTGTTCCCACCTGCCTCTCCAGCACCGCCCCGTTGAGCTCACTGCACCACTCCTCCGCCACACAGTTCTGATATGAAACATGAGCAGCAGACCTCAGAGCTCTGACAGGATCACCATCAGACCAATGGAGCTAAAACCTTCGATCCTAAAGCTGACAGGAAGCTAAACGTGCAGCTAATACGTTCACGGTCACTCGTCCCAGGTAAAAGTAGGACTGTGCTACATACAGAGAATCATAATAAAGCTTCCTGTCACGGTCACCCAGCATGTTCAGTTCAGTGTGACTGCTGCATTTTACGATGGCTCGAAGCTCAGTGTGGTTCAGTTTTTCTCTGGTAGCTTGTTTCCTGTTCCTGCTCTCGCGTCTGTGGTCGTGCCCAAATTCATGGGCTGCATCCTCCTGAGGCCGCATTTGTAGTCCGATTACGTCACAGCAACACGACGAAGGCTGTCCAAATTTGTAGACTCCACCAAATGCAGCCAACAAATGCGTCCTCCTTTTCCCCGAATTTGAAGGATGGGTGGGGTGTGTCCTTCGTCGCCTCTTTGTTACTTCGGAAACATGGCTCGAACAATTTCTCTTCAACGACGTAATCCGATAACAACGATCTCTTTACCGTCGGCTTCCCGTGGCTGTCATGCGACCGGCTACTGCAGTTAATAATACAACAGCTTCTTGCCATTTTTGTGTTTCTTTTTATCGCTGTGTGACTGTTTTCATGTGAAAGCCTGCGTGCGCTAGTACCTCTTGGCACGAGTTCCCAGAATCCTTTGCGGTTTTACCCCTGAATGACGTCACATTTTCGATCTCTATTTATTGTCAGTCTTGCCTTGTTCTTGGTTGTGTTCTCTCCTGCTGTGTCTTTTCATGTTTCTCTGGTAGCTTCCAAGTTTTTCTAGTTCTCAGTTTCTAGTTTTTTCTCAAAGCGCTTTACATTTTAAGGTAAAGACACTACAATGATAAAGAGAAAACCACAACAATCAGACGACCCCCTATGAGCGAGCACTTGGCAACAGTGGAAAGGAAAAACTCCATTTTAACAGGAAGACTCCTCAGGTACCCCCACCCTGGGGGTGAGGGGAAAATGAGTCGATGAACTGGGATCATTAAATTTCAGCAAAACATGAAAGAACAGGTTACTACAACTACAACTCCCAAGATGCACTTCTCTGATGACAGCCAATCACAGAGCTCTGTGTCTGCAGAACAGAAAACTACAAAAATACCCTAAAAATCTAACCAATCAGATGCTTGTCTGATTTATAAGCGCAGCAGCAGGGGTTCATGGGTAATGTAGTGTTTGCATAAATGGTTATAACGAGACTGAAAATGAAATGTTTGTGACCTTTGACCCCAGCTGGCGCTGCAGACATCATCAGAGTGTCTGCCAACAGCAGCACGAGAGTCATGCTGGCCTCAGGCCTGCAGGGGGACCCGAGGGCACGCGGGTACGACGTCAGGTGGACTCAGATCCCTCACCTGCTGCTGAACTGGAACCGGAGCACGTGCTCCCACGGACGCTGCTCGATGCTCCCTGACGGCTCGCTCGAGTTCAGCCGACTTCAGACCCAAGACTCCGGAAACTACACGCTGGAGGTGTTTGACAAGACTGGGTCGAGACTGCAGACCAAAGACTTCCTGCTGCAGGTGACAGGTGAGCCATTAGACTTCCTGTCTTTGTTATTGCATCACATCCTGCTGAGAGGAACACACTGCAGTGACTGAAGACACAGGAGGGTGGTACACAAAGTACCACACTTTTACTGTCATACGTGTACAAATACGTACATATGTACATGTCACTTCACCAAGCAGTACATATTATTAGAGTCAGGTATATTTCTACCATGCAGTACTTCCAATCCAACTTTATTTATAGAGCAGATTAAAAACAGCATGGCTGTCTCAATAAAAGAGATAAAGGGGGAAAACTGTAAAAACAGCACGGTTGACCAAAGTGGTTTCCAGTAAAAACAGTCAGATTTTAAAACCATACATTAGACAGACAAATAAAATTAAATAACAAAATAAATAAATACATGAAAAAAATAAAAATGAATCATTAAATATTAATTCATGAATAAAATATACAATAAATAGAATTAACTAAGTAAAGAAGATTAAAAGAAACCAAAATCTGACTAAGACTGACTACAAGCTGACTATGACTCCTAAAAAGCCTCAGAAAAAAGTTGTTTTTGAAAAGTGATTTGAAGATTTCAAGTGTTGGGGCCAACCTAATATGGAGGGGGCTTATTCCATGATCTGGGGGCCACAACAGTGAAAGCTCAGTGCCCCGGTGTTTCAATCTAGTCATGGGGACAGTGATGAGCGACTGGTCAGCTGAATCTGAGAGACAGGTGTAGAAGGTCTGACAGGTAAGAAGGAGCCAGGCCATTTAAATCATTTAAAGAGGCAAGAACAGGGGTAATGTGGTCACGTTTGTCTCTGTCAGCAGGCGAGCAGCAGCATTCTGGACCATTTGCATGATTTTAACAGGAAGAAACCTCCGGCAGAACCAGGCTCAGGGAGGGGCGGGGCCATCTGCTGTGATTGGTTGGGGTGAGGGAAGGAAGACAGGATAAAGACATGCTGTGGAAGAGAGACAGAGATTAATAACAGATATGATTCAATGCAGAGAGGTCTGTTAACACATAGTGAGTGAGAAAGGTGACTGGAAAGGAAAAACTCAATGCATCATGGGAATCCCCGGCAGCCTACGTCTATTGCAAGCAAGCAAGCAATTTATTTATATAGCGCTTTCAGATCAGCCACCAGCTGAACACAAAGTGCTGTACACTTGACATGCCAAACATGATACATTGAGCATGTAAAAAAAAAAAGAATATTGCAGCATAACTAAGGGAGGATTCAGGGTCACCTGGTCCAGCCCTAACTATATGCTTTAGCAAAAAGGAAAGTTTGAAGCCTAATCTTGAAAGTAGAGATAGTGTCTGTCTCCTGAATCCAAACTGGAAGCTGGTTCCACAGAAGAGGGGCCTGAAAACTGAAGGCTCTGCCTCCCATTCTACTTTTAAATACTCTAGGAACAACAAGTAGGCCTGCAGAGCGAGAGCCAAGTGCTCTAATAGGGTGATATGGTACTACAAGGTCATTAAGATAAGATGGGGCCTGATTATTTAAGACCTTGTATGTGAGGAGCAGGATTTTGAATTCTGGATTTAACAGGAAGCCAAAACAGGAGAAATCTGCTCTCTCTTTCTAATCCCTGTCAGGACTCTTGCTGCAGCATTTTGGATCAGCTGAAGGCTTTTCAGGGAGTTTTTAGGACTTCCTGATAATAATGAATTACAGTCGTCCAGCCTGGAAGTAATAAATGCATGAACTAGTTTTTCAGCGTCACTCTGAGACAGGATATTTCTAACTTCAGAGATGTTGCACAAGTGGAAGAACGCAGTCTTACATATTTGTTTAATATGTGCGTTGAAGGACATGTCTGTGAAGGTTCTCAATCACCCAGGTGATCGTAGTCTAAGGAGCTTGGAAAGAAAAGCGTCTGGACTTCTTTAAGAAGACGTTTCATCCGAGAAGCTTCTTCAGTTCTGCGGTCAAATGGCAACAGTGCTAACCACCGTGCAGCTTGTGGGGATAGGTTAATTACTAGGTGCGAATGTACGAATGAATGTGAGTGCAAATGGTTGTCTGTCCCTGTGTGTTGGCCCTATGACAGCTGGGATAGGCTCCAGCGCCCCCGCGACCCTGAAAAGGATAAGCGGAAGCGAATGGATGGATGGATGAATGGATAATGGATTGCATTTATATAGCGCTTTTCGAGACCCTCAAAGCACAGAACACTTCAGGACGTCGACCCAGAGGCCAACGACAGAGACAAAACAGTTCAGGGGGCTGGCCGGGAGGAAAGCGGCGGCTTAGGCAAAGCAAGTCCAGATGCCAACCTTGCAGAAAGCAGTGGTGACATGAAAACGGTCCAGAAGGTGACAGCGTATTAGGGCCAGCAGGTGTGGGGACCTCTGGCAGAGAAGAGGTGGAGCAGCCCCTGGCAGATGAACATCCGGCGACATGGCTGCTGCAGGCGATGGATGTGGTTGCGCTGATGGCTTGATGGACTCTCCTGAGCCTCCGACAGCTGGACGGGCCCCTTGGACCCTCAGAGTGCCCAGCGGAGACAGACGCAGGGCCAGGAGGTGTGGAGACCTCTGGCTGAGGCTACGCTAACTGCTGCTGCACAGCGCACACCTTTGGCTTGAGACGCAGCTGTCAGGAGACCTGGGTCTTCAAACCAGAATTTTGAGTTTTCATAATTATTGATTTTTGCTTTTGATATTATTTATCTTTTCTAGTCTTTTAGTTTCTTCTTTAGAGTCCTGCTTTCTGTTTTCCGTCTGTGTTCCTTAGTTGCTGTCTCCCCTTGTCAAGTCTGCGTCTCTGTGTTATGTTTCCTGTTTTACTTTGAAGTCCGTGTCTCACGTTATTGTATCAGGTTTTGCTTCCCTGTCTCGTTAGCACTTATTCGTCCCTGCTGTGTCTCCCATTCACTGATTGCTCCCTCTGTGTATTTAAGCCCTGTGTTTTCCTTTGTCCGTGTCGTGAGCAACCCTTATCTCATCTCTCTACCCTTATCTCATCTCTCTACCCTTATCTCATCTCTCTACCCTTATCTCATCTCTCTACCCTTATCTCATCTCTCTACCCTTATCTATACTGTGGTCTGGCTGCCTGCGTGAGTTTATTTTGTGGTTTTTAGTTGTGTTACGTTTGAGATCAGCATTAAAGCTGGTTTTGAGTTCACATTTTGCCTCCGAGTGTCTGCACTTTGGGTACCCGCACCACCACTCCTGCCTGCACACAGCCTCACTTGACAGCAGCGGCTGGGGCTGTCCAATGCAGGCAGTCTGTCCGGGCAGTGCCAGCCAGATGCAGTCCTCAGCTGTCTGAATGAGCTCACCAGAGCTTCCAGCTGAAGATAGAGGTAGCTGGGTTGACTCGCCCAAGCTCTGGCGAGCCAGTTCTTGAATCAGTCACATGGTACGGATGCCCGCGAGGGCTCGAACGTCACTGCACACGTAATCAAAGCAAGCCTCGATACGCGCTTCACGAAAACTCCCCTGAGATTACCCGACACACGCTTCGAAGCTTCGACACACAGGACACATCACTACCATGCGCCCCATCACCAACGATGATGACACCGCCTACAGAGATGAGGTCCAGCGACTGACCGAATGGTGTAGCTACAATAACTTCACCCTAAACACCAAGAAAACAAAGGAAGTGGTCATGGACTTCTGTAGAACAAGAACTGATCCCCTCCTCTCTCCATAAAAGGTGACTATGTGGAGAGGGTGCCCTCCTTTAAGTTCCTCGGCACCCACATATCTAAGGACCTATCTTGGTCCACAAACACATCAGCCCTGGTGAACAAAGCCCAGCAGCGCCTCCACGTCTTGAGGGTTCTGAGATGGAACAGGCTGCAGACTGATCTCCTGGTGTCCTTCTACTGAGCCACTATCGAGAGCGTGCTGGTGCACGCCATTACAGTGTGGTACGCTGGTTGCACAACAGCTGACAAGAAGAGACTCCAGAGGGTCATCAGAACTGCAGAGAAGGTGATCGGCTGTCCACTCTCCTCCCTGGACTTAATTGCCAGCTCAAGATGTCTCCAGAGCCAGGGCGATTATAAAGGACCGCCTCCATCTTAACCACCACCTCTTCAACATCCTGCCCTCTGGAAAAAGGTTCAGATCCATCAGGTGCAAAACCAACAGCTTCTTCCCGTGGGCTGTCAGAACAGACTTCTCCAATACATGCACTCTGTCGCTGCTATTGCTCCTGTGCAATATCTTACCATCCCTATCCTTAATGACCACGGCCCACCCTATTTATCATATTATATGATTGTGTATACACCCCCTTGTATACACAATGTTCCCTTTAGCTTATACATTGTGTATATAGTGTTTTTATATTGTTTATTTTCTTTATGTATATTGTTTTTTATTTTTGCACCTTTGTGGTCTTGCTATCTAATTTCGAGGTGCGGGGAACCGTACAATGATAATTAAGAGTGAAATCCTCACATCGGGAGTTCACAGACTCTGGAGTGACTGATACAGAATTAACAGGCTCAGCGTAGACTGACTGTAGAAATTAATCCAGGCTGAGTGTGCCAAAAACTTTCACTCACCACCAGGGTTTGCTCAGCGAGCGACGAGTAGTGGCGGCGTGAACACCGCTTTCTCTGGGAAGATGGAGGAACCGACAGACGGGGTAGCGTTACATCCGGCGGGCCGGGCAAGAAATCCTCCAGCAGTTGGAGCAGGTGAGCAGCCGTAGCTGGAGGGTGAAGGTGGAGGGTGTGGAGCCAAAAAGTACTGTATGAGGATGATTCAGCCATTGGTTGCATAGCTTATTCACAGTGTAAATAATGTCCTCCCGGAGCTCCTCTGATGGAGCGAATGCCGCTGCGTCCGCTGCGTGGTCGCATAGTTCAGTGCTGTGTTGCAGGTAAGATGAAGGACCCAAAACGCAGGACTCAGAAACAGGGGGGTGGGGGGGACTTAGGGCACAGTTTTGTTGCTGAACAACTCTTAAAACAATAAAAATGAGAAAAACAAACCAAAACCTCAAATGCAGAACTAGAAACTAGACTTCAAACAGGAACCTAGAAACTAAGAGACTCGACGAGAGTGCGCGCAGAAAAACGAGGGTACGACGCAACACTGAGCTAAAATACACTGAGGGATAACGAGGGCACAGGAGGAGAGCACAGCTGGGAGTAATCACACATGAGACCAGGGGAAGCAAAACCAGAAACAGTGCCATGAGACACAGACTTTCAAATTAAAACAGGAAACACGGCATGCACAGACTGCATAGCAAAGTAGAAAACAGAAACCAAAACACTGGTAGTCCAAAAACATGATGGAATCCAAGATCAGTAATAATAACACCAAAAACCAAAAACACTCAGCGACCCAGAACCACGACACATACAGTGCAGCAGGTATATGTCCACCAGGAAACCAGAGAAACAAAGTAAAACAGGAAACAGCCCAAAAAGAACTGACCAATGACACACACACACTTCTTGATGATGATAATGATGAAGATAACCTGTGTGCAGGTGGACATTGTGTGGATGCCTGATCACAACTGTTACACAATAACACACATCACTGTGAAACACTCACAAACATGCCTTCATTGTAACGATCTGTGAGTCTGTGCGAGTCATGTGACCATCTGTTAGCTCACCTGTATAACTAATGCTGCTTCACAACCACGGTGTAAGCACCTAAGAAACTCAGACCAGGAGAGCTGCTGATGTTCAGCTGCTCCCTCTGCCACCACATGACGTCATCAGCTGTGATGTGAAGATCAGCTGTGTCTCTGTGTCCTCAGACCGCAGCAGCAGCCATGTGGTGTCTTCAGTGTCCGTCTGCGTCGTCCTGCTGGTTCTGTTGCTCTTCTTCATCGTGGTCTTCATCCTGAGGAAGAGGAGGGTTCAGAGGAAGAAAACCACAGGTATGGCAGCCAATCAGAGACAGCTCTGGCTCCACAGCAGATCGTTGATAAGGAGACCTGACTGAGTGATAATCTGCTCACAGGTCAGGAGGAGGAGAAGGAGGAGAACATTTATGTGGTGATGAGGAGGAACGAAGAAGAGGAGGAGGAGAAGAAACCGGAGGAAGAGCCCCTCTATGGTAGGCACACTCTGACCCTGATGGTAAAAGCACTTCAGTGATCAGTGTTCACAGTACAGACTGCAGTACCAGCAACTCGTCTGAGCGCGCAGTACAAACAGGAAGTGATCAGATAGACAAAGTAGAAACAATAGAAACAATAGAAATGCTGTGAAGCTCTCTCTGAGTTTGACCTCCATGCTGTTAGTTATTTGGAGCTCAGTTTTACTCTGGCTCCGCCTCCTCTGGCACTCTGTTATTTCAGTGAGCCATGGTGTTGTGATGTCATTATAAAGGTGAAGCTAGCAGCTACAGCCACCTGCGTCACCATCCACCTGTCAGTCACAGAGGCCACGCCCCCAATAATGCAAAAACGTGATTTAAACAGCTGTTGTGTGTATCAGGCTGTGAACAAGTTTATTGTAATATGGGAGTCTATGACGACTGACTCATTGCTGCCTCTGCTGGACACCAGAGGAACTGCAGGCTGGTGGATGGAGTTGAAATAAATATTCGCGTCATCAGCTCAGTGTGTTTAACTCTCTCATCATTCACAGCTTCATTAGAACCTAAACTATCATCGATCATCTCTGAGGTTAAAAATCTTTTGTGTCGTCAGTGATGAAGGACGGTTGTGTGTGAGGTCTGCTCTGCTCTGAGGGGATCACCATTAGTAACATGAATCTTCTTGCTGTCCACAGTTCCCTTCAGTCCTACAGCTTCCTCCCAGCATGAAGACAGTGTCTAAGTGTGAGGACCAATCAGAGCCCAGCGTGTCTGCTCTGTATGGAAGCCTTTGAGGGACTTTATTAATTGGAGATAAACTATCTGAATTTCAGGAGCAGGACCACGCCTCCAAACACACCTCTTCCTGTTCCTACATATATTTGACCCCCCAGCTCTACAACGCCCCCTCCCCCTCCCCCATTAGTACATAGTCCCCTCTGAGCCTCCCCCAAGCTGCAGCTCACTTCATGTTTCCCAACAACCCGTCGGCGTGGTTTTCCCGTTGTTACGCTGCTCTGATGGGTTTTTTTTTTTGCCTGTCCCGTTTGGCTCTTTTGCATCAGAATTGTTGTCTAAAGACAAAGAAAGATGCCCAACGGATTTACTTTACCAAACTGACCATCCCAGCCTTGCCATAATGGTCCATTTGATTCACCTTTTATTGTTTATTTTATTTTCACTTGCTGAATACGGGACAGACTTGACTGGGGGAAAGAAGGGGAGAAAGAAAGAGGGAAAGAGAAACAGCTGAGAAGAGGGACGGGGGAGAAGGGCAAAAGACAAAAACCAACAGAACGGGCAGAGAAAAAAAATGCATATATCAATCACCTGGATCACCTGCTGAGAAAGAAAAAAGAAAGCAAGCAGAAGAGAACAAGAGTAATAGAATAAACAACATCACAATGATATATGGGAATATGACAGTAAATACTAAATGTTAAACATTATTGTGCAGCACATAAGATCAACAGAACACAGTGTGCTTTGAGGTAGGAGCCAAAAAGGGTGTAGTTTGTGGGTGTGATCACCCGTGTGTTCACCTGTGAGCATGGACGCGCTTGTTTTTTAAAAGGTTCCTTCATGTAATAATCTGCTAGAGGGTGTGGGGGGGCCACAGCCCCGTCCTCCAGGGCATGAAGCAGGTATGGAGAAGATCAAAACTCCAGACATCCAGAGGCCCCCAGAACACAAGAGACCAAGGAAGACCAACAGAGGGGCAGCCGCGCCACTGTCCCAGAAAGAGCTGAGGAGAGTCCCAGATGAGGGCTCACTCAGCAGCCGCGGAGCAGAAGCCAGGGGGGGTTGCAGTGACGCGCCCGTGAGCTCCGCCGGCAGCCAGCCGTGCCTGAGTGACCGAGCCCCAGGCCGAGAGGCCGGGGGCACCCCACCTCCGAAGTGGCCCGAGCGAGCCCCAGGCTCCAGGCCCCGATAAGCGGCCGCCAAGGAGTGAGCCGGTGTGTACCTGGACGCCCATCCCCGGACACAAAGAATCACCAACGCACCGATGTCTGAGGGGGTCCGCCACTGGCAGGGGAAGTGGTGGTGGGGGGAGATAGGCCTCCAAACCTTGGAGGGCCTGAGATGTCCCCAGAGAGGTGGCGCCTGATACCCAACCTGACATACAGACACAGACATACAGGCACACACAGACACAAACATCCATTCCCACCCTCATGCTCTCATATGCACTTACTCCACACTCAACCAACGTGGAGACAGACATAAAGAGACGCTGTACACACGATCACACTCCCCAAGCGTACTCTACAAACCGGGTCTAGGTACCCTTGCCCCTGGAGGGGGGAACTGCACCCAGACCCAGGTGGTGTTACCCTTTTCCCTGCGGTCGGGGGAGGCAGACCGCCCCGACTCCGCAGCAGCAGGGAGGCCCCACACTCCAGACCGCAGTCGGACGGCCATCGGACGGCTCTGATGATGTTACCATGGAAACGTGGACTATATCTCAAGTTATTTGATGAAATGTGACTTTTCTGAAAGCAACATGTTCATAAATATAAATAACTTTTGTTTTTCAAACGGTTTTGTTAAAAATTACATTCACACTCACTGGACGATTTATTAGGTACACCATGCTAATACTGAGTGGAGTGGATTTTTCTTGTTTGTGGCTCAGATTCAGCTGCTGGAAACCTTCCTCACACTGGATCTTCTTCAGTGTCTTCTTCATCCTGAAGTATTTTGATATTTCTCTGTAAAGTCGTTTCCCTTCCTCTGTTTCTTTGTTATTAAGGTTCTCTGTACAAATGTTTCTGACAGTAATTCAGATTTACTTTTATTATCATTATGATATTTGCTAGCTCTGAATATGACACCATCCCTCTGTGTACCCGATCAGTGTGTACAGCCACCTCATCATCAGTTATTCCTTCTGTTGTCCTGACTCTAGTTTTCCTTTCTCTACCTGCCCACACGGGTTATATTTATTCTAACACCTTCGTTCACTCACACTTCTACAACAGTGTGGAGCTGTATACAAATAAAGTTGTATGAATACGTCACATCCTCCTCCACCGTCTTCACATCAAACAATGTTTCCTGAAGGTTATATCTGGTTTCCTGCTCCTGAACATTTGCTCCCAGGCTGCAGACATTACGCATCCTGCATCCAGCAGTTGAATCCAACTACAGACCAGTTTCTAAATTGCCTTTTCTTTCTAAAGTTCGTGAGAAAGTTGTCCTTCTTCAGCTCCAGACCTTTCTAGATAAAACTTTTAAAACTTTTAAAACTTTTAAAAGTTTCTAATGACCTTTTGACTTTTACTGACTTGGGAGATTCTGCCATTGTCATACTGTTAGACCTCCGTGCTGCCTTTGATACCATCATGGGATTCTTATCTCTCGGCTTGAGCGCTGTGTCGTGGTTTGAATCTGACCCGTCCAACCAAAGTTCTTCTGTTGGATTGGGGGATGCATCATCCTCAAACGCCTCCCTGTCTGTGGGGTTTCCCAGGGGTCCATTCTTGGTCCAGTTCTCTTTTCTATTTACATGCTCCCTGTGGATTCAATTTTTAAAAACATGGCATCTCATTGTTATGCAGACGACTCACAGACTTACCTGCCACTGAAACGTAAATCTGTGAGTCCTCTGAAGGCTTTGCTAGATTGTTTGGATGATGTTAAGCCATGGATGGCTTTAAACTTCCTTCACCTAAAGGAACAGAAAGCAGAGGTGATTGTGTTTGGTCCCTGTGACCACTGCGACCGTGGCCCTTTAGAAATGAATAAAAAACCCTTTGCGAGGAACCTAGGAGTGATTTTTGACTCTTATCTAACATTTGATAAACAGATTAATGCTGTAATCAAGTCCAGTTTCTTTCATCTTCAGCTACTTGCTAAAGTGAAGCCATTTCTCTGTTTTTAGAGGCTCTGAGAGAGATATCAGTGCCTTCATTTCATCTGCCTCGACCACTGTGATAGTCTTTACTCTGGTGTTAGTCTGTCGGCCGTCAGCTGGTCCAAAACACTGCAGCACGGTTACTAACTCTCATTGCAGTGGCTGCCAGTTAGTTTTAGAATTAATTTTAAGATTTTATTATTTGTTTTGAAGGCGTTGCACGGGTTAGCACCCTCATACATTTCTGATCTTTTAAATTGGACACTCCTGCAAGATCGCTGAGGTCAGCGGACCAAAGATCAGGCCTTTGCTGGGACCGCCCCTTCACATCAGCACCTC
The DNA here is from genome assembly GCF_964374335.1 of Astatotilapia calliptera. NCBI lineage: Eukaryota > Metazoa > Chordata > Actinopteri > Cichliformes > Cichlidae > Astatotilapia > Astatotilapia calliptera. The sequence goes on from NC_137431.1 coordinate 34,937,465, forward strand.
CCAACTTTGGACACTTTCAAAACAAGTATGAAAACCCACTTTTATTCCTTGGCTTTTAAGTCAGAATGAGTTTGTATTACTTTTGTCTTATTTCTTACTCAAATTATCTAATTTTATGATTCTTTTTCTTAACTCTTATCATATCTCCCTATGTTTTTATTTCTATTATCTTCATTGTACAACACCTTAGTCCGCGGCTGTTGTTTTAAATGTGCTAAATAAAAACATTTGACTTTGACAAACTGAGTCTGAAAGTCTGTAATACGGCAGTAAATAATAAAGATTGCATTTATAAAGCGTTTTACACTATTCATTCACTCTCACATTCACACTGGTGGAGGCACCTACAGCCACAGCTGGGCCAGACTGACGGAGGCGATGCTGCCATATCACGCCATCGGCCCCTCTGACCATCACCAGCAGGCGGCAGGTGAAGTGTCTTTCCCAGTTAACAGTTAAGTGTGTGTGTGTGTGTGAATCATTAACAACACAGAGTTTTACACACAACTTTATTTCTTCATTTTTATGGTGGGAGCAAAAAACCAGGTGAACTTAGCAAGATGATCACCAGTGTGACCTCTGACCCCAGACACCAGTGTGACCTCTGACCCCAGACACCACAGTGTGACCTCTGACCCCAAACACCAGTGTCACCTCACACACACACTTTGTTTTCTGACGTGGAATCAGTGAGGTGTGGTTGTGTTGTGGTTCATTTACACAAGTCATGTCATGATTCATATGTTGTGCTGTAAGCAGAGGCAGGTCCCTGTGACAGGCGTTACACACAGAACACACAACAGGTCCTGTGATTACACATCACTGTCGTGTGTTACACAGAACACACAGCAGCTCCTGTGATTACACATCACTGTTGTGTGTTACACACAGAACACACAGCAGCTCCTGTGATTACACATCACTGTTGTGTGTTACACACAGAACACACAACAGCTCCTGTGATTACACATCACTGTTGTGTGTTACACACAGAACACACAACAGCTCCTGTGATTACACATCACTGTTGTGTGTTACACACAGAACACACAGCAGCTCCTGTGATTACACATCACTGTCGTGTGTTACACACAGAACACACGACAGCTCCTGTGATTACACATCACTGTCGTGTGTTACACAGAACACACGACAGCTCCTGTGATTACACATCACTGTCGTGTGTTACACACAGAACACACAGCAGCTCCTGTGATTACACATCACTGTCGTGTGTTACACACAGAACACACAGCAGCTCCTGTGATTACACATCACTGTCGTGTGTTACACAGAACACACGACAGCTCCTGTGATTACACATCACTGTCGTGTGTTACACAGAACACACGACAGCTCCTGTGATTACACATCTGTCTCTGAGCTGCTTCTCGGATTGAAATCTTTCAGAGAAACTCTTCCTCCTTTGTTTTCTCATAAAAGAGGAAAAGAGGATGATGATGAAACGGTCAGAGAGGAAACAAAATATATAGATGATAAATGATCTGGTACGTTCAGTTGAACACACACACGTCTCTCACAGGCGCTGTTGTTATCTTCCACTGTTGTTTTTGTGTTTCTGTATCTTGGCTCTCAGCTCGCGGCACATCTCTTTGTACTCTGACGTGTTCTTCGAGTACAGGTTTCCGCCCTTCAGCCAGCCCATGATGCTGTTCTTCTCCTCCTCGTTCAGGACTCCTTTCTTGTAGTAACCTTCCACCAGCAGCTTGTCTCCAACATCGTGGTAGCGCTTCGTTGCGTCTCTGGACATATTTGAGATGTTCAGCGAGAGGATTCCTGCAGAGTTCACACAGCGAGCAGGGAGAGGCGGGGTTTACTCACTGAACAGGAAACGGTGTCTCTGACAGCATCGCACTATATCTGTTACTGTGACCGCTGAGGCGAGGACTCATTAATGTGATCGTTGGTGCTTCACGTGTTCCTGTACTAATATTTAACCTGTGTGTGGCTGTGAAACCAGTGTAACCAGCACTCTGACTCTGTGCATTAAACTGCTGAAAGACTCTTGCATCATTTTTGCAGACAGATGTTTCTTTGTGTCGTTTCTATGGTGACGAACATCTTTGCTCATTGTCTCATCAGTAACCTGGTAACAGCACATAGTACTTCTATCTCTACAGGCTTGTTTGTAGCGTACCTGCATCCTCTCTGAGAGAATTGGATGTGACCGGATTGGCTGCCAGCAGCGACATCTTCACCAGTTTTTCCCCGTCTCCAGAAATAAGAGTCTCCTCAAGCTTCTCGCTGGAACAGAAGCACGTTAGCTATCCAAAGAAAACTCTGAGTTTAGCTCCAGGACGAACAGATTTGTTCTCACCTGATTATACGAGACTCTTTTCTGTTGCGCCAGGTCAGGCCTGCCTCGTGGTGCGGCTTCAGAACCTCTCTGCACAGCCCGCGGTCTCCGTTTTTATCCAACAGAGCAAAGAGGTTGGGGCTTTTGTTTTTCAGGTCCTCTCTTAACTTTACGTTCTCAGGGTCCTGCAACGTTTTAAGGGCATTCTGAAAGACACATTTAGGTGGGACGTGGTCGGCTTCCACCGCCAACCCGTTCTCACCACATTCTCTTTGGTTTGAGGTTTGCACCCGGATCTTGTACACACTGTTGGCAAGAAACACATTCAGAATACGATTTAATGTGTGTTACACGTGAAGTTCGATCTGCTGGTCGTCGTGGTCACACATTAAATACTTACTCAGCGTGCGCTCCAACCAAACCCAGACGTCGTTCTTGGATATCTCGTAATTCCTCTGGACTCAAACCTTTCTTGCTCATGTCGCCCAAGATGGCGTTGAAATCGTCTACGGCTTTTCTTCGCGCCTTTCGATCTCCTCCACATATGTAATATCTTTCAGGAGAGTTAAAGGTTTCTTCATATCCTTTCTGCAGCTTCAGAGCTCCTGCGTATTTGGGTAGGTTTTGCTGAAGCTGAGTGGAGATAAAACATGCCATAAGATGAGTTACCTAATTGCTTCCAACATCTCCAGTGCGGCCTCTGAATAACACAAAGGCTACACCTCCTGTAAAAAGGTGAAACACTGATTGGGTCCATAATCGCACAGAGCTCCAGAGGCCAAGTCAGGGTGGGCTAAGCCTGTAGAGGCGGCCACAGAGACCGGGTTTGATGAGTCCAAGGCGGCTCAAGATGAGTTAGAGTTTCCCAGTTTGCAATTTCTGAGAAAAAGAAACCTTGTGTTTACTTGCATATGCAATCAGTGACTTAGTGTTGCACTAGCCAGCCATAAAGGGTGAGACTGGCCCTAGTGTTTTCCCATTTGAACGAGCTAAACCAGATCATTGTGCACCACCTCTGGTTTGTACAACAGCCAAGCAAGTTACTGAGGAGTCTGTTAAATCTGCTCCTCAGCTTGTAAACCCAGCGGCTTTTTCACTCAATTCAGTTTTATTTACACAGCGCCAAATCACAACAGCAGTCGCCTCAAGGCGCTTTATATTGTAAGGTAGACCCTACAATAATAACCCAACAATCATATGACCCCCTATGAGCAGCACTTTGGCGACAGTGGGAAGGAAAAACTCCCTTTTAACAGGAAGAAACCTCCAGCAGAACCAGGCTCAGGGAGGGGCGGGGCCATCTGCTGTGATTGGTTGGGGTGAGAGAAGGAAGACAGGATAAAGACATGCTGTGGAAGAGAGACAGAGATTAATAACAGATATGATTCAGTGCAGAGAGGTCTGTTAATACATAGTGAGTGAGAAAGGTGACTGGAAAGGAAAAACTCAATGCATCATGGGAATCCCCCGGCAGCCTACGTCTATCGCAGCATAACTAAGGGAGGATTCAGGGTCACCTGGTCCAGCCCTAACTATATGCTTTAGCAAAAAGGAAAGTTTTTCAACTGCATCGCTTAACACCACAATTTTACATGTGCACTTTCTTTTGGGGGGGGGGGGGGGGGGGGGTCCATACAGCCAATATTCATTTCTAAATTATTAACTAACAAACTTGTGCTTCAAGTGCTTTGTCAATATTGTAGGAAATGTTAAACTTAATCATCATCTCGGCTCCTCTGACGACCTGTATGCTGTTGCCTGCCACTGAAAGGCAGTGGGGAGAGGGGACACTTGTGCATTTATCGCAGCATATAATGTGTTTCTGCTGCTTTTTCAGCGTTCAGAGGTTGATGGCACCGTGTCAGAGCTGGCTGTGAACTTCAGACGGATCAGGCCTTAACTTAACAAAAATGTTATCAATAGTTCTTTTCATCTTTTCTCATTACCCACAGCTACATCCACTCTGTCAGGCCAAGGCTGCTCACTGATTTCTATAATCCATTCGATTCAACTTAGCCTCAGACAGTCAGAAATATTATAATTCTGATCATTTATCAGTACTGACTTCATCAGAATTGTGAATATCACAGCAGATGCCTTTGTGTGAAAGTAACTGAGAATAAAACACAGAAAAACATGAAGGAGATTTTCCTGGTCTGGCTTTTTATAGCAGATAACCTTAAACATATTCTACAACGTTCTGCATATAAAGTTTAAATTTCTTCAGTACTGAACAACAGAAAAAATAGGCTTTCTTGTCCGAGGTCATTTAAGTCAAAAAAGAAAAAGACAGCGCTGTAAGCAACGGTAGACTGGTGGGTAATAAGCGAATGAATAATGAAGAAAACAGAGATTTGAGACGGGAAACTGTTCCTGAAGTACAGAGAGAGAGAGAGAGAGCTGTGCATGAAGTGATTTTTATCATGATGGAAGCAAAACAGCAAAAGTCAGAGGGAATTCATGACGACATTGATCAGATGTGAAGCGCAGTTTGCTGCTTCTTTTGCTGCTGGCGAATTTTGGTTGGAGAGACAAAACCTGCAGCTCAGAATCAGTGCAAAAAGCCGTAAACACAGCGCGGACCAGACGCATCAGAATCGCTGAGCTCCGACAGCGTGTCCGTCTGCGGGCCGTCGGGTGAGAAAGCCGAGAAAGACGAAGCTGATTCTGATGCGTCCGCTCTGTGTTTACGTCTTTGTGTGGAATCCGTTAATGAATTGATATCGCTAATTTACGAATAAATTCTTTACAAATCCTACCATGTGAATTCATGGATTTTTTTTTCACATTTTGTCTCTCACAGTTGAAGTGTACCTCTGGTGCAAATTACTGACCTCTGTCATCATTTTAAGTGGGGGAACTTGCACAATCGGTGGCTGACTAAATACTTTTTTGCCCCACTGTAGACCATATTAATAATAACAGTAAGACTTACATTGTTTCTGACCTGCTCCCGAAGGATCCGTGCCTCTTTTCCTACATCACCTGGATTTTTACCGGTGGCCTGGGCAACAGCGTGGTAGAGGCAGTTCTGATCTTCTGAATTTACTGGGATTGTGGTCCCATCTGGTCTCAGGATTTCAAAATGACCTGTGCACGGGCTCTGTTCACCACGAATCCGTTTAGTTATCCTTGAGAAGAACCCCATCGTCCTGTAAAAAATACATTAATAAAACAAAAAAACAACAAATCAGTCACTCTGGACAAAAAAGGGAAAAGGTGAGACTAACAAATCTCCCTCTAAATACAAGTAGTCCATAACATTTGTTTATTACTTTAAATTTTATTTAAGAGTTTTGATTGGGACCAATAATAATGTTGTTGTACATAAAATCTGTCATGTAAGTTGTGTCCACCAGTGAAGCTGTTGGAACAATATTGATGAATGAGTAATAATCCTTCTCTTTCTACTAGAAGCATAAGGAAAATGAATGTGGGGAATAATGTATATAATCAGATTAAACTATAACAGTAAAGGAAGTCAATTCAATTTTGTTTTATATATCACCAAACCACAACACCCAGTGCATCATGGGAATCCCCCGGCAGCCCACGCCTATTGCAGCATAACTAAGGGAGGATTCAGGGTCACCTGGTCCAGCCCTAACTATATGCTTTAGCAAAAAGGAAAGTTTGAAGCCTAATCTTAAAAGTAGAGATAGTGTCTGTCTCCCGAATCCAAACTTATGCTATGTCTTCTAATGATGCTGCCTAAGGGAAGCATGTATAATGTAAACAGAATTGGTCCTAGCACTGAACCCTGTGGAACTCCATAATTAACCTCAGTGTGTGAAGAGGACTCTCCATTTACATGCACAAACTGGAGTCTATTAGATAGATATGATACAAACCACTGCAGCGCAGTACCTGTAATACCTACAGCATGTTCTAATCGCTCTAATAGGATATTATGGTCGACAGTATCGAACGCTGCACTGAGGTCTAGCAGGACAAGCACAGGGATGAGTCAAGGTCAGAGGCCATTCCCAGCAATTTCAGGGTTCCTTCAGTGTCGCCTGCCTTCGCCTCTGACAGTTGACTATGGCTGCTGGAGTCCCTAGCTTCACATTTCTCAAAACAGAATCACCCACAAAAGTGGCGAGAAAACTACGTGAGAGAGGAACAGGTGGTGTACCGGGGTGTTCTGTTTAGAGCTACACTTCCTCCTCACCGTCACCCAGCCAGCCTTCTTTCTTGTTGCTCAGGACTATCTGCTGAGGAAGAGCTAATGGTAGCAAAGCTAGCGTTGCCCACACTAACTACTGTCTATGCCAGAGTCCAGAGTCCAGAGCTGGTTTTCCATTCACTGAGCCTGGCCTCCAGACGTACAATCAGGCAACATTTCTTTCCAGTATCTGTGCTGAACAGAGGAGAAATTAAACATTTGAGAAGGAACTAATGACTCTGCTACAAGCTAAGCTAATAGCTACGCTAAAGACAGTCATTGGGTCTTTACTGTGGGTGAGTCAGCAGAAAGCGCGCTTTGGATAAACCACATGAAGATTACAGTTTGACATAAGCCTTTATCTGAAGGTATATAATTAAACAAGTCACACATGGTAACAAAACACTACTGTGCACTGTGTTAGGAACAGGAAGTGATACGAGAATGCCAGAAAAAATAGAAACTGGGGGGGGGGGGACAGGAAAATAACGGAGTCCTTCCCAGTTCACAGCCAGTAGACCAACACAGGACAAGTCATTATAGTGGGACCACAGGATGTCAGGGTGCCAGCTCTGTGTTATTATTCACCATGACTGGTGTCAGTTCTAGCTGTTCAGTGGGTTTCTGATTTGCCCTCAGACTAAACTACACCAGTTTGGGGAAAACAGTTTGTTAGTTTGTTTGTCCCCTGATTATCAGACAGGAGAATAATTATTAAGTTTTTAGATAAAGTTTCTTTTTGACATTGATTGCAGTGTGTGATCATAATAGGGTTGATACGCTCCTCATTAGAAGGATACGAGCACTAACCCCACGGTGTGAAGGGTTAAGTAAGAGGCACAAACAGAGCTGAGTGTAGCTACGTGCTCACAGAACAGACAGGAAGGGCTGCTTGCATGATAACAGGGCGTTCCAGTGAACAAGAAATAAACACTTAATAGTGTTCCTTTAAGGAATGGAGCATGGAAATAAAACATCCCTATCTGGGAGGTAGGGAGTTTTCTCACACAGGACAAGATCCCTGACTGGAGGTTAATGGCCGCTGCCATGAGGAACAAATCAGGGAGTGCTGAGCCTCAACCACGACATCTCCCCATCAATAGGCAATCACAATTATTCCCTGTTTCCATGTGTCTAATATATACTTTGAATTATGAATTGTACTTCACTTCTCCATGTACAGACTGCCTGACACTGTCCACAGCTGTGCAAGCCCAATTTTAACTGCCTCATAATAAAAGAGAGTGAACTGCTAGACTGTCTCCTGAACTTCCCTCAGCGAAGAAGAACCCGACAGTATCAAAACCAAAGTCTGGAAATTGGGATGGGGAGGGTTACCCTTGCAAAACAGGTCAAAATTAACTTTCTGGCCCATATGAGTTGGTCAATTAAAAAAATATATATTATTTTGACTTAATTAAATGAGAGGCGCAATAATATCAAATATGTATGCTTCACTCACTGTGTTGGATTTTCTGGCTCCTTCTTCAGTTGGAGGACTATATCGCCTGCTGAGTCCTCCTTCCCAGGATAATAGTCTTCTGAGAGCTTCTTTCCATCTTTGTCCACCATAACCAGTTTGATTCCTTTGCCTTCCAGAGCATCACTCTGGGTGAGGATGTGGATGTCCAAAGCTGTAGCAGGGCGGTTAACATCAGAAATGTCCTCAATGTAGCACTCCAAGTCTTTCTTGTCAGACTCTGACAGGGACTCATGTGGACGCTGGAGGACCTTTTTCATGTTGTACTTATACTCCTGGCTGTTAAAGAAACTTTGGGTGTCAGCCCTGCCAAGTATGTTGCTAACAGCACCACCAACAGCATGGTTTATTTGACTTATGCACATTTTGCTCACGATGGAGGTCATATGCCTGGAACAGGCCTCAACATAAGAGTTTGAAACACTTTCTGCAATCATGTTAATGAGTTTATCTTTAAAGCGTTTTACATCTGATAAACTGTGCCTTTCATCCTGGTCATTGCTTTCCTGAGGTAGTTTTTCCATTCTTTGCAAGAGCTTAGGAACAAAGGTGTTGTTAATTACTTTCTCTGTTGGTATGGAATTCCATATTTGTACAAAGGCTGTGGCATATTTAGCTGCTTCCAAACCCATTAGAATACTTTCTATTCGATCGGACCCTTTTTTGCTCTTTATGTGTTGTGTTACAGCACCACAGACCGCTGAAAGTCCATCAAGAGCCTTAAGAGCCATGGTACAATTCATCATCAGGTCAGGAATCACTTTTCTTGTTATCAGATCCACTGACTGAAGCATTTCTTCCTCACAGTCTTTGTGAATTCTGAATTCACTGGACCCATTCTCCAGGATATTCTTTGGTATTCCTGAGCAAATGAAGCTTGTGAGAACTTCATCCAGGTTACGGTTGGCTTTTATGAGTGAAAGCACCTTTTCCTCAAAGACTTTCCTCAGAACGTTTTGGAAAAAAGCATTAAATGCCTTCTCAGCAGTATAACTCAGAGCACTGACGCATCCTTGCTTCCCCAGTTCCTGAAGTGCATACTTCCCTGCCTTCAGAAAACACTGTTTTACTGTGTAGGCACTAGTCTTTGCTCCTGCGATCAGACCTTTTGTGCCACTACGCACTGCACTTGCAGCTTTCTTTAGTCGGCTGAATCCACCAGAGATCAGAGACAGCCCGATGCTGATGGCCTTGGAGATTGCCCATTCAGCCCAGTCAAAGCCTCCTTGTATCATTCCTTTGATCCCTTGAATCATGTCAGATACTCCCTCACAGATCAGTCCAAGTCCAAACTGACTGGCACCACCACATGACAGAGCACAAACAAGAACACCTGCTGCAACTTGAAGGGCGCCGAGAACAAAACAAGCAAGGGCATCATAGCAGAACTCGGGCTTCTTTTTAACCTCAAAGACTGTGCTAAGGCCATTCTCATAGAGCATCATCAGCTCATTGGTGGTGATTAAATCTTTATCTTTGGAAAGATGGTACACACTGGAATCCTCTACCTCTGCATCACCTTCGCTGCCATCGAGCTGTCTCAGAGTTGTCAGGGCACTTTTAATGTATCCTTTCCAAGATTTGAAGATATTCATCCTGGCTTGCATTTGTATCTGGAGGTTGCTGTTTGTGTGGTGTGGAACAAAGCCACTCGTCACTGAAAGATTACAAAACATCATCGTATTTGTTGATTCTGAGAGATAGACATCCACTGCAGACTGTGCTTCCTCCAATAATTCCTTTGCCTCAGCTATGTAGTCTCCTTTTCTGAGGTTGAGTGTGATGTAAGCTTGATTATAAAGCGCCACAGCACTGTAGAAATGATCGCACTCTGCAGCTCTCTGCCAGTAAGTCTTTGCACCAAAGTCACATTTGGTTTTGTTCATGCAGTGCAGGTCAGTTCTGCTTGCTGCCTGTTTGATGTAATCATAGATGTTATAGCTCGTCCCCTGCAGGAGGAAGTCACCAGTCTTCTTCAAGTGTTTGGTGAGGTCTTCTCTCAGCTGGCTGATATCGTCATGTCTGCTGATGTGCTCTTCATGAAGGATGAGCCACAAAGCCCACGATTCTTTCAAAGCATCCAGTGCAGTCTGATAGTCGAACTTGTTCTGATGGATCTTAAAATATTCAGGAACATCCTTCAGCTTCATCTTGGACAGGTCACTCCTTTCTTCTACCGTGTAATTCTTGTCAAAGTTACAGAGAAACTGACAGAAACTGGAGAACAGAGTTTCCTTCATGTCAATTTCACAGAGTTCATGTTTCTCCATGCTGTCTAAATGTCTGAGCTCATACTCCTCTCTGAGCTGTCTCATGGTTTCGATGGAATGGCCTTGGTAGGCTGGTGCAAGATGGCCCTGGTTGAGAACCATCTGGACCATCCCTGGGTTTCCTTTTCGGGCGGTGCGTCCAAAGACCTGTCGCTCCACACGGTGACTTCTAGGAAAGTATGTGAGGAGCACAAAGAGGCCTCCACTCTCGTTTACGTCCTGCTGAACGTGTATGTCTGTCCCTCGGCCGCCGAGGTTTGTAGCAATGATAATGTTTCCCGGGCTAAAGTTCTGCTTCTCGATGTTGTGCTTCTCGCTGATTGTGTACATGGTGATCTCATTGGCTTGCCTTTCTGGAACATGCATGTTTGTCTTCAGCTCATCTGCAGTTTTAACATCTTCACAAATGATAAGAACAACTTGGCCTCTGTCTGCAGCTCTCTGTGCAGTTTCACAGATCACCTGGATCCACTGCATGTTGCCTCCACTCACCTGAACTGCTGGCAACTCAACAAGCTTTTTACAGCGGTGAGCTGGAATGACATAGCTTGCTGTTTGGTAATGCCGTTCTAGAAATACTTTCTCAGCTTGCCCCCCTAATGTCCCAGAAACACCAAAAATGCCTTTTCCATTGAGGTACCTTTTAAAGAAATGGACATTGGACATGTAATTTGTTACATTGGACAGCTGAGAAATGGCCAGCTGATGCTTCATCTCCAGAAACTGTTGTAGGCCGTCACCCCATCGCTTGTTTTTCTCCAACACCCCACTGGCCTCAAAGTCCACAGGAATTATGGCATCATACTGATGACTGTCAGCATCACTGAAACCACCTGCGTCAGCTTCCGGTGCTTTCTCAATCATGTACTCTCTTCCCTGAGTCATTCTGATGGCTTTTAAGGCGTTCTCGGCAAAAACTGGTAACTGATTCTCAATGTATGTTTTCAAAAAAGAGGGGATCACAATAAATCCCTTACACTCATCCAATGACTTCACTGAACACTCATCAGAATATTTAATTTTCGATTTTAATTTGTCCACAGCTCCTTGGATGAGGGATTCCTCGGACATGATTTCACAGGTACAGCCATTCTCCAGGAGAAGTAGGCTGACATCAGGGTCTCCATGAGAGCTGTCCTTGCTGTAAAGTTTGGCTTTGTTGTTCATTAGTGAGTAACAATTTACAGATACACCGTTTTCTATTTTTTTCTGAACTTGTCTCAGTAGCTCACACTGTTCTTCTGGTCCAATGTTGGCCATGATTTTCTCAGTAGCTTTCCACCTGGCATCCTTAAAGCTGTCAGTCTCTGTTTGTGTCTGACCATCTGCTTTATTTAATTCATCCACATCCTCCTGTGGATAAAACCCCAGCTGGGCACCAAGAATAAGTATGTCATCAGCTGAAACATCTTCTGATTCTGGGCCAACCACTGCTTGCATTACAGCCTTGTGGAAGTGCTGGATCCTGGTTCCCCACCTGATCTCCCCTGTTTCAAACATTTCTATTGGCTTGCAGGATGACATCATGGCCCAGATGCTTGCCAGGACTTGCTCCATGTGCCTTAGGCTGCCGGCTTGGTGTGACAGGAACGTGACCTGGACACCGCTGTCCAACGTCATGTAGTCCACCTCATCTACTACCACACACTCAAACCTCCTCGGACCTCGGGTAGTCTTCTTCTCAAACTCTTGCCTCAGCGTATCTGCTGCAAATGTACCAACAGTGCCATAAACGACCTGCTGGCTGTATGCATCCTCAAGCAGCTTGTCATGATCTTTAAAAGAGCAGCTATCGATTTGTGTCGGAGGGACCGTGGATGATGTAATACCAAACATATCATATAATTTTCTCCACTTATCCTGATCACGACTTGCTAACAAAGGAGAGCTTGTCACGATGTCCACCTTTATGTCTCGGGTGGCCTGTATTGTAGCAAACATGGCTAAAATACAAGTTTTGCCCTCTCCAGTGCTGATTTCCAACAGACAACCTTTCTTATCCCCAGACTGTGGCAGCAGGAGCAGCAGCAGTGATGCTAGCTGACTGGGTCTTGGGAAGTAGCCCTGAACATGTTCACCGCTTTGAGTGGTAAAGGCGGTGCATTCCTTTACAGCTCTGGATACGATGATCAGGACTTTCTTCAGAGCATCAATCTTAGGATTGTTAAAATCAAGAGCAGTTATTATCTTTTTACAGTCTTCAATCATCTCCCTGTTGATGGGCACACTTCCATATTTGGGTAGCTCTTCTTCAATATATGTCAGGACTTCTCGCAGGAGTGACGGGACACACTCTGGAAAGTTTTTGTTTTCCATTTCAGCCAAAAGTGTGCAAGCATCTTTGTCTCGCTCAGCTTTGTCCACACAATGTTGGATGTACTCTGCAGGATCGTCTTCATTCAGGGCAGAGAGAGCGTCGTCACAGCTCAGCCCGTACGTGCACGCTTTGTGGAGGATTTTTGTGACTGTTTTCTGATCCATGCTTAAGGTCTTTCCAAGGAAAAGCTTGATGTCTTTTGGTGCCCAGAGGTTGTTGAAGACTATTTGACTGACGATCTCCTTACCTGATCGGGGTAGCTTTGAGGACAGATCCAGAACATTTGCTAACACCTGTTGGGCCAGTGTTGGGTTGTCAGCATGTAGCTGTTCCTGCAAACTGAGGAGGAACTCTGTCTTCTTGTCTTGTCCATTTTGGAGGAGATCTTCAAAATCAGGGTCACCCTCTAAGGTCACCTTCAGCACTGCCTCCAGGATGTTGAACCTCTCAGTCAAAGACAGCAGCACGTATCCAGTAGTCTGATCCAAAGCCCACAGTAATGAAGTGGGGACGAAGTGGGGGTGCTCGTTAAAATATTGTAATGTCAGCTTATTTTGGAGAGTCTTCATCCTGTCTTCCAGCTGGATCTGTAAATGTTCATCCTCTCTGATGTCATACTTTGATAGAAGTTTTTCAAACTTCTCATTAACATCAGCGACCTGTATTAAAGAGGAACAAAGACACGAGCGTAACAGTGTCAGCAGCAGGAAACTGTATGCAGGGTCAGATGCTGTCATCCTCACCTGACCATAATGTTGAATTATTATGGATGTTTTGGGTATCTGGCAGTAAGGACAGCAAACATCTGTTCAGAACTCTGATGATGTTCTGCTATGAGGACCTTCAGGAGTAGCAATTGATTTTTTAATTTGTTTGGTTAAAAGGAGACCTATATAACAAAATATTATGCTAATTATTAATGTTATACTAATATAATATTATACTGATCTGAACTGTTTACAGTCTGCCCCAGGGCAGCTGTGGCTACAACCATAGCTGCCTCCACCAGTGTGTGAATGTGAGAGTGAATGAATAGTGGCATTGTAAAGTGCTTTGGGTGCCTTGAAAAAGCGCTATATAATATGTGTATATGTATATATATATGTAAATCCAATCCATTATTGTTTGTTTTTTTTTCAAAAAAGAGAAATTTGTCATCTTCCAGAGTATAGGGCTGGGACATAGGGTTACGATGACTTAAATGTTAGACATTTATAAGGACCCAGAGCCTCTTTGCTATCCTTTCCCAGATGTTATTACCTGAGGCTGGACCCTACCTCATCTCTCTCTATGTGATGTGCTTCATCTTCCAAGAGCTGGTGTAGAACGTGAGAGTGCTGCTGACGGTGCTCCCAGGTTTGGAGGTTATCCTCCTGAAGCCTGTTGTGCGCTTCAGAGAGCTTTTTTCTTAATGTTTCATTCTCCATCTGCTCTTGGATCTTTCTCTGTCGCTCAAGCTCTGCCTGACGCCTTTTCTCTTCTTCTTCTTTCCTGCGTCGTTCCTCTTGTTGGCGTTTCTCACGTTCTCGTTTCTCTTCATCAATTCTGCCTGTAGAGAAATGAATGCGTGCTTAGAGAAATTTAATTTGCTTTTAATTTGTTAAAAGCTTCTGACATGAAACCCTGTTACACTGCAAAGAGCTTGGTATTGGCTCTCACTGGAATACTGTGTCACTTCCTGTTCCTGGTACACACTGGTGGCTTGTGTAGCGACATCTGTGCAGCCCAGTTCATTTCAAACTCTTACTTAGCAACTTATTTCATCCTGTAACCTTTGTGTGATTTATCAGGGCACACTTCCTCTTCAATCAGCTGCAAATTTTATTCAGTGTTCACTCATTGTGTCATTAGCAGTGTGGCCTGTGTTTCTGTGCTTTCTTCATGGCACTTTCCTGCTCAGTGTGTCAAGTGTTTAGTTATTGCGTGGCCTATTTTGGGGGGTTAGTACTTATAAATAATAATA
>NC_137431.1:34961976-34981976 GCF_964374335.1 Astatotilapia calliptera
ACTAACAAATGCTGCACACAAACATCCAAATACGGAGTCGGTTACAACAACAAGAAGCCATTGATTGTTTATTGGTTAAATGCATTTCATGCCACACAGAGGGCATCTGTGTAGATTTAGGGGACAAGGTCACAACAGTGTGGTTGTGAAAACAATGTCTGTGCGTGATGTCTGTTTATGGCTTAAGGCCTCCACTGAATTGTTTACTGTGCTTCACACAGCAACGCATTTGTGTGCAACCAGTGTCCACTATTAAGTTAAGTCAATCCAACATGTTTTTGTCAGTGCAAAAAGGAGTTACGGTACCGGTATGCTTACACAATATTGTCCCGGGAGGGAGAAAAACTTTCTGGTGGAGCTTTGGTTGATTTTTGGGTTTTGTTTGACACTAGGTTGATTTTATCAGTGAGGTTTGGATTGTTTTCTTTCTCTAAGAGAGAGAAGGATGGTTTTATGCTTGGACATGTTTGCAATGGGCCCCAGTATCTGTTATTATATGAGTGTTTTATTGGCTACGTTTGTTTTTGCTTTTGTTACAGTGCACTGAGATAAGAACATCTGAGAGGTGTGATCCACCGGTGGTGATATTTTGGTATTTTGTGAGTTCCTGATTTAACAAATCGGCTCTTTAATCCAGGCCTGAGAGATTGAACTTTAAAGCGCTATAAAATATTCTTATTGAAAACAGTCGCAAAGTATTTTTCTCCATGTTTATAATGGGCTTGGGAGAAATTCACTTATATGGGACACTGATCGAATGAGAAGTGCTGAGCCTAAAAGGATTGCAGCGAGTCAATCCAGTCCAAAAACAAGGAACTGTTTCCTTTAAAATGATGACGTCATCTTGCTGGTGATGGAGGCTCGAATAGGCTGCGCGTGAGACTCCATTATCAGCAACTTCTGGTATGAATGTGTGTGGATGTATGCATGTGACTGGACTGTGACGGACTGACGACTAAACGTTTTAACTGACTTGATACTGAGACAAAAACGGTGCCGACTTTAGGATTAGTGAATGTCCACAACAATTCACCCAGCCTGTAAAAGAAGGGTGGAGGTTTTGTCTTGCTTTGTTTTGTTTTTGCAAGGACAGAGGGTTGACAGAGACTAAAGGGGGAGGCTGTAGCTTCACAGGAGCGTGAGCTGCAGACTGAACCCTTTGGTTGCTAATTTTGAGTTACTGATGTTTGCATTAAGAAAATTGTGTTTTATTAGCTGTGTTTTAATTAAGGTATCACATTATATTGTTGGGAATGTTAAATGCTAAAGTGAAGAAAAGGTTTGATTCCACTCAGGACTGAACATGTTATTATTAACCATAGTGGGTCACTGTAAAGAGTCAATTAACTTTTATAGAGGTAAAAAAAATAAATAAAAAAAAACCCTCTACCGAGGTCTATGAATAACAGGGGAATGATAGACAGCCACACTCAAAATGGAGATATGTAATGATAAACACTGGTCCCCGTCTTTTGGGTGCTTTCTTGAAATAGTCAACAATTTAAAAGTAAGATAAAATAACAGGGGCATGTGCTGAGGGGTGGTGCTGCACAAGAACAAGAGCAAAATAAAGTAAAATATTGTTTTTAGCTTTGAGAAGTTCAAATTAAAATCTACCATTACACTCAGAGGATCAATATGAAGTTCGATATATGCTAATTTTGAATGAAGTACATGACTGGTGACTGTTCTGTCCTGAGCTTTTGTTTTTACAGCACCCGCTTGACCACACCAACAGTTTCTTGCCACCGAAAAGGGGTACTTGCAAAGAATAGGGAGGAACATCATCAAAACTGGGAAAGGTAAGCCCCAAAGGGGGTGATAACGCCATAACTTTCACTTATGGTCAAATTTTCAAAATTTGACCCCGAACTTGAAAAATTCTTCAAACATTTAGAGACAGAGTGGAAGTTTAGATAAGCATAATGTCACAAACCACATAAGGATGGAGCATTTGAATCGATCAGATGGTGAATTGATACGCAGCAAAATGTTGATCATGTTGATTATGTTTATTCCAGTGTGCGGAGCAAGGTTATTATTATTATTATTAAAGAAAACAAATGAAATAACGAAAACTAGAAGTGGAAAAACATTTGCGTTAACGGAAATAAAATTAAAACAAAAAGGAAAACTAACTAAAACTGTAATGAATGTTCACAAAACTAACTAAAACTGTAATGAATGTTCACAAAACTGACTAAAATTGACTGGATTTATAGCAGAATGTGTTTAGTTTCATTGATGTGTGCGTGTCCTGCAATAGAAGTCAAGGCAGTACGTTAGTCGAGTCGTCTGTGTTGCTGCTCCGTCCACGCGCAGAAATCATGTCAGGAAAAGTCGGGAGAAAGCGCCAGAGTCCAATTTAGGATTACTTTGAATAGGACTGTTTTTTAGAGATAGCAAGAGTCTGGCAGTGGAAAGAGACACAATGTCCTCCTGAGACCCAGGGAGGAAGAAAATAGGAAAAAAAGAAAAGTATTTTCATTTTTTCTTTTTCTTTTTCTTTTTTCTTTCAGATAAATCAAGTGTTGGGACGGTAAAAAAAAAACACACTACAAAAACAAAATTGTTTTTAACTAACTTTATTTAAATTTTACAACATGTGCACTACAGTGCACAAGGGGAGTTCATTGATCACGACTGTGAAACTAACAACATTCAAGAGCTATTTAAGAAAATTAAATGCTCCACTGAAATTTGTAAGCAGGATATTAAAACTTATTTATATAACAATATCATAAAAATGTAGATCAGGGATCAACTTAGAAGTCACTGACACTTCACTAGCTGTAAGCCATTGGTTCAGGAACAAGTGATTGCACTGGGCTTTCTATTTCACAAAAGCCAATTCATTTATGATATCTGAGGAAGTACTGTGATTTTATTTGGAGACACAAAGGAACATTTGGCACTTCCCACATCTCACATATGTTTTACTGTTGCACCCAACCATTCTACAACTGAAATGCCTTGGACTGTTAACCATTTCAGGCAAGTGGAGTGAACCATATTTTGCTAGACTCTCATCAGATTGGGGCCTCCTTTTCTTGATCTTTGGAGAGAACTCTTCATTACTGGTATTATTCACGTCTTGTTCACATGTTTGTACCTGGTTTCTCAGCCAACAGGAGCTTGAACCCCAGATACTGTGAGTTCTTTTCACACATTGAGATCACTGATAACATTTAGCAACGACGTGATCTTGTAGTAACAATCAGGGGTCATGGATTCAGCTATAAATGCGACTCTTATTTTTTACTTTACTGGAAATCATTTCTGCATTTTACCCATATTTTATTTTTAACTCAAAATCAAAAATTCCAGATTCTCCTACATGTTGGTTTCGGACCAGGTGGGACGACAGATTCCAGGTGGCCCTGTGTTTTTCTCCATTACATCTGCCACTGCAGATAATCTTTGTGTGGCTCCTCCTGGGTTCTCACCCTCTCCTATCTGGCTCACATGACTCTCATCTTCTGAAAAATCTATGTTTGAATCTCGCTCAATTATTCTGTTGAGAATTCTCTCCGCCTTTGTCAAAGAGTTGTCTACTAGGAAACAGTGAAATAAATATAAGTACAAAGTCCCAACGTGCACTAGAGTACACATTAATAAATTAGTCATTTCCTCTGTCAAACACAATGAGCCTAATTCTTAAAGACCCCTCAAATTATTTACTAGATGTTTATTTTTGAAAATTAATAAAAATCTGAGTTTAACAAAACATTTTAAATGTAAATATCAAGCTTACCTTTCTTTCTTCCATAAAATGTGCTGGTGGGCACGCCAGCCATTTTGAAAAGGTGGGAAAAACAATTGGCAAGGCCACACCCCCACACATGTGATATACATATAAGGTTAAAGGTACTGTTGTCCTCTCTAAGAAACATCAGGACTTAGAGGAGTGGCAAGTAGAGTATGAGAGCTACAAGCAAAAACTAAATGTGTACTACAGTGCGCAAAAATGAAGTACTGGGTCATCAGGGGGTTATGAGGGACATTTATAAAATTAAAAATCCCACAAACCTTGAAGTGCACTTGAAAAGCTCACACAAGAAGGTTAACTTAGCTTACCTAGAAGAGCTCATCAGGGGGAGCACACTCCCCCTCCTTGAAGAGCTCACCCACTTAACCAGCATCCCCAGAAAACAGCTAACCCCAGATAAGGCAGCGTGATGCATCCCAAGACAACAGGACTGGGACATCTAAATAAATGTGTGAGTCAATCGCCTTCAAAAAGTTTATCAATTCACTTGAACCAAAATTAGGAACACCCGGTGCTGCAAGAGTTAATAGTCTCAATACCCAAGGATAAGCAGAAGAGCATGACTGATATAATGGAACTGGGATTTGGTGACACTTAATTTTTGCAAAACACAACTAAAACTATAACTGAAACTAATCAAAACTAAACTGAAATTAAGGATTTTCAGAAAATAAAAACTAGACTAAACTAGCAAATGATTGGTAAAAACTGATTACAACTGGCAAAAAATTGAAAATCTGGAGTCGAAACTAAATAAAAATAAAACTAATGAAGATGGCAAAACGTTTAAAACCCTGGTGCAGAGATTGGCAAATCTGACCAGGAAACGTTATAAAATGGATTGTCGGAACAGTCAGCGTTAAAGTCAATTTGACAGTCCAGACTAAGATGGCGTTGAACATCTTCAGGGCGGAAAAGGGTTGGTGTGACCAAGGTGTGGTTTGGCTTGTTGTATGTATATTTTGAGATCATATGGCTCTGGAGGGACCAGTTACCAGGCCATGGAAGGAGGACAGACTCATTGACTGAGGAGAAGGAATTTCCTGGGATTGGAGATCCTCTGGGTGAGTGGTTGATTAAAAGCATGCATAAAATAGAAGTTATCTGTTGTTATTGATTGGTAATAGATTGATAATTGGCCACATTTACAGCTGTATTGACTTGTTGTGGACGTAGTCGACTTCAGGTTTAAGCACTCTAATCAACAGGTTGAAAATAGTGACATTAAAGGAAGAGCATGCAGCGCCACCCTGTCAGACGCCAGTGACGGTGGGGCTCACTGATGAATCAGGTGAATCATGGCTGATTCATGACTAAGATCCCCCTGCTGTGGTCAGTGAGGGGAAAACAGGGGCAAATAAAATTTAAAAGAGGCATTTATAAACGTTTATGTGTCAAGTTAAACGGGATAAAAGGGGGTGTTCTCACTCTTATTTTAGCATCAGCATTATTATTGCATCAGAATCATATAACAAGCATTGCATTAAACATTTATTGAAGCTTTTGACATTGTACTAACATCTGTGTTCCAGTGATTGTTATAACCTCAGGTTAATCTTCTTTCTTAATCGTATATTCACAGGTGTCAGGATAATCATACGATCTTCTATTGCAGGTGTAACCATGATCATTTTCAGACATACTGCAGTTTGTTGCTCATTGTAGAGGTGTGCTCAAGTTAATGAGGGTTAAAAGCTACAGTCAACGCGATGTTTGGCTGATCTATGGTGTGGAGTGACTTCGAGCATAGAAGGCCGCACGCGCTTACATAACACTGATATCATGTTATTCTTTGTGATTTTTATTCAATTATGTCTTTAGTTTTAAGTAGTGGTAGTTAATTAAACGATATTCATTTAAGATCATATTCTTGAGTCAGAGCATCACACGCAGATCAACTTAACAACCTGGGAGACCTTGTAGCTGCAATATTGTGTCTCCATAAGGGACAGTAGGTGGAAGCAAACACATGATCTTTGGGGGGCAAATGTGAGGATTAAAAATGGCTAATTTGTTTTTGATGTCTTTTCTTAATATGAGCGGTTTTAGTAATTTTCAAACACACCTTGCAAATGTGCTTATAACGAGTTGGCACTCGGCCTTTTGAAGGTCAGAAGCTTCGTTCGGCGTGATGGTCCAGACTGATAAAGTGTAGGAAATGCCTTGAGTGCAGAGGGGTAAATGCAAACATGCTTACACACACATAAGATATGATTAGAATAAGTCCCTGGGACATTCTGAATGTTTAGACCAATTCTGAATCACTAGAAGGTCAGTAGATAAGAACATTAGATTATTAGGGTTAGGAAGAGAGGTGTTTTGGTTTTCTGTCTCTTACAGAGAAAGGAACAGACACCAGACGAGGTCACAGAGATACGAGGATCCTTCGCAGCAGAGACAGACACAGTGACTGCCGAGACACCAACTGGGTCCAAGGGTCATGGCGTTTGGGCTCCAGCTAGTCACCACAAAAGGATGGATCCCATAAACACAGCAATAACCATGAAGGGGTTGGCGGAAATCCAGGAACACCAGACCAATGAGGTTCGAGAGGCTCTTGGGCAAAAGGAGGACGCGTTCCTGTTCCTTTTTCTGGAGGATACACAGGAGACACAGGACCCGAGGATACACAGATCGTTGTTTGAAATAGGGGCAGAATAATCCCCTGATCTGTGCCACGACTGAAGGGTTGTCTAACCCCTGAGGTTGAAGAAAGAAGAGCAGAGGATCACGCAACTGGACGACACTGGTAGCTGCAGCAATAAAATAAAGGCTGAAAGCTCCTTGGACAGAGGTTCTAGTCTGAGTACGTCTGAAGGGTATAAGGTAGCACCAAATAAAGCTGTGGGAGACCTGGGGAGTGTCATCTGTACCTGCCATTGTTGGAATAATAGTTTTTCTTACATCTGAACTGCGCAAACACAGAGGTCATCTCACATGTGGTTCGCCCATCAGGGGGACAAAGGGCCTCAGGAGTGAGAAGAGAGGAACCCAGCCACACTGGATTATAGGGTGTAGGTGAGCTCTTTAGAATAAAGAGCTCATCAGAGGGAGTGTGAGATTATAATATTATTTTATGCCATGTTAGACCCCTAATTAAAGATTGTGAATTATTATGTAGTTTTAGTTTGCATTATTCTCCTGAATTAGAAGAAGCTGATAACTATTGCAGTATTTAAACTGATTTGCATTACATTAGACTCCTGATTTATTGTGGATGAATGATATTGTTTTATGATGTTATAAGAAATACTATTTGCAGAAAGTCATCGCCTTATTTGTCTGATTAGAAGAGAACATGCTGGAGTTTTCTGCCCCATCTCAGCAGGAGCAGATAAACAGGGAGCCAAGGTCGTAGCTTAGGCGCCGTGTGAGAGAAAGCATGTGAATGTTTAGGCTTTTATGATAAGGTGGAGACACCAGAGGCTATAAGAGTTTGATTAATGCTCCACCATTTTGAGATCTGAGGCTGTCTGCATACAGTGTCCATCTCCCACGCGTGTGACTATTAAAATCATCGTTTGACTTAACCCGGCCGGACCAGTGTTGTTATTGTGGTTTTTTCTCTTGTCTCCATCCCCAATCCACACACACACACATATACATACATATATATATATACATATATACAGTGCACACAACTCATACAGGTGTAGTGCCACATATATTAGATAGGTCCTTGTTTGCCTGTTATTTATGACATCATTATCCATTTCCGAGTCCAAATGATCCTTCAGTTTTCCAAATCAAACAAAAACTGGGAGTCAGAAGCATCCAGACCGTTTCAGCTACAGTAAAACGATCAGTGTGGATGTGTCACAGTTTCCTCAAGTCAGCCAACCAGCTCGCTTCCTGTTTATCTGTCACAATCCGCCCAGTAAACCTGTTCCCCTGGAGACCAACTACAAACATCTTATGTTCACGTCATCTACAGCCACTCAAACCAACCACCGCAAAATAGCAACTTTAATTACCGTCCAGAAAGCAGTGATTCATTTCATTCTGATTATTTATTCATTAAAAATATTTTTTGTGCTTTTTTACATCTTTTAATCAGCTTTTCTTTATTTAACAGTTTTCTGTATAGAAGAGGAACTATCTGACTTCTGTGGGAGTCTCGTTCTCGGATAGCGTGCAACAACTCAACATTAAATACCAACAGCAACCTCAACTTCCTGTTTAACACATGGATGCAGCTACAGCTGTTCTTACCTGAGAGTTCAGCCTCAGGTCAGGACCGCTTACGAAACCTGAAGGTAGCGCTGCATAAGACATGTAAAAACATGACAGCAACTTTTAACTAATATAAAAATAAAACTTTAACGTGGCCCGCGATCAAAAATGACTGATCAGAAGAATATGAACTTTAATGGACTGAAATTGAAAGAGTAGACTGACAGAGATTCATAAGCACTGACTTGGAAAACATCAAAGCTGCAGCAGATATGACCATGTAGATGTTGCATTCACAAGAAAGGTAAAAATGATTGGAGTCATTTTCCAAATTATTAGAAAAGCCAAAATCAGTGACCTGCGCAGGAGACTAAAAATCAATGTGATAAAGTTTTACTTACAAGAATCTCAACCCTGAGCTCAAAGACTGCAATCCTTGCAGAGAGTCAAATCTTCTTCATGTGCCGAGTTCTTCTGCCGGTGCTCATGTACAGCAGGCTGCAGAGGGCAGGGGGAGGACAGGGGGAGGGCCGGGGGAGTGCCTCCAGTCCGTTGTGTTAACTCACATTATTCCCACGTGATTTACAGGAAACTGAGCCAAGGCTATACTGGGCTCATGAGCTATGGATAAACTGTGGGGGAAATAAACAGCTCTACCCAGCTCTGTTATCAACTCTGAGGACATGGTGATTAAGCCTTATCTGAACATGAAACCTGCTCCTCAGACATGAGTCCTGCAGTTAAACTGTCTCTGACAGAAGACAAAGAGCAAGACTCGTCGGGGCTGGCGCTGCGGTCTGAAGGCCTGTGATACAGCTGACATTATGTAACCTGCATACATTAGTCAGACACACTGCATACAGTTCACAGGGTCAACGTCACTCCGATAACACGGGTTTATATATACTGTAATGGCCCTGGTTTACCTGACACAGCCCTCTGCCCAGCGTTCCTGCTCAGTCGTGGACCCTGAGTTTAAACACCAGGCAGGAGGAGCACGCTCTTCACTGAGGAGGGGAGAAGGTCAGCAGCAGCTCCTGGTCCAGGTTCTTCTTCCTCAGGACACGGAGGAGGTGCAGCTGCTGCTGGCCTTCTTTACCAGGGTGTATTTGGAAAATGGGAAATGCTGCTCTGGCTAAACTACTATTTGTGTTGAGACATGGCAAATAAACATATATATGAGCTAATGTAAATACTATATCTGTCATGAATCGCTGTGTGGCAGGCAGGAGTTGGACCCAAAATGCAAGCACGAGGTTTAAACACAAAGAACTCAGCTTTATTCGCTGGCAGGAGAAAGTCATACGAAGCAAACTAAACTGGAAACTCACAAACTAAACCCACAGAGAGACACAGGGAGACCCACACAGCATGAGGGACGACGCGACACTGACTCAGAGAAACGCAGGGTTTAAATACACTGGGAAGTAACGAGGGGAATGAGACACAGGAGGGCACAGCTGGGAGAAATCAGGACTGACGAGACAAGCAAAGCAGGACACATTCTCATAGGACACGGACCTTCAAAGTAAAACAGGAAGGATCACACAGAGACGCGAACTTGACACAGTGGAGACAGCAACTAAGAAACACAGAGACATAAACCATAAGGCAGAGGTCTAAGAACCGAAAGACACAGACGGGAACTCAAACATGCAGCGGCTTGCAAAAGTATTCGGCCCCTTGAACTTTCCCACATTTTGTCACATTACAGCCACAAACATGAATCAGTTTTATTGGACTTCCAGGTGAAAGACCAACACAAAGTGGTGCACACGTGAGAAGTGGAACGAAAATCATACATGACTCCAAACTTGTTTGACAAATAAATAACTGCAAAGTGGGGTGTGCGTAATTATTCAGCCCTGAGTCAATACTCTGTAGAACCAGCTTTTGCTGCAGTTCCAGCTGCCAGTCTTTTAGGGTCTGTCTCTACCAGCTTTGCACATCTACAGACTGAAATCTTTGCCCATTCTTCTTTGAAACAGCTCCAGCTCAGTCAGATTAGATGGGCAGCGTTTGTGAACAGCAGTTTCAGATCTTGCCACAGATACTCAAGTTCAAATTTTATTTTATTTGCCACATGCAGTGGAATGAACCCGCCCCCCGACCTTACACACACAGACATCACATGGGGATACAAGTCGGAGAACGGTTGCATTACAGAAAAACACTGAAATGTACACTACAATGGGAAAGTACAAGAGGAAAAAGAGACCTCTGCTCATGCTGGGCTACAGGAGGACAGCATGAGAACAGGAAACAAAAAAACTCCTCTGCACAGGAAGCACATAAACGTCCACAGCACAACATTATAGAGCACGTGACCAGCAACAGGGTTGGGTAGGGGATAAGGAGTAATCCCAGGCACCACAGCAGCCATCCTGCCACTGCGCCGACTCACCAGCGCGGGCCCAGACCCGCCTCGTGTTCCCAGGAGGCAACAAGCATCGAAGGCGTTGGAAGGGGAGGGGGGACGTGTGAGTGCTTATCAGTGTAAATGTGTGTGTGTGCGTGTCCAGAGTTCAGCTGAGACAGTGTCCTTCACCCTATCAGGCTAAGTAAACAGTCTACCAGCCAACCCAGGTGTCCTTCATGGGATGGGAAGAATAGTCATCACACAGTCGTTATCAGGGAGTTTTGTTCAGCTCCAGCCTTGGGCCCGTGCAGCTGGCGCCGTGGTGTCATGTTGATGTTGATTCTGGATTGGATTTAGATCTGGACTTTGACTGGGCCGTTCTAACACATGGATATGTTTGGTTTTAAACCATCCCATTGTTGCCCTGGCTTCATGTTTAGGGTCGTTGTCCTGCTGGAAGGTGAAGCTCCGCCCCAGTCTCAAGTCTTTTGCAGACTCCAAGAGGTTTTCTTCCAGGATTGCCCTGTATTTGGCTCCATCCATCTTCCCATCAACTCTGACCAGCTTCCCTGTCCCTGCTGAAGAGAAGCCCCCCCAGAGCATGATGCTGCCACCACCATATCTGACAGTGGGGATGGTTCAGAGTGATGTGCAGTGTTAGTTTTCATCCACACATAGCGTTTTGCATGTTGGTCTCATCTGACCAGAGCAGCTTCTTCCACATGTTTGCTGTGTCCCCCACATGGCTTGTGGCAAACTGCAAACAGGACTTCTTATGGTTTCCTGTTAACAATGGCTTTCTTCTTGCCACTCTGCCATAAAGGCCAACTTTGTGCAGTGCACCACTAATAGTTGTCCTGTGGACAGATTCCCCCACCTGAGCTGTAGATCTCTGCAGCTCGTCCAGAGTCACCATGGGCCTCTTGGCTGCATTTCTGATCAGCGCTCTCCTTGTTCGGCCTGAGTTTAGGTGGACGGCCTTGTCTTGGTAGGTTTACAGTTGTGCCATACTCCTTCCATTTCTGAATGATGGCTTGAACAGTGCTCTGTGGGATGTTCAAGGATTGGGAAATCTTTTTGTAGCCTAAGCCTGCTTTAAATTTCTCAATAACTTTATCCCTGACCTGTCTGCTGTGTTCTTTGGACTTCATGGTGTTGTTGCTCCCAATATTCTCTTAGACAACCTCTGAGGCCGTCACAGAGCGGCTGTATTGGTACTGACGTTAGATTACACACAGGTGCACTCTGTTTAGTCATTAGCACTCATCAGGCAACGTCTATGTGCAACTGACTGCACTCAGACCAAAGGGGGCTGAATAATTACCACACCCCACTTTGCAGTTATTTATTTGTAAAAAATGTTTGAATCATGTCTGATTTTCGTTCCACTTCTCACGTGTGCACCACTTTGTGTTGGTCTTTCACCTGGAAGTCCAATAAAACTGATTCATGTTTGTGGCTGTAATGTGACAAAATGTGGGAAAGTTCAAGGGGCCGAATACTTTTGCATCTACTGTAGTTTGTTGGTTTAACAGTTTCTGCCTGTCACTGCTCCCCGTCTGTTTTCTTCCCTGGTTCTTCCTGACCTTGTACTTTGTCCTCACGTTCCCTCTTTCCTCTCTCCCTCTTTGGACTGACAATCATACACAAATAGGTTGTATTCAATTAAATGAAAAAATGACATTAATATGAAAAAAACCTATTAAGGGCTGGGCCATATCGTACCATTCACAGTAATACCGGTATAATGTTGGGCAACGATAAGAAAGTAAAATATGTCGATAGAATATGGGTAAAACGCGCATGCCAGTGCCTTTGTTTTCATACACACATGGTAGAAAAAGCAGATCGTTGAATGAAACGGATGAACCTGAACTGGTTTGTAAAGATCCTGCAGCTTCAGTGGTGTGGAATTGGTTTAGCTTTCGTCTGTCAGATACACAACAAAGCACTGATTTTTGTAGAACACATGGAAGTGTGCCAAATAACCTGGGCCTGCACGGCGTCAATGCATTATTGATTTTACTACAGAGCAGGACGGATTGTAGGGCAGCAAACATCGTCAGAAAAGACGTTTCCCACACTGCAGGTTACCTGGTGTAATGTTTTCAGCTAAATAGAAACACGGCCTGACTCCTACCAACTGTATAAAGAGTAACTGAAGGTTAAATGCAACTGAAGGTTAAATGCAGCCAACATGTCCTGTTTTAAGCCACCATCGCTCTGGCAGAAAGGGCGCCAGAGCAGGGGACAGGCGAGCTGGAACAAACCATTTTTTGGAGGGGGGGTATCTATACTTTTGTTGTTAAAATGTCACGTCTCAACCAAGTTTATTTTTAGTAGTGTGTCACACAAACAGCAAATACTGTCAAAAAAGTAAGAAATCTTTGGAGTGCTTTGATTGTGGGTTAAAAACGCTCCTGCTGTCCATCATCCTCGCAGGGTCCAAGCATGCTTTTTTTTTTTTAATTCTTACCCCGCCCTCCCTTTCAATGGCTCTGCACCCCCACTGGAGGTCACGCTCCCCACTTTGTGAACCACTGTGTTAGTGTACAGGATGTGCATGATCACCCTACAGTGCTGCGTTACTGGAGGGGAGGGGGGTAGAAATGCACTAAACACAAAGTCGAGTTCCAGTTGACCCGGGTTTCTGGCCTCATATTACACACTGACACTGTGACGGTGTGTTCACAAACTGCATGTCCTCGTTGCTTTCACTGTTTCCAGGATCGTCACGCTGGTTTCTAACAAGCATCAAACATTAAACCCAGGCTGCATGTTTCACTGTGGTTAGACTGTGTGCCTCTCACCATCACAGGGCTTCGTTCTTCCTGCAGATGACATTTACACTGAACAGTGTAGGGACCTGATCCAGGAGTTTCCTTTACAGCTGATCAGAGGTGGACCAATCAGGTCTGAGTATGTTTACCCTGAGCTGATGCTCACATAGCAGGATTCACTGCTAGTGATGGTCAGCCTCATGAAGCTTTTTCCATCCAGATGGTTCACAAAGGTTCATTGTGTGACGCTTCGTGTGCACACAAACCGCCTGCTGGTCAAAGCTTTCATTGCATTGTCATAGTGCACCTCTCTGCATGTAGTCATGAGTTATTACGCATTTCTGGCTCTCTCCTCACCCGTCGCCTGGTGACGCTGGAAGTTTCTTCCTGTTAAAGAGTTTTTCCTTCCGACTGTCACAAGTGCTTGCTCATGGGGGGGTCTGTTTGTTGGGGGTTCTCTGTCATAATGTAGGGTCTTTGAACGGGAATGGTCAATTATTTAAATTCAATGAAGTCGATCTATTATTATTTAATTACAAAATAAAACAAGAATTTAATGCAGATTTTATTAAATGTTCAGTTTCAGTTTTATTTGCAGATTTAAAGATAACATTTCATAAAGTGAGTGCTCAGCTTACACAGTGGTACACCCCGCTCAGCTGCAGAGCCTCACATTAACATTCATTTAACAACCACCGTAAAGAGCAGCCAGCAGTAATCATTCTCTCTGATAGCCGTAGTTCAACTGACAGGAAACAGGAAGTAGACAGTGATTGGTCAGTGATTTCAATAACAACAGTTTCCTCAACATCCCAAAAGATTCACAGTAAGCTAAAAGAAACGGGCTGATCTTCATCAGAAGACAGTGGTCTGCTCCTGCCTCTGAGCCGAGTCTGGGGTCTGCACACAAACGTCACATCAGTCAGGCTTTCTCTGGGTTAGCTGGATCAGCTGAGCCCAAACTCGTCGTAGAAACAGGAAACAGGAAGCAGCAAACTTACGAGGAAGAGCAGGGTGTGGTGGATGATGAACTCTCTAGTGAGGGTGATCAAGTCCTGGTTCATGGCCTGGAAGAGGGACGGGACCAGGACCACAGCCAGGTTATGGGCCGACATCTTGTTCACCTGAGAGAACACCTGAACCCTGAGGGAGAGAGGGAGGAGTCAGTGAGCAGGTGATGTTCTGTGTGCTGGTTTCATTCACTGTGTTCATGATCAGACTAAATAAATCATATTAACAGGTTCCATCAGCGTTCGATTCAAACTCAGGTGACTCCAGCCCTCCTACCTGCACGTCAGTGCAGTGGAGCTGGGCGATAGAACGATACGATATGTAAAATAACGTTTTCTCGATAGAAAAGTTAAACTATTGTGATAGGCCTCACCGCTCTTGTCCTCTTAAAAAAAGAAAAAGAACAGCCAATCCAAATTAAGTAGCGCAGAGCCGAACCAATCACAGCCGCAGCGTCACGTGACTTGTTACGTACAGCACGCGTGCCAAGCCGCACACGTGTATTTGTTTGGGAAGCAGCCAGCTGCCGTGCCACCCGGGTAATGGAGGAAATGAGTGTGCCGACTAGAGAAAGATCAACCGAGCGTGACCGAAGAGAACACAGATGATGGTTCCAACGCCGGAGAGATTGTCGAACGGAAGAGCCATAGAAGCTCCGTAGTGTGAAGGTATTTCTGCTATTTCAAGTCAAACAGAGCAGCTGCACTGTAAATGTGCCGAAAGCAAGTCTGGAAATACAATAAGCCGGTGCAGCTCAGTCTCTGACTGGAAGCGCTGATTCGTCATTCGGCTTTTGTCAGACTAAAGTAACTGTTAAAACTGTTTGAAAAGCTCAGCTATACAACAAGGAGAGATTGAGAATTTCCTTTTAGTTCTCAGTTTATTTGATATTGACAAAAGTTAGTCAGTTTTGTCTGTTCTTCTGTAAAACAAACTAAGATTTATTTTTAGAATTAATATTTTGTTTCTAAGTGGAATTGACAATTTAGTCTGTTTCGTTTGTTCTACTTTGAAACTTAAACGCTTTAGCGGCTGCCTTTTGTGTAGTTTGCAATATTTGCCTTTATTTATCTGAAAAAGTCTCATGTTCCTTAAGTACATCTACCCTGTTGAACTTATTATGGGAAATAAATATTTAAAAACAAGCTGCTGATTATTTCACATTTTACTTGTGAGCAACGGCACATTTAAATCTTACAAATATAGTTATTTGGCTGATATCGTGATAGATATCGTTATCGCCTGAAATGAAAAAAACATATCGTGATATGAAGAAATCTTATATCACCCAGCTCTACAGTCCAGGTAATGACATTAAAGAGCAAACATGAAGCATTTACCACTGTGACTCTGATAAACGGGGGGTGAAGTGTTAGTCTGAGAGATTCTCCTAGTGGGACGTGAGTGTGATCAGGTGACACTGTCAGGTGATCTCAGGTGAGACAGAGGCAAACACGAGCTCTGAAACTACGTCTTACACCCCCTGCTGCCAGACTCAGGAACTGTAAGTAGCGAGGGGGCGGGGCTGACTGAGAAACTGACTGACTGAGTCGTTGTCCAATGAACTTCCACTTCGTGTTCCTCTGTGACTCCAACGAGTCCAAAATGTTCAAAATGAACTTTTTACTTTATTCAGTTAGACAGGAAACAGTTTAAACTGGGCAGGTCGTCGCCCCCTGCTGGACATTAGAGAGGGTGCAGCGTCAGTGTTCCTGCCTAATTACTGCAGTGCTCTGTGTGCTGGACACCTTTCTGTCAGCAGCTCATCTGTAGGATCGATCATCTTCCCAGGTCCCGCCCCACCACCCTCATCGCGACTCTCTGGCTGTTTCACCGCTGGTCAACTGCAGAGTGGGAACGCCTCAAAGACGCTGTGTTTCCTGTTTCTGACGCCAACATGTTCACCTGCTCCCTGATAGATCCCGCCCACTGACAAGAGCCATGAGGGGAGCTGGACTGCCTTAGGGTGGTGTCAGAGAGGCGGATGTTGTCTAAGATAAGGACAGTGCTGGACCTCCCACCCACTCCATGACGTGCTGTCACAGGAGCACGCTCAGTGCAGGACTGAGATTACCCATAATGCACCACTGAACGACACATATCTGTGTGTAACATTAATGTTAGTTACTGTTACTGTTTTAAATAAACTGCTCTGATTCTGTGTGTGTGTGAGAGTGTGTGTGTTACATGTAGAAGTGTCCAAACAGGGCATTCAGGGTCGCTCGGTTGTCATCAGGAAGTTGCCGTAGTAACTGTCTGTACTCCTTAAACCTGCGTTTCTCGTCTGACACACCTGAGAGACAAACAGGCTGTTAGGGAGAGAACTACGACTACTGCAGTATCGCTGCTGTTAGCCCGAGTACTACAACTACTGCATTATCGCTGCTGTTAGCCCGAGTACTACGACTACTGCAGTATCGCTGCTGTTAGCCAGAGAACTACGACTACTGCAGTATCGCTGCTGTTAGCCCGAGTACTACAACTACTGCATTATCGCTGCTGTTAGCCAGAGTACTACGACTACTGCAGTATCGCTGCTGTTAGCCAGAGAACTACGACTACTGCAGTATCGCTGCTGTTAGCCCGAGTACTACGACTACTGCAGTATCGCTGCTGTTAGCCAGAGTACTACGACTACTGCAGTATCGCTGCTGTTAGCCCGAGTACTACGACTACTGCAGTATCGCTGCTGTTAGCCCGAGTACTACGACTACTGCATTATCGCTGCTGTTAGCCCGAGTACTACGACTACTGCAGTATCGCTGCTGTTAGCCCGAGTACTACGACTACTGCAGTATCACTGCTGTCAGGATACTGTCAGTAGTACTACGGTTATACTGCAGTACATGCTTTTTCTGTTCTGGAGACAAATATATAAATATTTTAGTGTTACACAGTTTTCCTGTTGCGTCGGGTTACAGTTACTTCACTCAGAAAAACTGCAGTACTTTTCAGGAGGGCTAATAGCGGCTCATATAAGGTCTCTGATGTTTTTGCAGTTTCTGCAGAGGTTACTGCTATTAGTACTACAGTACAGATACTGCAGCAGCTCTACAGACAGCAGTACTACATGTAGTAGTAGCTCAGACAGTAGTTCTTCGTGTACCTGCAGCCTGCAGCCACTGCCCTTGGGCTCCGTTGGGAATCAGACTCTCTTGCCGGCGGACATATTGTTTGAGGGCGGAGCCAGCATCTAGCACGCCCTGCTCATGACTCTCCAGGGGGGCGGAGTTTGGTGATATAATCAAGGCCTCCACCAACTGGCTGACTTTTGAAGCGAGACCGCAGCGCCGGTACACGCCCTCCACCTTCAGACCTGAGAGAGAAAATGCTGCATTAGAAGTATCCCATGATGCTTTGCTGCCTGTCACTGTGTCGGCATGGTGACCTCGGCTCACCGTAGGTGGTGATGTGGGAGATGCAGCGCTCGATGGCCGGCGGTACCGAACCTCTCAGCTGCACATCCATCACCGGGTACAGAGACCAAGAAACTGAGCTCTGATTGGCCGCAGGAGGATGGGGCACGGCTGGGCTCTGATTGGCTGCAGGAGGACGTGGCACGGCTGGGCTCTGATTGGCTGCAAGGGGACGTGGCACGGCTGGGCTCTGATTGGCTGCAGGAGGACGTGGCACGGCTGGGCTCTGATTGGCT
The DNA here is from genome assembly GCF_964374335.1 of Astatotilapia calliptera. Lineage (NCBI taxonomy): Eukaryota > Metazoa > Chordata > Actinopteri > Cichliformes > Cichlidae > Astatotilapia > Astatotilapia calliptera. The sequence continues at coordinate 34,979,721 of NC_137431.1, forward strand.
GCAGGAGGACGTGGCACGGCTGGGCTCTGATTGGCTGCAAGGGGACGTGGCACGGCTGGGCTCTGATTGGCTAGAGCTCTTTGAAGGTGGGTGAACCAGGACCGACAGCTGTATTGCTCTTCGAAACGCAATGACACCCTCCTGAGGAGAGAAACCAGCTGTGATGTCACATATATCTGTGGTGGTGTCAGCCAATCAGAAGCTCTGAATTCACATCATTAGTTTTAATGAAGATGTTATAGAGTGATGCTGCACACCTGTCTGCAGTTGCCATGGTGACGATGTTTTCAGATGGATCCATTTCTGTAAGAGGAGTTAAAGCCAGACTGGTCAATGATATCAAAGTGTCCTCACATTCATCAGCAGCCTGACTGATTTCAGCAGATACACACAACACAATGCCGACAGCCACAGAAGAGCTCCGAATGCAAAGAAGCCTGAAAGCTGCTCGGAGAGTTCAGGCTGTGTAGGGCAGAGATGGTGACACCAGACCGATAATCAAAGAATAAACTACACGAGTGTGTGTGAATGAAAACATTTACACACGGAATAACCGTCAGCTGCAGGACCAACATCCAGTCATGGGTGGAAAACATTTCCAACAAGAAAGCACTCAAACAGATCAATATGTGTTCCCTCAACATCTACTGAACAAAACAACATACAGACGCATACTCATAAGACAGACTGTTACCGTGGTGACTGAGCATGCCCAGATCAATTGTGAGAGACTCATGGGATTCTCTGTGGACAGGGTGAATGCTGACTCCATCCTCCCAAAGCAGCAGCCAGGCCTCTGGATGATTGGAAGCTCTGCCCAATTCTACAATACACACTTTACTGACTGCGGAGGCTCCGCCCACCTCAGCATAAGACACGCCCCCTGGAAGAATCACCTGGAAACATGAATTCAGTCAGTCAGAGGACCTGAGCTGTGGATTTAGAGGAAAAGTCTGACCCAAACCAACATTACCTTCAGAATATGGACCAGGTGGTCCGACAGCCCCTCCCTGCTGTCAGCTGCACAGATCAGCTGATCTGTGAGTGTGACGATCTCAAACTGATGAGCTCGGCTGAAACACAGCAGCAGGTATGGTTCGGTCATCTTCATCACAGAGACACACTGTAACCCTCAATAATAAATGCCCTCGGTGATGTTTTTGTACCACTAATATGCAACATTTATACTTGATATACTTCATTTATCAGGCTTAATAACCAGCCTGTAGAACATCTTCTGGATGACCTGTAGAGGTGCTGATGTTTATCACACCTGGTTTAAAGGACCTGTAAGTAGGCAGGCTGTTATGATGTCATAGATCAGAGTAAAGATTCATTATGACATTAGTAAACTAACATCCATCAATTCGCTTCCGCTTATCCTTTTCAGGGTCGCGGGGGCGCTGGAGCCTATCCCAGCTGTCATAGGGCGAGAGGCGGGGTACACCCTGGACAGGTCGCCAGTCTGTCGCAGGTCCAACACACAGGGACAGACAACCATTTGCACTCACGTTCACTCGCACATTCACACCTAGTGGCAATTTGGATTGTCCAATTAACCTATCCCCACAAGCTGCATGTCTTTGGACGGTGGGAGGAAGCCGGAGTACCCGGAGAGAACCCACGCAAACACGGGGAGAACATGCAAACTCCACACAGAAAGACCTGATGGTGGAATTGAACTCTGGACCTTCTTGCTGTGCGGCAACAGTGCTAACCACCGTGCCACCGTGCTGCCCCAGTAAACTAACAGTTTATGATTATTATTGATGGTTCTTATAAAAGTACTGTGACAGACAGGTGAGCTGCCCAGGTGACCCCGCCTCCCGTCCTATGACAGCTGGGATAGGCCACACCTCCACCTCAGACACAGCAGCTGATACCTGAACACAAACACCCTGGAGCTAGGACTCGTCTGCAGAGTAACAATAAGAGCTGAGGAGCCAGTCACTTTGTTTTTCTGTTGCCTTGGTAACCATATGAAACGACTGATTCTTTCAGCTTTGCTGTTTGAGTCGGTTTGTAGGTGTTTGCAGTGAATAGATGTGTCCAGCAGAGGGAGCTGCGGTGTCAGAGTTGGCTGCCCTGAGCTTCCTGTTTTGTTTGTGGGAACTTCCTGTGATGTAAAACGTTCACCGGTTGTGTGTAACGAGCTCAGCGTGTTGCTTTGGTGTAGCTTTGGCGCTGGCAGTGGTCTGAGCTCAGTCCCGTGTGTCCTGCACTAAATCTGTTGGATGCTTTCTTCTATCCACACAT
>NC_137431.1:34984476-35021976 GCF_964374335.1 Astatotilapia calliptera
TTGTGTGAGTGAGTGTGTGTGACCTGTGTGTGTGTGAGTGTGTGTGTGTGTGTGACCTGTGTGTGTGTGAGTGTGTGTGTGTGTGACCTTTGTGTGTGTGAGTGTGTGTGTGTGTTACCTTTGTGTGTGTGTGTTACCTTTGTGTGAGTGTGTGACCTTTGTGTGAGTGAGTGTGTGTGACCTGTGTGTGTGTGAGTGTGTGTGTGTGTGTGACCTGTGTGTGTGTGAGTGTGTGTGTGTGTGTGACCTTTGTGTGTGTGAGTGTGTGTGTGTGTTACCTTTGTGTGTGTGTGTTACCTGTGTACTCGTTGACTCGCAGCAGCTCGGTCTGCAGAGCCTGATTGGCTCGCTCTGCCAGCAGGATGAGGGAGGGGGTCTGTGGGTCTGATGAAGACACCTGCACAGGTGAGAGCCTCAGATGAAGGAGGGAGTGTGTTATAAATGTTTAATAAGCTTAACGAGCATCATGAACACAGGACAGTACCTTTGCTCCGGAGCAGATCAGAGACATCGTTTCCTCCACGTCGTCAGTGCAGACCACCTGATACAGCCTCTGAAACACAAACACACACACCTGTCACACATATGACACCTGTGTAACGCCTCTGAGCGTGTGCGGTGGCTGAGCTGATTCTGGGTCAGACCTGCTCCATCATGGAGGGAAATGAGGCCAGAGCGTGCACTCGTCTGTAGCGCCCCCTGCTGTATTTATCCTTTATGAACTTTGACCTCTCCTCATCTGTGGACTCTGGGCGGAGCTGCTCTGCCGCTGGCACCGCTGGAGCCCACACCTGATTTGCCAGCTGGTTACCATAGGTAACGAACAGCTGGCAGAAGATTGAAGGTAAAAGTTAACTGCAGTTTCCATAATGTCCAGCAGAGGCAGCATTGACTCCAATGTTAAAACTCTACAGCAGAAATAAACATGTTTACAGCCTGAGACTAAAAAACTGGTCTCTATCCGGTCTTTAAGTCTGACGTCATTAGCCGTGTCTGGGCCCAGACTCAGCTGCAGGTCCATAAGCCAAACGATCACTGTGGCTGCGCTTCCAGGTGTAACTGGAAGATTTCTAAAACAAATTCAAACGTACAGCTCTGCTATCGCTTCTGAAATAAATGAAGACAGAAAACTAAACAGCAGTGACGTTTGTAGGGTTACTTTAGTTTGGCTAGCTGGTATATAATGATGTGCTACGTGACCGCTAGCGACACAGCTATGTTAGCATAGCATAAACTTTTTTCCCACTCAATAAAAGTTCCCGATGATCAGGGACAAATGCAATCGCATGGCAGGATGCTGTAAACGGAGAACTGAGATAATCCATCCACAATAGTTAGTCATTCATATACTGCTGCATGGGCTGCAGTTACATCCTAAGGTTTTAAAAACTGAGCTTTAAAATGAACAGTGGTGATAAAAACTGAGAGAGGCCGACCGTGATCACTGACTGTTTTTAGGGGCTTTTGAGAATAAATAGAACCAGATACAAAGCATTAAAACATGTTAAAAACACAACAGCCTTATTAAACGCAGAGTAGCATGTTTCATCACGTCATCACTTAAAGACCTGATAGATCATAACAACAGTGGGTGGTGACAAAGGCAGCTGTAGCTGCTAACTGGCTGGTTGAACTGGGACTGTGTTTGTGTTGCACTGTGTTCAATCTCCACCCACTCACCTGTATCAATGGTTCAGTCCAGATTTTATTGTCCATCCTTAGACTGCGCACCTTCGACAGGTTGCTGCCCAGGCCTCGATGGTGACCTGAGAACATGTTAGCATTTTGCGTTCAGTGGGTTTTACAGAATCTCAGAATCTTTGTTGTCATTGTGCTCTCGAACAACAAAAACTGTATACAAACCAATTCACTACAAGTGAAAAAAGGGCAATTTTAAGAGGATAAGTATGTACAATAAATTTTAAACAAAGAAAAAATGAAATAAATAAATAAATGAATGAATATAGTATTTACAAGACTGTGAATAAGAATGAAAAAGTGAGGATAGGGTTGCTGCCCAGTGCTTTAGTCCTCAAATATTTTTTCTATTTAACAACAGAAAAGAAAATGTGTGAAGGTTGTGTTTTCGCAGTGATCACAGTGTATCAACAGTCTACAGGTGTGTGTTATCAGCAGGTGAGTTTTATTGACAGGTGTGTTTCCCTCAGACTGCACACGTTTTATTGGCAGTGGTGAAACTGGAACGCTGGTATCGTTTCATTTAATCAGCATCATATAAACTGTTCCAGCTAACAGTCAGTGGGTCAGGCTCACATTTGGTTTCGTTTCTTTATCTCAGAGCTTTCTGCTCTGTTGGTTTGGACGTATGCTACTCCTGTGATATCACCGAGATCTTACAACAGTGTTTGTTGGTTTCTCTTCTGGGCCTTTAATGGCACTTTGGAGGATCTTCTGCACCTGGTTATATTTGCTCATTCACAGCATCCAGATTCTTAAGAGGACAGCTCTGAGTCTCTGATCTTTTAAAAACAGCACAGGGAGGTGCGGTCTCTTGGACATGAATCTGTGCCTTTGTTTTGGTAGATTAAAATCGATTTTGTGTTACATATTTTCCTCAATATTTTTATTTTCTGCCTTTTTCATACTTGTGTTCTGACATAAGTCCTGGGTAATGTCGCTTCTTTACGTCCGTGACCAACGATCGTTTGAATCCTGAAAAGGTTCACATCGATGCGTCTCATTCTGCTGTTACACAACCCTCTGCATTAATAATCTTAACGTGTACCAGGTGTGCTGTCATACCTGCACAGTGCTGACATATGACCAGCAGCAGATTGACCGAGGCCCACTCCGGATTGGCCGCACCACAGTCCCCGCACACCTTGTTGTACGGGTGTTCCCAGAGACGCAGCGCCACCTGACAGCAGGACAGAGCGCTCTGGATACTTGAAGACAGCCTGTCCACCCAGACGGACAGATCCTTGGACGAATCAACAGACAGGCTGTAGGTAGGGGGCGGGGTTAAAGAGAGGAGGATATAATTTTAGCAAACAAATAAACACCATACAGGTATGGACCGACAGGCAGACACACAGACGGGGGTTTACTTGAAGGTCTTGTATGGAGTGATGAGGCTAAACGAGTGTTTCCCCGTCGATTTGACCGAGGCCACATTCAGGGGGACGGTATACGAGGCCACACCCAGCTGGAAGCCCTCCTTGTTAGGGTAAATCCAAAGGTCATGACCCCAGAGGGCAGCATAAGCACGACCCCGCGGGTCCTTAAGGGTGATTTGTCCATGGAGTTCTGGGGGGGTGGGGCTTGGATTGCCTCGAGTGGCGAGAAGAGAAGTGACCCAACCGTCCTGAACCTCTGATAGACAAACAGAAGCAAGCAGAAAAAATATGAGGCGTGAAACAGGGAAGCCGAGACCGCGGGTCTCTTTTATAATCGTGCTAAAATCGCTCACGCTATAAAACAAAGGCAGGTTTGACCAATCTGGTAGGAGCTGTCCCCAGTCGTCTTCCTGTGTTGGGTCAGTAGAATCCAGTAGAAACCAGAAGAGTCACTGTTCTTACCTTCACTATGAGCCATGAAGTCATAATGCTTCTTCCTGAAGTAAACAGAGAATCTGCCTTTGTCCAGTTTCTTCACGTTGGTGATACTGGAGACATGAAACAACACCTCGCTGAACCGGTCCTAAAGAGCAAAGCAAACGAGTAAATCGCTTTGGCTGAAGTCATTAGATTAGATTAGATAAAATAAAACTCTATTAATGGGTGGGTTCCTCCTTCGTTTTCACACAGCTGAATAAACGTCAAACAGAAAACTGATAAAACAGAAGTGTGAGATCGTCGAGAGTTTACACCAGTGTCCTGATATATTTTAGACAGCAAGGAGCAGACGGACGATTCATTAAACTCCACCGAGACAATCTGGACATTTCATTAAAAGTTTAATAAACTGTCATCTGCTCTTTATTGTTAGTTAGCACCTTAAACACTTCAAGCTGTGAGCTAATGACAGTAATATAAGAGCAGATTCATGCTGGTTGTAATTGGCTGTACATTTTATGTCTAATCATGCATGATCTGATTAGTCGACTATCAAAAACAGGGGCGGAGCGTGGGGGTGGCTTACTGGGCTTAAGCCCGGGTTGTTTTGTCAGAAGCCCGGGGTCTTTTGGAGTGTAATTTTTTCATAGTTAGATGTCTGGCTGACAACTGTATAAAACAAAAAGTACACACAATATTTGAAGCACATAGTTCACACTGTGGGAATTTACGACTGTGCGTGAATCCCCCCTGATATTGGTATGATCCGAACTCAGGCACTAAGCGACTGAGCGAGGGGGCGGGGCAGCTGCTGCCTGTGAGTGCGCTGTTGGAGAAACGCAGCCAGCCATACTAAGGAGAGCTAAAGTTTGACCAGGTACCAAAGCAAATCATTTGTACCGTACAAATAATGTAAATATGACGGTGCATCACCAAAGATTGATATCAAACTGATCACTTGACCAATATTACGTTACTCGCTCTTCAAGTGAATCAACAAATGGCGAAATGAAAAGCCGAACAAATGCAATTTTTTTTACAGAGTCTTAGCTTACGTGTGTTTATTTCATATTTTCAGTTCTTACCCTCCCCGACTAAATCGGTTTCAGTTATGTACTGAAATATAAGAATGGACATTAGAGGCTTCTTTCAAAGAAAAACTCAGGTAAATGTTATTTTATATATTATGCTTTGTATGTTGTTCAGTATATTTCTATGCAAAACAAGAGGGGTTTCAGTACACAGCAGGATATTCACATTTATAACCAGATATTTACACTTTAGGGAGAAAACATAAAACATTTTTACTGCACAACATCAATTTAGAGTCAACTTTTGTTTTAGATAAATATTGAAACATCTTTTGAATGAGTTAAATGTCAGAATAAAGAGAGACAGAGCTTCTATTTTAATCACTTTCATCAAATGTAGGAGTACATGTACAGGGAGTGCAGAATTATTAGGCAAGTTGTATTTTTGAGGAATAATGTTATTATTGAACAACAACCATGTTCTCAATGAACCCAAAAAACTCATTAATATCAAAGCTGAATGTTTGTGGAAGTAGTTTTAGTTTGTTTTTAGTTTTAGCTATTTTAGGGGGATATCTGTGTGTGCAGGTGACTATTACTGTGCATAATTATTAGGCAACTTAACAAAAAACAAATATATACCCATTTCAATTATTTATTTTTACCAGTGACACCAATATAACATCTCCACATTCACAAATATACATTTCTGACATTCAAAAACAAAACAAAAACAAATCAGCGACCAATATAGCCACCTTTCTTTGCAAGGACACTCAAAAGCCTGCCATCCATGGATTCTGTCAGTGTTTTGATCTGTTCACCATCAACATTGCGTGCAGCAGCAACCACAGCCTCCCAGACACTGTTCAGAGAGGTGTACTGTTTTCCCTCCTTGTAAATCTCACATTTGATGATGGACCACAGGTTCTCAATGGGGTTCAGATCAGGTGAACAAGGAGGCCATGTCATTAGTTTGTCTTCTTTTATACCCTTTCTTGCAGCCACGCTGTGGAGTACTTGGACGCGTGTGATGGAGCATTGTCCTGCATGAAAATCATGTTTTTCTTGAAGGATGCAGACTTCTTCCTGTACCACTGCTTGAAGAAGGTGTCTTCCAGAAACTGGCAGTAGGACTGGGAGTTGAGCTTGACTCCATCCTCAACCCGAAAAGGCCCCACAAGCTCATCTTTGATGATACCAGCCCAAACCAGTACTCCACCTCCACCTTGCTGGCGTCTGAGTCGGACTGGAGCTCTCTGTCCTTTACCAATCCAGCCACGGGCCCATCCATCTGGCCCATCAAGACTCACTCTCATGTCATCAGTCCATAAAACCTTAGAAAAACCAGTCTTGAGATGTTTCTTGGCCCAGTCTTGACGTTTCAGCTTGTGTGTCTTGTTCAGTGGTGGTCGTCTTTCAGCCTTTCTTACCTTGGCCATGTCTCTGAGTATTGCACACCTTGTGCTTTTGGGCACTCCAGTGATGTTGCAGCTCTGAAATATGGCCAAACTGGTGGCAAGTGGCATCTTGGCAGCTGCACGCTTGACTTTTCTCAGTTCATGGGCAGTTATTTTGCGCCTTGGTTTTTCCACACGCTTCTTGCGACCCTGTTGACTATTTTGAATGAAACGCTTGATTGTTCGATGATCACGCTTCAGAAGCTTTGCAATGTTGAGACTGCTGCATCCCTCTGCAAGATATCTCACTATTTTTGACTTTTCTGAGCCTGTCAAGTCCTTCTTTTGACCCATTTTGCCAAAGGAAAGGACGTTGCCTAATAATTATGCACACCTGATATAGGGTGTTGATGTCATTAGACCACACCCCTTCTCATTACAGAGATGCACATCACCTAATATGCTTAATTGGTAGTAGGCTTTCGAGCCTATACAGCTTGGAGTAAGACAACATGCATGAAGAGGATGATGTGGACAAAATACTCATTTGCCTAATAATTCTGCACTCCCTGTACACTAAGTTTATTGTTAATTAATAATAAACTGCAGACGATTTGATTCTGAGCTGAAGAAGCTTCTGATTGGTTCGTAGAGTCCATGTGAGTAAACTGGTGGCACAGCTGTGGATGCATATAAGGCAAAACACAGAGGCTGTTTCTGTGACATGGGAACATCAAGAGATGTCAACCAAAACAGCAGGAACAGAACTGTGGAGCTCCATAAGTGTGGCTCAGTTTGAATACAATTTGGTGCCATTTACAAGAAATACAGACAGTTTCTCTCTTAAAGTTAACAAATATGTTTTTATATTTATCTAAAAAAATAAACATTTAGTCTGATTTGATGTTACAATTAAAAACGTGTTTTGATCTGAAGAGTAAATATCTGGTTTCAACTGTAGATTTGATGATTGTCAGCACAGAGAGGGAACAAGAGCAGGTGAGACACACCTGTTAGTCACATGGTTGTTTGCCAAAAGTATCACCGTATCACAGGTACTCATGTATCTCGTACCTCGTGTTTCTTTTTAGGTTTGTTATTTTTCAAATTCTATATTTATTAAGTTATGCAGCTTGTTTGCACAACAAGACTAAATAATTATAGAAACTTTTCTGAATCTAAACAGTGGACTTTGGTAGAATTAAAAAATAAGTGTAGTGCAGGTCTATGATGATTTTTAGTGCTGCTATCATCTAGTTCTGATTCTGGTTCTGTCTTGGTTAAGTCCTCAGTAGTGCTGATTTTGAACTGTTGTAGTCCTGTTTTAATTCTGGATCAGTTCTGGGTCTGGTTGAATCGGGGTTTAGTCCTCGTGTCTTGATACAGCCCGACTTTGTTCTGCCTCGCTGCTTAATTAAAAAACTAGTTTAAGGTGTCCTGCACATGTAATATATATTTTTCCTTATATGAAGTCATTCTTTTTTGAACAAAACTCAAAACAGAGCCAATTAATCTTTCAGTCATTTCTAACCCCCCCCCGGAAAAAAAAATCCCACCACCCTTTTGGGCTAAGCCCCGGGTGTTTCAAATGTCTGGCTCCGCCTCTGATCAAAAATAATCGTTTGTGGCAGCCCTAATGTGGATGCTAAAAATGACAGCCTCAACATGGCATTTAATCTGTTATTAGACCCAATTGGCTTCTCTCAGAATGTAAAAGAACCCACCCACCACTAGGGATGGGTATCGTTTAGGTTTTATCCGAGGCCGGTGCCAAACGGGTACTTTTGAAACGGTGCCGGTGCTTAAACGGTGCTTGAACTGGTGCTTTAGCTGTTTTTTTTTTTTAAATAACAATGTTAGCCTTTTCTGCAGCTATGGGCATATATGGCATCACTCTTAGCTGGAAGCAGTGCTTAAACAATGGAAAAAACTCAAACTTTGTCCAAAAACCTCTCATGTTTAACTGTTTTCCACTTTTTCTTTGGTCATTTTGGCCTTTTTGGCCAGGGTGAAGGGAGCATCTGCCATCAAACAAGAAGACAGCCGCATGTAACTACGATCTCTAATAATCAGCTGCAGCGGCTTGCAAAAGTATTGGGCCCCCTTGAACTTTCCCACATTTTGTCACATTACAGCCACAAACATGAATCAGTTTTATTGGACTTCCAGGTGAAAGACCAACACAAAGTGGTGCACACGTGAGAAGTGGAACCAAAATCAAACATGACTCCAAACATTTTTTACAAATAAATAACTGCAAAGTGGGGTGTGGTAATTATTCAGCCCCTTTGGTCTGAGTGCAGTCAGTTGCACATAGATGTTGCCTGATGAGTGCTAATGACTAAATAGAGTGCACCTGTGTGTAATGTCAGTACAGATACAGCTGCTCTGTGACGGCCTCAGAGGTTGTCTAGGAGAATATTGGGAGCAACAACACCATGAAGTCCAAAGAACACAGCAGACAGGTCAGGGATAAAGTTACTGAGACATTTAATAATAATGGATTGGATTTATATAGCGCTTTTCAAGGCACCCAAAGCGCTTTACAATGCCACTATTCATTCACTCTCACATTCACACACTGGTGGAGGCAGCTACAGTTGTAGCCACAGCTGCCCTGGGGCAGACTGACAGAAGCCAGGCTGCCATATTGCGCCATCGGCCCCTCTGGCCAACACCAGTAGGCAGTAGGTGAAGCGTCTTGCCCAAGGACACAACGACCAGGAAAGAGAGCCCGGGGATTGAACCGGCGACCTTCTGGTTACAGATACGCTTACCAACCCCCTGAGCCACGGTCGCCTGGAGCTCACAGGCCGAACAAGGAGAGCGCCGATCAGAAATGCAGCCAAGAGGCCCATGGTGACTCTGGACGAGCTGCAGAGATCTACAGCTCAGGTGGGGGAATCTGTCCACAGGACAACTATTAGTCGTGCACTGCACAAAGTTGGCCTTTATGGAAGAGCGGCAAGAAGAAAGCCATTGTTAACAGAAAACCATAAGAAGTCCTGTTTGCAGTTTGCCACAAGCCATGTGGGGACACAGCAAACATGTGGAAGAAGCTGCTCTGGTCAGATGAGACCAACATGCAAAACACTATGTGTGGAAAACTAACACTGCACATCACTCTGAACACACCATCCCCACTGTCAGATATGGTGGTGGCAGCATCATGCTCTGGGGGGGCTTCTCTTCAGCAGGGACAGGGAAGCTGGTCAGAGTTGATGGGAAAATGGATGGAGCCAAATACAGGGCAGTCTTGGAAGTAAACCTCTTGGAGTCTGCAAAAGACTTGAGACTGGGGCAGAGGTTCAGCTTCCAGCATCAACGACCCTGAACATAAAGCCAGGGCAACAATGGGATGGTTTAAAACAAAACATATCCATGTGTTAGACTGGCCCAGTCAAAGTCCAGATCTAAATCCAATCCAGAATCTGTGGCAAGATCTGAAACTGCTGTTCACAAACGCTGCCCATCTAATCTGACTGAGCTGGAGCTGTTTCAAAGAAGAATGGGCAAAGATTTCAGTCTGTAGATGTGCAAAGCTGGTAGAGACAGACCCTAAAAGACTGGCAGCTGTAACTGCAGCAAAAGCTGGTTCTACAAAATATTGACTCAGGGGGCTGAATAATTACGCACACCCCACTTTGCAGCTATTTATTTGTAAAAAATGTTTGGAATCATGTATGATTTTCGTTCCACTTCTCACGTGTGCACCACTTTGTGTTGGTCTTTCACCTGGAAGTCCAATAAAACTGATTCATGTTTGTGGCTGTAATGTGACAAAATGTGGAAAAGTTCAAGGGGGCCGAATACTTTTGCAAGCCACTGTATGTACCACAGGCCTTCAAGCTGGCTGTAGTTAAACCTTTACTCAAAAAGCATCTCTAGACCCAGCAGTCTTAGCTAATTATAGGCCAATCTCCAACCTTCCTTTCATATCAAACATCCTTGAAAGAGTAGTTGTCAAACAGCTAACAGATCATCTGCAGAGGTTTATTTGAAGAGTTTCAGTCAGGTTTCAGAGCTCAGCACAGCACAGAAACAGCTTTAGTGAAGGTTACAAATGATCTTCTTATGGCCTCTGACAGTGGACTCATCTCTGTGCTTGTCCTGCTAGACCTCAGTGCAGCGTTCGATACTGTCGACCATAATATCCTATTAGAGCGATTAGAACATGCTGTAGGTATTACAGGTACTGCACTGCAGTGGTTTGTATCATATCTATCTAATAGACTCCAGTTTGTGCATGTAAATGAAGAGTCCTCTTCACACACTGAGGTTAATTATGGAGTTCCACAGGGTTCAGTGCTAGGACCAATTCTGTTTACATTATACATGCTTCCCTTAGGCAGCATCATTAGAAGACATAGCATACATTTACACTGCTATGCAGATGACACCCAGCTCTATCTGTCCATGAAGCCAGATAACACACACCAATGAGTTAAACTGCAGGAATGTCTTAAAGACATAAAGACCTGGATGGCCGCTAACTTTCTGCTTCTTAATTCAGATCAAACTGAGGTTATTGTACTCGGCCCTGAAAAGCCTAGAAATATGGTATCTAAGCAGATTCTTACTCTGGATGGCATTACCCCCATCTTATCTTAATGACCTTGTAGTACCATATCACCCTATTAGAGCACTTCGCTCTCGCTCTGCAGGCCTACTTGTTGTTCCTAGAGTATTTAAAAGTAGAATGGGAGGCAGAGCCTTCAGTTTTCAGGCCCCTCTTCTGTGGAACCAGCTTCCAGTTTGGATTCAGGAGACAGACACTATCTCTACTTTCAAGATTAGGCTTCAAACTTTCCTTTTTGCTAAAGCATATAGTTAGGGCTGGACCAGGTGATCCTGAATCCTCCCTTAGTTATGCTGCAATAGACGTAGGCTGCCGGGGGATTCCCATCATGCATTGAGTTTTTCCTTTCCAGTCACCTTTCTCACTCACTATGTATTAACAGACCTCTCTGCATTGAATCATATCTGTTATTAACCTCTGTCTCTCTTCCACAGCATGTCTTTTATCCTGTCTTCCTTCTCTCACCCCAACCAATCACAGCAGATGGCCCCGCCCCTCCCTGAGTCTGGTTCTGCTGGAGGTTTCTTCCTGTTAAAAGGGAGTTTTTCCTTCCCACTGTCGCCAAAGTGCTTGCTCATAGGGGGTCATATGATTGTTGGGTTTTTCTCTGTATCTACTGTACAATATAAAGCACCTTGAGGCGACTGTTGTTGTGATTTGGCGCTATATAAATAAAATTGAATTGATAGGTCCACACAGTGAGACAGGTACACAGAGTGAGGTAAATAACACAGTGAGACAGGTGAGAGATGCCAGCTTACTGTGCGTTTCTTCCACAGAGACATCAGCTGTCCGTCCAGCGTCGCCCATAATACATTATGTCTGTTAAAAGCAGAAAACAAGTTCATCATCCATTCAACTGACAAGTAAGCAGTCACATGATTTTGGGTCCCCTGATTAGCCCAGGTTAGCTGGTTCTGCTCATACTATAGGAAACATGAGTTTCTAATGGGATTTTGTTTCAGCGAACGAGACAGGTGAGGCCAAAAGACCAGAAAATGAAGAACCTTTTATGAAGATCTTTAGGTGCTGATACATGATAAATATCCCAACAGTAGATAGTACGGACCACTCGAGAACCTAGTCTTTGTGGACACCCTTTAGGTTTTGAGGCCCAGGCCGACTCTGTCCTGGAGTGAATCTAAAGCACGACTTGTGAAACCTGTGATGGCCTTGACATTACCTGAAGCCTTTCCAGACGTCCAGCCAGCTTGCCCGGACGACAGGGCTCTGAGGAGTAGGTTTCCCGCTGGCGCCCTTCTTCCTTGACACTCGGATGGTGGCCGCCCTGCAGGACACACCCACGTTAACACTTTGAAGGTCGATTTAGTTTTGCAGGCGTTGTGCGTAGTTGTGTTTACCTCGGTGTCTTCTGTCTGACAGATTTTCCTGATCGGCCTGCTGTGTTGGGAGGGGGCGGGGCCGGCCGAGTAGGTATCAAACGAAAGGAAGTATTAGTCGAGATTCTGCAGAACAAACACAACGACACCATGAGAAAGATGTTTCAAACCCTTTAAGGAGCTTTACATTGTAAGGTAAACCCTACAGTGATACAATTTACCGACACGTTCTCATCCCAAAAACATTTCACGCCAGGTGACAAACCGTCAACATTACGTTTTTTCCTAAATATAATATGAGATAGTATGAGAACCGTTTGGACTCAATCTACACATGTTCGTTCATTTTCCTAAAATTGCTTGGGAGAACACTATTTAACGTCATTAAAGTGCTGGTTAGGGTTAGGAACAAGGTTATGGTTAAGGATAAGGTTAGGTTTAGGGCTGGAACGTCTGTTTCCGCAGGACTGTCACTGGATTTCATCCATAACCCGGCGTGTACCATATGAACACGGAAGGTCACCTTTCGCGTTCCTCAGGAACGCCGCACGACTTGACAAAACATCAGGATGTTACGCCTCGGGAGTGAGAACGGTCTGAATTCACAGTAACCATACACACTTGTCATTGTTGGTCGTCGGGGCAGAACGAGGATCTGCTTCAGCTGTAGAAGGAGCGGGGCTAACACCTGATTCTTCCTCCTCATTGGATGACTCAGATTCAGCTTCCTCTTGGGTCGTCCAGCAGGCCAACGTGGTGTCCGACGGGTTTTCTGCTCTGGTGCTATGAGGACCTGGAGATAAAACTGGAACCAGAACCAGGAAAAACTGAAGCAGTTGGAAGCCAGTGGGAAGAAGCCCAGCAGAAGAAATACTAACAGTACCTTCACCTGTTAACCCTGCAGCACCCTCTACAGGTGGCAGCGTGACTGCAGCAGTCGGGTCTAAAGCTGATGTCACCAGCTGTGACAGCGCTCCAACATCTGGACACAGGTTCAGAGGAACACAAAGAGCATGCGTTAGTTCTTCTTACCCTCAGAAAGGGCTGAATCCTCTTAAGCTTGCAGAATGTTTAACGTTCAGGTGACCTAAAGCTGTGCACCACCTCAGGTGATCACCTGCACCTGACCTCCTGACACTTTCTACCAGCTGGAAGTGAAGCTGCACTCTAACTGTGGATCATACCCTCCTGATGTTTATATAAAAATTACACACAAACGTCCTTTTTCTGGTGGTCGTACCTGTCATTGCACCTGTACGAGCATCTCCAGCTCCACTTCCCGTCAGCGAGGGTGGGTGGGGTTTAGTATTTGGGAGGGGTGGGGCTGATGGAGAGAAGCTCACAGCAGGGTTACCCACACTGCTAACAAACCCCGCAAAGCTGGGAATGTTAGCCAGTGAGTTAAAAATGCTGTCCAAGCTAGGAGCAGGTGCAGGTGTGGTGGAGGGGGCGGGGCTTAGCACAGCAGTATCTGTGTTAGCACCAGGTGGCATTGGATTGAATGACGCAAGGTTAGCCTCAGTGCTAGCAGCTTCTGCTAAGTCAGGTATGTGGGTGGTAATGCTATTAGCTATGCTGTCTAAGGAGGGGGGAGCAGAGGGTGTGGAGGGGTTCCAGGGGGCGGAGCCTCCAATGGAAGCAGCGACTCCTGCCAGTGACGGGATGTTGGTGGCGATCACGCCAGTGACGCCGTCCAGAGTTGGCAAGGTGAGGCTACGACTCAGTGCACTGTGAGCATCTTCATCTGAGGAGGACACATGACATCAGCTTCATCATTATTTCACAACAAAAAGCTCAGAAACTTTCACAATAAGACTTCAATAAAGATCACTGACATTTTCACAATAAGAGTCTTGTAATACCAAATGATGATTCACAATAAAAATGCTAAACTTTCATTTAGACTTTTACGTTTAGAGAACAGTGAAAAAGACTATCACAATAAAAGGTCAGCAATATTAGTGATACTTTCTCAATAATAACACCTGCAATATAATTACAGGGGCTTTCAGAGTAAGTCATCTAATAATACACTGGAATGTCACAATAAGTGTGACAGCATGGGGAGCTTCATGAAAGAGTCCTTCAGAGTAAGAGTCTGGTAATGTTCCCTGGAGAGACACTTTCATAATAAAAGCTTCCTGGGCAGAGCTCTATGGCGCAGTAGAAGGACGACCAACACAGTCTCACTTTGTGAATTTTTCCACCGTCTTTGAAGTGATCTGGTCGGAGCAGCCCGGGACATGACGTGACGCGATCTTTACAGAGATTATCTGATTACCACAGGAAGACAAACTGGTTTGAGATAATCACTTGTGATATCTGAACAAACAGTGGGAGGAGTTTCCCTCGCCCGAACAAACAGGTTCACCGGCTCGCATTGAAAAAACGCCAGCAGCTGACTGGTAGGATGAAACTGACGAGGTCCTGCAGCTTTTATTTTGGTCTCTCACTTCCTGTTTGGATGCTCAGGTCTTCACATGTTTGTGTTTAACCTCCTGTTTCATTCTTTCCTTCGTGTCTCGTGTGTTTGATGAAGTCGTCCTCTTTGTAGGAGCTGAAAGAAGCTGGACCATCTTCAGTTCTTAGCATTTGATCCCAGAGTCTGCTGAATCATCATCACTGTATCGTCGGGGTTCAGCAGTGTAAGACTGACTGTGTTGGTTAGAGAGGAGATGATTCCAAGATGATTCCAAGATGATTCCAGGGTGATTTCAGGCTTTCCTGCATCTTAAAGGAACCCTCTCGCTCACTCAGACCTGCTGCAGGTTTGGACCGAACCAAAGTGTCATCATGGATCAGGAGCAGTAAGGACGTCACACACATGCTCTGTTCTGTTTCAGGGGTGTCAAACATAAGGCCCGGGGGCCAGAACCAGTCCAGTCTGCTGCATGTCTTTGGAAAATGTGAAGGAGAGCAGAGATTTATAACTGTTACCTGTGTTAGAGCCTTACCTCCACTGTGGCCCTTCACACACGCCAAAGACATTACTAACTGATAAACTATGAAAGGACAGAAACCACCTACACGACTGTTTTTCTCCTGGATGAGCATCTCAGGGATCCGGTGTTACAGAGCAGTTTCACTGGTGTGGAGCCCACTGTGATCTAGAGCCCACTGTGATCTAGAGCCCACTGTGATCTAGAGCCCACTGTGATCTAGAGTGGGCTCCACACAGCCCACCGTGTAAGGTCAATTTCACATCCCTGTGCCTTCTCTACTCTGTGTGTGTGTCTGTGTCTCTGTGTGTGTGTGTGTGTGTGTGTGTGTATCTATGTGTCTGTGTGTGTGTGTGTCTGTGTCTCTGTGTGTGTGTGTGTGTGTGTGTGTGTGTGTGTGTGTGTGTCTCTGTGTGTGTGTGTGTGTGTGTCTCTGTGTGTGTGTGTGTGTCAGTGTCTCTGTGTGTGTGTGTGTGTGTGTCTCTGTGTGTGTGTGTGTGTGTCTCTGTGTGTGTGTGTGTCTGTGTCTCTGTGTGTGTGTGTGTGTGTGTGTGTGTGTCTCTGTGTGTGTGTGTGTGTGTGTGTGTCTCTGTGTGTGTGTGTGTCTGTGTCTCTGTGTGTGTGTGTGTGTGTGTGTGTGTGTGTGTCTCTGTGTGTGTGTGTGTCTGTGTCTCTGTGTGTGTGTGTGTGTGTGTGTGTGTCTCTGTGTGTGTGTGTGTGTCTGTGTCTCTGTGTGTGTGTGTGTGTCTGTGTCTCTGTGTGTGTGTGTGTGTCTCTGTGTGTGTGTGTGTGTGTGTGTGTGTGTGTGTGTGTGTGTGTGTGTCTCTGTGTGTGTGTGTGTCTGTGTCTCTGTGTGTGTGTGTGTGTGTGTGTGTGTCTCTGTGTGTGTGTGTGTCTGTGTCTCTGTGTGTGTGTGCGTGTGTCTGTGTGTGTGTGTATCTATGTGTCTGTGTGTGTGTGAGTCTGTGTGTGTGTGTGAGTCTGTGTGCGTGTGTATCTATGTGTCTGTGTGTGTGTGAGTCTGTGTGCGTGTGTATCTATGTGTCTGTGTGTGTGTGAGTCTGTGTGTGTGTGTGAGTCTGTGTGCGTGTGTATCTATGTGTCTGTGTGTGTGTGTGTCTGTGTGCGTGTGTATCTATGTGTCTGTGTGTGTGTGAGTCTGTGTGTGTGTGTGAGTCTGTGTGCGTGTGTATCTATGTGTCTGTGTGTGTGTGTGTCTGTGTGCGTGTGTATCTATGTGTCTGTGTGTGTGTGAGTCTGTGTGCGTGTGTATCTATGTGTCTGTGTGTGTGTGTGTGTGTGTGTGTGTGTGTGTGAGTCTGTGTGCGTGTGTATCTATGTGTGTGTGTGTGTGTGTGTGTGTGTGTGTGTGTGTGTGTGTGTGTGAGTCTGTGTGTGTGTACCTGGACTCTGAACTGCTGGCTGTAGAGTTCCCTCAGCCTTGGCACTGAAACACAAACGTTAGGACTCAGTTTCTGCTGTGATTGGTTGTCCTGTGGTCACATGACCAAGCAGTGATGTCACAGCTGTGACAACAACTCCACCTTCTACAAAGACACAAGAGAGCGAGGAGAAGAAAAAGCAAAAGAAGAGGACGAAGGAAACACCTCAGACAGACCGCGGCTCAGAGGTCAGAGGTCGCAGCCATGACTGATGTGTTATATGTGAACCCAGCTGCTACTGTAATCTGATTACAGACTACGTTCAGATGATCAAACTGGGAACAAAACAGCTGAGCTCAAACATGTGTGAAGACGTTTGTGTCGTCTGTTTCATGCAACTGTACGATTATGATTCCGACACAGTATCAGTAACACACTCGACCACATCCACACTAAACTCTGCAGTACCACACACCACCACCTCTACTTCCTGTTTACTGTCCCTCCAAAATAAATCCTAACTCAGGCTGGACTCTGAGCTGATTTGCTGTCTCTCCGTGTGAGCGAGATATGAAATCAGTGAAATGAGACTGAAGCACAGATTTCATTATAGTTGGCAGATTTAAAGATTATCTGACCTTCCCAGTGAGGAGGTGGAGCTTCGATTTCCTGTCGAGTAACAGCGGCGAGGCTTCGGGATGGGAGGAGTAGACATCTGCTGGACAGGAAGAGCCGTTAGTGATCTGATCATTGTGATTGGTTTTCATTCAGAAGCTGATCAGAGGAGTTTTTAACAATC
Source organism: Astatotilapia calliptera (assembly GCF_964374335.1). Classification (NCBI taxonomy): domain Eukaryota; kingdom Metazoa; phylum Chordata; class Actinopteri; order Cichliformes; family Cichlidae; genus Astatotilapia; species Astatotilapia calliptera. Next base: position 35,001,462 of record NC_137431.1, read on the forward strand.
CTCGTTTGGATGGAGGCAATTATCTTTGACCTGAACGTGGCGCCTCCGACCTCACGTTTCACTCTGAAGCTGAAACTAGTGAGATCACAGCGGGCACGTCACAAGTTTGACAGGCGGTGCGCTCCAGTGAAGGGAACACGGCGAGCAGCACGATGCTCGCCGAGAACGAAGAGGAAAGCTTTCATTACAAACATGAAACACTCCCATGATTCCCTCTGCTCAGCAGCTCAGAACATGTTTTAATGACACAAGCCAGTCACATGACCCGGTGTAGCGCCAGGTCAGACAGCATCAGTGCTCAAATCCAGCTGTGAGCGCACAGCTGTGTGACGCCTTCAGAGGAAACAGGGAGAGTCTGACTTCAGGACGAGCTCCTCCTCAGGAGGAACGCAGAGAGGAACTTCAGTTTCACAGTAAAACGTCTGCATTTAAACACGACAAAGCCGAGCTCGTCAACAAACCTCGGTGTAAGTCAGAGTGAAACACACAGTTTCTTTGACTCTCTGCTGATCTGTTCATGGAGACTACAGGACACTCACACACACAGAGCAGTTGTTACCTTGGCGTCCGTCAGCTCCTCTGGATCGGGACCTCAGTCACCTGCGTGCCTGCTTACCTGTCTGAGCTGTGAGCGTGTGCTGTGTGTGCGTGACGTCATCGAGCTGCGGCTCCACCTGCACTCATAAACACAGAGTGTTAAATCCACCCTGTGTGTGTGCGTGTTTAGGGCGGCGTTCTCAGTGCGACACGTTACATGAACACTTGGTGTGTATGAACAGACGTGTGGCCTCCTGATGTGATCGACATTTACAGGCCGCTGGAGCCTCGGTGCAGCCTGAGCACGACTCCGTGTCACACACAGGTGAGAACAGGTGAGGCTCCTTTAAGTCAGCTGATCCAACTCTGACAGTTTTACAGTGAAGTCTCACCAGTCAGACCGGCACAGGTGTGGCTCACCTGTGTGTGTGTGTGAGACTCTTCTTCGTGGGTTTAAACAGGTTGAGCCTCAGGTGTGTGTGTGAAGGAGGACAGAGAGGTAACCTGAGCAGCTCAGTGTGTGAGGAATGTCTTTGACCTCTGACCTCCTGAGAGCTCCACCTGCTGGCTGCTCTGCAGCATTACCATGTATTTAATTTTTGTTGTTTATGCCTTTGTATATGTACAGCACTCTGTGAACCCTGGTTTTATGTTAAAGTCCTTTATAAATAAAGCTGGTGTGGTAGTTTCAGCTGTAACCATTGTACAGGTTTCTATTGGGAGCACTGGTGTGGATGTGACCGTGCAGATGAACTCCATCGAGCACTGACAGCAGTCTGTTAGCATCAGGCAACAATAGGCAGGTGGTCAAACAGGTAAAACAAACATGCATGAGCTATTTCATCAGAAACAACACGACAACCATTAAACTGCAAATATGTACGTTAGCTTAAACAGCCGACAAATGACTGCAGTGTAGTAGAGAATACAACTACACGGTATTATTAGCAGTGAAATTACACAGACTGCTTTCCAGCGCACACGTGACGTCCACCTGTGTCGTTGACCCAGGGTTTTTGAGTTTATTATATTATTTATAATTTCTAGTCTTTGGGTTTTTGTTAGAGTCATGTCTTATGGTTTGTCTCTGTGTAATCCTTAGTTGCTGTCTCCCCTGTCTGCTATATCCCCGTGTCCAGTCAGTGTCAGTGTCTGCCCTGGTCCCACCTCTGTTCCCTCTGTTGTAGTGCCTGAATGTGAGTCTGTGTCTTTGTTCAGTCTGTGTTGTGTTTCCTGTTTTACTTTGAAGGTCTCTGTCTTATCTCAGTGTGTTCAGGTTACGCTTCCTTGTCTCGTCAGTCCTGATTTCTCCCAGCTGTGCCCTCCTTCTGTGTCTCATTCCCCTCGTTACTTCCCAGCGTATTTAAACCCTGTGTTTCTCTGAGTCAGTGTCGCGTCGTCCCTCATGCTGTGTGGATCGCGCTGTGTCTCACTGTGAGTTTTGTTTATGAGTTCCCAGTTTAGTTTGCTGTTTTATGACTTTCCCCTGCCAGCAAATAAAGCTGAGTTTTTTTGTGTTTAAACCTCATGCCTGAGTGCCTGCATTTTGGGTCCAACTCCTGCCTGCCACACAGCGACTCATGACACAACCTTCCCACTACAGTCAAACATACATCGTCACACAAATCAACATCTGCTAAGTTATTAACTTCAGCCAGCAGAAGCAGCAAAGTTATAACTTCAGGGCGACACAGTGGCTCAAGAGTTCGTCTTGTAATTGGAAGGTTGCCGGTTCGAGCCTGGCTTGAACAGTCATTGTGTCCTTGGGCAAGACACTTCACCCGTTGCTTACTGGTGCTGGTCAGAGGGCCCGGTGGCGCCGGTGTCCGGCAGCCTCGCCTCTGTCAGTGCGCCCCAGGGTGGCTGTGGCTACAATGTAGCTGCCATCACCAGTGTGTGGATGACTGGATGTGTAAAGCGACGAGTAAAGCGCTATACAGATACAGGCCATTTACCATTCATTGCTTTGTTTCACACAGGAGGCAGAATTATACCTGAGAGTGCAGTACTTCTGATCGAGGCCTTGTTTTGTATAGATGCATCTATAATTGTTACTCCTGCACAGCTGCTGTGGAGCACCATAACTTTGTTCTACGTGTCCAGTGACAAGAAAGGGCTGTTCTATTCTATTCTATTCTATTCTATTCTATTCTATAATAATTTTATCCGAGCTGAGAGTCTTCAGCCAACTGTTGTTTGTAACCGGTGACCTTTGACCCCATATATTAAACCACACCCATCATCTTTAAATACTCACTGTGGATTTACTACTGTACCTGAAATGCTACAGTCGACGCTCCCTGATGGCAACATCCTCTTTCAGACATGCTCTCAGGAAGTTTCAGATGTTCACCAAGTGCTGAAGAACAGGTGAGTGACCTGACAGGTAAGAGGAGGAGGAGGAGGAGGAGGATAACCTTCACAATGAAAGACTGAGGCTTGACAGTTTCACGTATTTAATGTTGAGGTGTCGTTTACAGCAGAAACACACACAATGTCCTGTCACAGCAGGACATTTACCGAGTCGGATTTAATCTGGGGTCGACTTCAAACTTCCTGATTAAACCTGAACTTCAAACATAAAAATCACCGGTATTTATTCAGGTCCCATACATACAGCAAAAACAATGTCCATATTAAACTAACAGAGACCAGATTAAACTAAAGGAGTCCAGGTTAAACTAACAGAGTCCAGGTTAAACTAACAGAGTCCAGATTAAACTAACAGAGTCCAGATTAAACTAAAGGAGTCCAGGTTAAACTAACAGAGACCAGATTAAACTAAAGGAGTCCAGGTTAAACTAACAGAGACCAGATTAAACTAACAGAGTCCAGATTAAACTAACAGAGTCCAGATTAAACTAACAGAGACCAGGTTAAACTAAAGGAGTCCAGGTTAAACTAACAGAGTCCAGATTAAACTAAAGGAGTCCAGATTAAACTAAAGGAGTCCAGGTTAAACTAACAGAGACCAGATTAAACTAAAGGAGTCCAGGTTAAACTAACAGAGACCAGATTAAACTAACAGAGTCCAGATTAAACTAACAGAGACCAGATTAAACTAACAGAGTCCAGATTAAACTAACAGAGTCCAGGTTAAACTAACAGAGACCAGGTTAAACTAAAGGAGTCCAGGTTAAACTAACAGAGTCCAGATTAAACTAAAGGAGTCCAGATTAAACTAACAGAGACCAGATTAAACTAACAGAGTCCAGATTAAACTAACAGAGACCAGATTAAACTAAAGGAGTCCAGGTTAAACTAACAGAGACCAGGTTAAACTAAAGGAGTCCAGATTAAACTAACAGAGACCAGATTAAACTAAAGGAGTCCATATTAAACTAACAGAGACCAGATTAAACTAAAGGAGTCCAGGTTAAACTAACAGCGTCTGGACTAACCCAATAAATTCCAGATTAGAGTGAAGATTGGAGGTGGTGATATAATATGTAACATTTTGTTGTCAGAACACACTGAAGTGTAGTGTGAATCTTACAGAGCACACTCAGCTTGTTCACACTGATATAAAGTGAATCTATGCAAACACTGACACAAGACATGAACAATTAGGGATTAACAACACTCAACCCAGAACATTATTCTGACTGTAATCTGGTAACGTCCGAGTATAATCTGGTGCAGGACTATGACCTGTTAATACTATCAGCAGTGCAGAGCTTGCAGACAGGACTTGGGGCACAAAGACTAAATAATCTGTACATCCGGCTCGCTGCTAATCCAGTCGTCTCAGTGGAAGACTGTCTGTCTCCAGCGTTTGTCGGGCGTGAACGGCCACAGACAGTCGATAATGGCGGAGGTGAAAGGTCGCGGTTCCACGCTCAGGTTCAGCAGCTCCAGACGACAACAGTTTAACTGACTGTTGATTGGACGAAGAGCCGACGCCGCCGGCTGCTCGGTCAGCTGCAAGAACACAGACAGGGTCGGGACCACAGGTGATACAGTTTGTTTATAATGAGTGCAAAGTCCTGCTGATTATGAAAAGATTCAAAACGAGCCACGCACCACGAAGCAGCTAACCTCAGGTTAACTCTGGCTTTCTGGACTACAAAGGTGGATCACTCTTACTGGGGTAAATCGCCATGGTAACCTATGCTATGAGCCAAACCTGCTCTGAAGATTAGAGATTATCAGGTATGACATCAACACCTATAGACCAATCAGATCCTCAGAAAACAGCATCGCCATTCCTGAAGCCCCTCAGAGCTCTGTGGGGAAAGGGGCGGGGTCTGTGTTTCCCCGATGAGCAGTAATGACAATGATAATAATAACCATAATAATATCAATAAAACTTTATCAGCTTTATTGCTCTATAAGCATCAGTGGAACACCTGCGCTGTACCTGCTGACCTCAGATCAGATTCGTGGACCGAGCCGATGTCTGAATCCTGTCTGTAAATGTGATCTTTACAAACAGCTGAGAGAATAAACTGAAATGGTCAGGAGGTCAGAGAGTAAACTTTTCTCTGATTGGCCACTTTCAGGACGATGTCCTGGAAACCATGAAGGAAGCGCAGCTGCCGCTCCAGCAGCTCAGACTGAGCCATGATGTGTTCACGTGCTGATGCGCCGCTGCTGTCTGTCGCTCTGCTGCAAACACTCAGCAGGTGACACTCACAGGGATCGTTATCTGTGCCAAGCTGATTGATAATCGGCCAATCGGCATCATGTCGGGGTGAACCCAGATAACAGATCGACACCTCAGGTGTGCAGGCCCTCAGGTCATAACTTTACATCCTTGCGCAGGCAGGCGGGTTAAACTGGCTTTAACCAGTTTAACCTTAACGCCCACTCACATCCTGGGCCATCTGACCTCAGGAAATCACATGATAAGGTGGGGCCAGGTTTCACAATGAACACACCCGAAACTCTGGCTGATTGGGACCCACACCCAGTTTCCCACCTTGGCTCAGGCGATTAGAGGATCATCAGGGGGTCCTTTTGTCCCTCTGTGGGGGGAAACTCCCACTAGGTTTATATCTGGGACTCCCCACCATTTGACCTTAGAACTGAAGAAGCTTCTCGGATGAGAGGTGAAACGTCTTCAAGCAACTTAAAGAAGTCCAGACGCTTTTCTTTGCAAGCTCCTTTGACTACGATGACCTGGATGACTGAGAACCTTCACAGACATAAACTGGCTTTACTTCATCTCCATTTAAGGCAGATGACCAATCAGAGCCCTGGCTGCTGTTCGTGGTCAGCTGGTTGTTGCACTGCTACGACCTCGAGAACATTAAACTCTGGTGACAAGCTGCAGAGCTGTGGTTGGGCTAAAACATACTGAGCGACAGAAAAACACGTCACTGCTTTACAGCCTGAGCTGTGTCAGGTACGAGGCGGCTCAGGTGTGGGACCACTTACAGGTATGAGGCGGCTCAGGTGTGGGACCACTTACAGGTACGAGGCGGCTCAGGTGTGGGACCACTTACAGGTACGAGGCAGCTCAGGTGTGGGACCACTTACAGGTACGAGGCGGCTCAGGTGTGGGACCACTTACAGGTACAAAGCGGCTCAGGTGTGGGACCACTTACAGGTATGAGGCGGCTCAGGTGTGGGACCACTTGCAGGTACGAGGCGGCTCAGGTGTGGGACCACTTACAGGTACGAGGCGGCTCAGGTGTGGGACCACTTGCAGGTACGAGGCGGCTCAGGTGTGGGACCACTTACAGGTATGAGGCGGCTCAGGTGTGGGACCACTTGCAGGTACGAGGCGGCTCAGGTGTGGGACCACTTACAGGTATGAGGCGGCTCAGGTGTGGGACCACTTACAGGTACGAGGCGGCTCAGGTGTGGGACCACTTACAGGTACGAGGCAGCTCAGGTGTGGGACCACTTACAGGTACGAGGCGGCTCAGGTGTGGGACCACTTACAGGTACAAAGCGGCTCAGGTGTGGGACCACTTACAGGTATGAGGCGGCTCAGGTGTGGGACCACTTACAGGTACGAGGCGGCTCAGGTGTGGGACCACTTACAGGTACGAGGCGGCTCAGGTGTGCGACCACTTACAGGTATGAGGCGGCTCAGGTGTGTGACCACTTACAGGTATGAGGTGGCCGGACGGCAGGTTGAAGGCCTGAGCGATGGCGACCGCCATTTCATATTTAGTCATCTGCTCTTTCCCAGAGAAGTGAAAGATTCCTCTGATGGACGGGTCCTGACGGAAAAGCAGACGGCGGTGAGACGGGCAGAGCGAAGTCCACCTGATGCTCACCTGTCTCTCTGACGCTCACCTGTCGTGCTCTCTCAGACAGCTTCCTGCAGACGGCAGCGACGTCTCGGGCGTCAGTGGGGAATCTCTGCAAGACGTGATCCAGCGTGCAGCTCTCCTCTGACGCCTCCTGAACCTTCAGGTACAACGACGTCACCACGCTCTCCGTCACCGACTCCACCTCCCCAAACAGAACGGGCACCCGCAGTACCACCGCACCTGGCAGGGTCACGGGTCAAACAGGTGACTGAGGGGCAGGCCAGAGACAGAAGACTCAGACAGGTGACTGAGACGTACCTGGACAGTGGCGCAGCGTCTCCCTCTCCCCCTCCAGTTTGCTCCGCCCATAAACGTTGAGCGGGTTTGGACTGTCGTCCTCACCGTACGGAGGATTCCTGCCGTCAAACACGTAGTCGGTGCTGATGTAGAGGAAGAGCGCCCCGCAGGTGGCTGCAGACACAGACGTTACCTGTTACGGAGGCGCGCTCACACAGAGCTGCACTGAAATCAAGGTGCGTGATGTGTGAAGGGGCGGGGCTCTGATGCGCACTACAGGAGCTCCACCCCCAAACCTTCTCGTGCCCCCACCTGTGTCAGGCCAAAGAATATCTGGTGATGGTGTGGTGGCTCACTGACCTGCCTCCTTGGCGAGCGTGCTCGTGGCGTGCACGTTCAGATTAACAGCTGCTTCCGTGTGTCTCTCCATAACATCTGGACGCCTCTCGGCCGCACAGTGGACGATCACATCAGGCTGAAACACACATTCAAAACAACTTTATTTAGTGACCATCAGCTTTACAGTAATGACGAGAGATGGACCGATCGATATTACGTATCAGTATCGGTCCCATACTGACCTAAATCACTGGATCGGATATCAGAGAGAAATAAAAAATGTAATCCGATCCATTAAACATCAAAAAAGCACCTCACCAAACCTGCGACACGGCGTAACTCGGCTCATAACCGTAGCACGTCGGAGGAGTGCGGTCACGTGATAGAGCGGCTGTGAGTATTTGTAGCCTCGCTAGCAATCCGGCATTTCATCTCCGAGGAAGTGATCCCAGAGAGAAGTGAAGCAAGTGTGTAAGTTCGTCTCTGAATGTTTGTAAAGCGTTCCAGCGTTAAGCTTAACAAGCGATATGGAGCGACTGCCTCTCTCTCTCTCTCCTGCTGCTGCTTCAATGTGAAACTGATCAATGATCAGCTGATCGGCTTTTCTGTCGCGAGTCTTGTTTGTTTGTTTGTTTTTGTCCCACTTTGCAGCAGAAAGAGGAAACCAGCGGCTGAACAACAGCAGCGCGTTTAAGCTTGATCAGCTGTTGTTAGAATGTATTTAATATTACTTTCTACTCAGGATCTTTTTCTACGTAGCTGACGTAACTGTGCAGGGGCGGATCTAGCAAAGTTTAGCCAGGGGGGCCGATAGGGCATGAACAGGGAAAAGGGGGCACAAAGACATACTTTTCTTTCTTATTCTCATTTAAAATGTCGAGCTTTTAATAAATAATTATCTGACTTTTATACCCAAAGTTTTAATCTGATGTCAAATGTATAGAAGTCAATTACTGTATATAGTAACTGTTAAGTCTAATATACCCTAGTAAGCTATAGTACTTTTTCCTTTGGGAACCATCTGTGCAGTCTGCAGTTCTGTTGAAGAAAGATGTTGAATCTATTTAATTATTCTTGAAAAATAATTTATTTCTGTGCATTTTTTTCACACTGCATCAAATTAAAGTTGATTACATCGATTAAGCATCATGAGGTGGGGGGTGGGGGCTGGTTCCCTATTTTTTGGGGGTTTTTTGCTGGGAGTTTGCAGCCCTATTGGTTAGGCTGCTTACTCTTTAAAATACCAGAATAGGGAGGATGGAGCAGGTTTAAGTTTATTAGATTGATCAGTTTTGCTGATCTATGACATGTTTTGGGTGCAGTGTGTTTTTTACACACAGGTGTAACAGAATAGCTTCAGTGTTTTTTAACTTGAGTTTGAACTTATACAAAATGCAGCAAGATATTAAAAAAACTATTTTATTGATTAAAACACATCGGATTCATATCGGTATCGGACATAAGAAAGTGGTATCGTGCCGTCTCTAGTGATGCCAGAACATACCATTACAAACAGCCTGAACCCTGTCAGCTGACTCACAGGTGAGTCGTGTCCGTCCTTCAGCAGCTGCACCTGCTCGCTCACAGCCTCTGACCAACCATAAACCCGATCAGTATCCTGGTAACCGCTCGGCCCGCTGCCTGTACGAGACGGTCCTGAGTGTTGTCTGTGCTCAGCTCAGAGTACCCGCCCCTGGAGTCCCCGGGTGCAGCGCTCCCACGCTGATGTGGGCAAAGATGGGGGAGGGTCCCCCAGTGGGACGATCATTTACCCACTACTGACCCTGTGACCCATAACATGAGCCAAGGTGTGAAGAAGGTGTAGGTCATTGTGAGACCTAGCCCCACCCTATCATGTGACTTGCTGAGGTCATATGACCAGGATGTGAGTGGGCGTTAAGGCGTCTGGGAAGGATGTCAGACTGGACTACAGATGGCGGACAGTGTCATAAGCCCCGCCCTCTGTCCAAAGAGGGTTGTTCACAGTGGAGATAGACGCTTCTTTCACTCCTCTGTCTTCTCTGTCCAACATGTGCACATTGGGATCCTTAAAGAGTGAACTTTGACCTTTAGATGCAGATGTACAGCTGAGTCCCGTGGAGAGCACAGAGTGAGGGTTGGGGATGTTACCATCCCACAGACACAGTGTCCAGGGAAGCAGAGGAACATGTGAGTGGTTATCCCAGCTGGACCTGGGACTCCCCGACACACTGAGCGTTTATATCCTACCACACAGAGAGAGTTTGGACCTCACCAGGATGTCCAGCTAAATGTTGTCATTTGTCAAACATGCAGTAAAACTACTGCAGCCAAAGGCAGAAGTACTTCCAGTTTATTCCACCAGCTGATAATCATCCAGTGTAAGGTGAAGAGTGTTTTAAACTCAGTGTGTGAACGTCTCCACACACACCAAAGGACACGTTAGGGCTGTGCGATATGACCAGAATCTCATCTCCCGATATCAGACATCTATCGCCCCGGTAACGATATAAATCACAAAAATATAAAGTTTTCTGTAAATTCTGTGAATCTCGGGCAGCTCGACCTGTGTGAAGTGTTTCCACTTCACACTGTTTCCTGTGCGTCGTGTAGCTGGAGTCGAGTGTTTTAACGATGCATGAAACGATACATTTTTAGACATCAGTTGTAACGGCGCCGTTTTCTTTGTGAGTATTTATTACACGTCGTGCTGCGGGGAAAAGCCTGCTCTAACGTTTGAGTCTAAGGTTTATCTTTTAGCACCTGGCGTCTTTTTTACTTCTCATCCGTAAATAATCTGCATCTTTCACATGATTCAGTTTATTTTGAAAAGTCTCAACAGGATCTTGAGCTTTATTGTGAAAGGTTTATGTGGAACATAAACAAGCGGACACGCGATGCTGTTACTGTCGTTGTTGCTAACGACAACGCATAAAAACAGGCACTTGTCCATCTGTAGTGTGGTTATATAAAATATTAGAGAAAGAGAGAACTTAAACGAATACAGCCGCTACAGTGACATCAGAACCATGAAAAATATTGCTGTAAACAGTTTATTTTGCGACACCACGAAACAAACGATAGCGTGATAGGAAACAATAGACGTTTTTATATCGTCATCCGATATATATCGTTATATCGAACAGCCCTAGGACACGTCACTGCCCTCTGTCACCGATTCTCTGCATAATTTTATGGACAGATTTCTGGGTGTAGCTGCCGGTGTCAGGACTAAAGTCTCTGCTTCTCACAGTCGATGTGGTTCTGCTGGCTCCAACTCACAGTTTCACAGCACAGTGTGAACGAGAGTCAGCACCTCCAAGTCTGAGGCCACGGACCCACTCTGAGCGCCCACTCTGAGCGCCCACTCTGAGCGCCCACTCTGGGTCAGGGACGAGCTACTAGGTGGAGGGGTTTAAGTATGTTGAGGCGTTGATCACAAGCGAGGGGAGATCGCCAGACGGATTGCCGCTGCAGTGATGCGAGCACTGTCCCGGACCGTCGTGGTTAAGAGAGAGTGTGAAACCGCTCAATCTACGTCCCTACCCTCAGCTATGGTGACGAGGCGTGGGCGGGGACCGAAAGAACGCGATTGCAGATACAAGCGGCAGAAATGAGCTTCCTTATGGGCTCAAACTGGGCTCAGACATATTCTGTAAATCAAATGAGTCGCTGTGAACTGAGATTGTATCTTGTAAATCTTGTAAACCAAAATATCTGAAAATGTTACGCTTGTGCATCTACAGATGAGAATCTGTGTGTTTTTAAAAACATTTACAGAGGTTACAAATAGTTTTTGTTAAGGTCTTCTAACAGATACAAAGCACAAAACTACGGTGAAACTGCGCTCAGCTTCCTGGCTGTGTGCGTTGCAACTGACCAGTACGACTTCTGACCCAGTTTTTTTTCTTTCAGCTGACTGGATTGTTACATTTGTGACCAATCAGAGAACAGATGGTTTCAATGTCGGTGGGGTGCTTTACCGAGCTTCAGGTCCTGGGAGGGTGATGCAGTTTTAAGCTGGAGGATCTCTATATGAATGTCCCATAGGGCTCCCCGGGAGCTGCCGGAAGGATAAAGTTGTGCTATACCAGAAACACCATCATCCTTCAGAAGGATAGGCGTGACCAAAAAGCACCACACGCCCCTAGCTGGTCGCATGCACATTCGCACCTCGAAGCACGTCCAAAGCAAACTGGTCGCGCTTTAAAATATTCAATTTTGACGCGTGTGAAGCGGAAATGTGGGAGGAAGTAGTGCCAGACGGTATGTTTGCAAGACGGCAGCTGTCGAGCGTTTGAAGAGAGCAGAGCAGTGGCGAAAAGGACGCTTTACACATCAGTCACTACAGCGACTTGACGCTGGAGTTCAGATTTTTCCAACTCGAGTGGGAGACACGATTAGCGCGAATGCACAACATGCAACACACAAACTGCAGCGCACATTTTACCTCGCGCTTCCAACGCATCAGTCGCACTACTTGGTTGCGCAAATCAGGCAGAAAAGCGCTTTCGTGACGCAAATCTGCTTCTGAAGTTTCGCGGGACCCCCAGTCGCGCTTCATCGCGCTCCTCTTTACACGTAAACCTGAAGCTCCGGTCGCGTCTATCGCGTTCGGTGTGAACGCACCCTTAGAGACAGGGTGAGGAGTTCCTACATGTCCCACTCAGAGGAGGCCCGGGGCAGACCCAGGACACGCCGGAGGAGGTGGTGGAGGGGACGGAGGTGTGGGCTTCTCTGCTGAGGCTGCTGCCCCCGCGACCCGGCCCAGCAGAACAACATGGATGGATCCACTCCTGTATCTGTTTGCCCAAGCACCTGAGAAGGGGTGTGGCCCCACCTCGCCGTCCCCCCAGCAGCAGCAGCCAGGTGCTTGTTCTCCCCGACTCCACCAGGTGAGCTCTCAGAGTGATGAGCTCTGATACTTGGTGAGCTCGCATGTGGAGCTGGTTTCCATGGTGACCGTGAAGGTCAAACACACAGGTGATGAGGGACCCCCCTCTGTCACCGTGTCACATTCGACAGGTGACTCGATCCATCTGTGGGGGCGGGGTTAATGCTCAGGAAAGTCTCCTAGGTGGACTCTGACCTAGAGGCTCTTGTGAGGTCACTAATAAGGTCAACGAACCACATGGAGTCGAGTACTGTTGTCGAAGTACTCTGTACGAATACACAGCTTGCATGCAGTACCTTGTATTCGTGCAGCAGTCCTCTGACGGCGTCCTCGTCTGTGAGGTCACAGCGCAGAAGGCGGAGCCTGGCTCTCCTGTATCCCGTCCCAGTGACGGTCCATCCGGCGCTGTGAAACTCTCGGCACACCGCTCGCCCCAGGAGGCCTGTTGCCCCGGTAACCAGGACGCGTGGCGCCCCCACCAGCAACTCCTCCTGAGTACATAAGAGTACACACATCAGTACTACAGTTAGTATTACAGAGGACTATAGTTAGTACTATAGAAAGACAGTACTGTACTTAGTACTACACACAATACTACAAGTTGTACCAGAGTCAGTAATACAGACAGTACTACAGACTAGGGCGGGGTGATGTATCGCGGGTTTTCCACGTACGATGGTTAACGTGGCTTTATCGTAACCATAGAGTATGGGTTACCATGGCAACAATAATCTGTCTGCATGCAATTGAGAGTTTTTCTCTCCCACACTCTGTGAATGCGTCACTGACCCCCCTCCCAAGCTGAAACTGTGCAGCTGATGGTTCAAACATTTAAATTCTTTCTGACTTCCTGTATCAAAGTAGAACAAACACAGAGGTGGACCAACGTTAGAACGTGTGGCGATACAGATCACGTCTCTGATGTCGCTCCAAAACATGGTCATATTAGATTTCCTCATGTCGCCCAGCCCTACTGACAGGGTGAGGCTGCTGTGGCCAGTCGGGGGGTGTAGCCGCCACTGGTGGTGTAGCCTCAAAACAGGTGAAGAGGTTTGGCTCTTCTGCCGGTGTGTCGTCACCCTCAGCAGCTCTGAGTCTTCTGATCGGGGACATGTTGGACACCTTAGCACACCTGCCTGCTGCTGCTGCTCAGGTTGGCTGAGCCGTGCTGTAAAGAGAAGAGGGCAGAGGAACACCACGCTACCAAGTGTCCAAGGGCTGAATTAGCATTAGCATCCGGTGGAATGTAAGGGTTAGCCATCCTGCATACGGTGAACACACAGGAGGTAGATGGGCCTGCGTCTGACAGTCGTACACGTGAGGTCTGGGGAGCAGTGACTGTCTACAGCTGTTATCACGCACATACAGTTGGCACGGTAACACTTCCACGTTACCTGAGGCCAACACGAGACCAGCAACAAGCACGCCAAGCAAGAGCTACCAAATGAAACCGCTGAGATGGACTTGTTACATTTTAATAATAAGAGAACATCTTTGGTAAGAACATGGTTGTGTGTCTGGACACTAACTGCAGGGTGTGGCACAGGTCAGCACTTGTGACATCACTCATGACATCACTCGTGATTACAGACTTAGTTTTACACTTTTATCCCCTCGTTTGGGAACATCAGTACTACAGACTGCACTACAGTTAGGAGAGTACTGCAGTTAGTACTTCATACCGTAGTACAGTGAGTATTACAGTACTATAGGGAGTACTACAGTCGGGTATAAACATACCTCTGCCAGTATACCAGAGTGACACACCTGAGCAGACCCCTCCCCCTGCACGCGCAGACCCAGATCAGTTCCTTTAATCAGTATGTTTATTTTATAAATAAAGTTTTACTGCAGTATTTAAGTAGTATTTGAATTCTGGGAGCCGTTAGCAGTTAGCATTTAGCTGCTGACAGGTGAGCTTTACCTGAACAAGCTGCACGCGCCCCGGACTGAACAGAATCCTTAGTTCTGCGCCTGCGCAGCTCATCTCTGATTGAATATGTGCACTGGATCAGTTATTGATCAGGTACCTATCACTCGGAGCCTCGCGGATTTTCTGATGCGCACTTTCTGTCTCGGTCACTTCCGGACTGATCAGCTGTTTGCCGTAAAGCAGCTGTCGCGCTGCCACTAGCGGTTAGCATACAGGCTAACAGGCTTTTCTTTAGCTTCGGTGACCCAAGTCAGAGTCCTGATCCTCGCCAACGGGTCGGAACCGTCCCGGGAGCGGCTCTAACGGCGTCAGCATCACAGCTGAGCGAGAAAGACTCAAAGGCAGAGCTCACCTGCGAGCACGCGGACCCAGAACCGGGCATCGGACAGACCGGACCAGCACGGACCGAACCAGCACGGACCGAACCACGGACCAACGAAACCCACACAAGGATCAGGAAACTCCCCGGAGTCACAGCCCGGTGCTGCTCCGCTGCTTCTTCTTCTTTGTGAGCGGCTCACACAAACGTCGATTTGTGGCTCTACCACCGCCACGCGGTGCGGAGTGTGACCGAAATCAGACTCGGGGTCAGGCTCTGACGAGAGCTCTTGAATTGTTAATTAAACCAGTTTGTTTCTAAGTGAACAGATTCAGGTTTGACTGCTTTCATGGCCGGCGGGGGCAGACCGATCCCCGGCCTGCAGCCACGTCGTTCCTACTGACAGAACGACGAGTAAAAATCTCATTAATCATCAAAATCTGCACGGATATAGGTCCTTTTAACCTGATTAGCATAAACATATTTCAGTAAAATAATTCTAATTAGGGGAAGTGCCACTGCTTTCATCAGCCTGTTCTAAACTGTAGGATCACAGTGGAGACCAGAGTCTGCACAGTGTAACACACCAAAGGATTCATGAACTGCACAAAAGCCTTTGGAGAACAGTCTTCACATGCACAGGTTCACTCTGCTGTGTGGGTTGTTGTGTGACCCCCCGGGTCAGAGCCGGTGCACAGAGCTGCAGCCTCGTCTGTCACTCACCTCCTGAAATAGAAACCTGCAGCCCGACACCGCCCCGCTCTCTCTGTTTATCTCTCGCTCTCCCTGCAGCCTGTCAGCAACACTCCCACAGGTGCTGTGGGTCGCCCCACACTGAGCTGGTGTTCACATCAAACTCACCCGCTGCTCCAAAACTTTCTCTCAGCCACATTTCTGAGTCTGAAAACTTTGAAAATTTCATTTAATTGGATTTAAACTGAGAGCCTGAACACTGCTCCTGGACCAGGAACACACCCTTCGGCTTTAACCCGAGCCAGGACCAGGACCAGAACCAGGACTAGGCTCTCACGGAGAAGTCCGAACTAAGTTTGACCTTGAATGTTTGACAGCAGGACATGATCCTGATTCTGGTCCCGGTGCTGTCGGTAGTTTAATGCTAAGCTGATTTCAGGTAAGGACATGCTAACACTCACTTATTGGGTTATTATTCATGACTGAACCTGATTTCTTCCTCTAAATATTTGGCACTTGTTCCAGCTGTAAGTGTAAAACAGTTTTCAGCTGTAAAATTTAAATCATTGATGTTTCAGCTTCATCATTCAGGTAAACGCGCGCATCATCAGTGCAGAGCTTCACTCTGCTTCTCTCTGCAAATCAGATAAATGATGATCAGCATACAGCATCACAGGTTACATTTTAAAGCCACGTTTCCATTTTACCTGCAGTTATTGCTCAGATCTGCCAGTTTCAGTAAGGTTCTTGATCCCTCTTTACGTTATACTTCATACGTCATACTCTTATCCTTAATGATAAGAAAACCGAAATTATGATTTTTGGTAGTAATGCCCTTCGTGCCAAACTTCGGGATGCCTTCGGTTTTCTCACTAGTTCTTTCGCTGACACTGTTAGGAATCTGTGTGTCTTATTTGACAGCTCATTTAAACTTGATAAACAAGTGTCTGCTGTTGTCAGATCCAGTTTTTACCAGCTTCGCCTTATTTCTAAGGCCAGGCGCTATATCCCGTATAAAGACCTAGAAAAGCTCATCCACGCCTTTGTAACGTCAAGGCTAGATTACTGTAATTCACTTTATTGTGGTCTCCACTCTTCCCTTTTACATAGATTACAGACAGTTCAGAATGCTGCAGCTCGCATTCTAACTAAAACCAAGAAGTTTGCCCACATTACTCCTGTCCTTGCTGATCTGCACTGGTTGCCTGTCAAATATCGTATTCAATTTAAAATTTTGTTGTTTACTGTTAAAATTACCAATAACACTGCACCAAGCTATCTTAAGGAACTTTTAAACCCATATGCTCCTGCTAGGGCTTTAAGGTCATCCTCACAGTTACTGCTGGTTCAGCCCAGATCTCGACTGAAATCTAGAGGTGATCGATCGTTTGCTCTAGTTGCACCGGAGCTGTGGAACAATCTCCCGATTGGCATCCGGGCGTCTGATTCTATTCATTCTTTTAGATCACGGCTAAAAACATATCTTTTTAAACTTGCCTTTTCTACCAGTTAAATGCTGGCTTGCTTGCAGTGACCTATTGACCTATTGTATTAAATTCTCTGCTATCTTTCCATTACTGGTGTCTTTTATCATGGTGGTACAGTCTTATCTTGCTATAACCTATGTGCTGCAGTTTACTCTTATTGGTGGCTTTTATCTGTGAACATAATCCGTTACCTTTATGTATTTGATATTAATGTGTGAACTGTTTTATTTTTTATTGTTTTATGTAAAGCACTTTGGTATGCCCAAGGCTTTTAAATGTGCTCTATAAATAAAGATTGTTGTTGTTGTTGTTAATCGAATCGCCGCAGTGTGACAGCGAGCTGATAAAGGGAAGCACTGCGTACCTGTCCCAGCCTTCCTCAGACGGCAGGTATCACGTGTTCGGCCGGCCTCTGTACGTCTGCCTGATTGTCTGAATCACCTCTGAAGCCCAGCTCTGGAGGAACTATCACAGGGCAGGACGGCTTTAGTTTAATAATGACCCGAGCAGCCGGGTCCGCTTCATGGATTTAAGATTGAGGGTTTTCCCTGGATGGCGATCGTGGATCAGTAGAACTGAGTGGGATTAAATCATGGAGCACCGTGGACTCAGTGGGAAATCATCATTTCATTCAAACTGCTTCATTAATGTCTCCATGTTTGTTTGTGCGTCCTCCAGAGACACAATCATGAGCGGCCACGAGGACACAGCAAAAAGAGAAAGAGGGCGGGGCATCTTCCTCAGCGCTCACCGCTGCCCTGAAGTCGACGTGCTGCCTCATCAAACTGCTGAGGCACAAATCCTTCCACGCTGTTCTCCAGTTCCTGCAGACAAGAGCTCTGAGTTCACCTGCACAGGTGAGAGCGAGCCAGATTACCTGGACTTCTGCTCCACCCATCGCTCCGAGGTAGATGAGGAAGAGGAAGACGAAGGGAGTGTCAGCGACTGGTCGGAGGAAGATCTCTCACTCCACTTCTCTCCCTCTGTCCTCATCCAATCAGACGATGAAACGTCTGATCCAGAGAGTGGCTTTGAGTGTGTTGACATCACCATAGAGACACAGGTGAGCGATCATCATCATCAGCTGGTTAGATGAACGTACGTGTGGGGCCTAGTTTCATCTTTACCAGCAGCGTTTGTTTCCTGTCGTCCAGGTGAAAGGTCAGGAAGCGGAGGGGCTAAAGATGGTGCCTAAACGGCAGATTCACCTGAAGAAGAAGAAGAAGGACGGCGAGGATGGCGCTGAACAGGTAAACACTGATAAACTACAGGTATGTCTTCTGCCAGTTTAACTGTTTGCTCACCTGTTGGTCTACCTGTCCAGGTGATACTGAAGGATGTTCCTGCTGAGGGCAGAGGAATTAACAATAATACGTCAGCTAATGAGCTGCTGTGTCCCACTACTCGATCACGGCCTGAACTGTTACTACGGCAACACAGTATGCCCACCTCCTTTCACGCCACCTCAAATACTAGCAGTGATGCTGAGAGCTACGGGGTCTACAAGGGCCTGATTGCAGGGGCTGGCCAAGGTAACAGCACGTCTACCTGTCAACAAGCTCCCTGTTTCTGTCAGTAAGGACCGCCCACCCGCCACCCTGGGGAGCACTGAAAAAATAAACTGTTATTGATCATATTCACTGGTTCAGGTTATCAGTTTGGACAAAAGCAGAGAGGGATGATCACAGGATCCTTTCCATGATGAAGAGAAACTAGTTTGTATCCACCAATCAGATCCCTGAACAGAGGGAGGCATGTATTTAATCAGGAAGTGACAGGAAGTAAACACTCCCACTCAGCTGATTTGTGTCATTAGCTAACGGCATGCTGGCTTCGGTTGGCGAACGCAGAAAGCAAAAACAGCCCCGATGCTGAAATGTTGGGACACTGTGTGAAATGCAACAACTTACAAATCTCATTAACACACATTTTATACACAAAAGAACAAAAAATAAACACTCAGCTGTGTAGACTCCAGCAGAGTGGAGATGTCTTTGTACCCGACCATGTCTGACCTGATAAGCTCTGAAATCTCTGTCTCTGTTTAGTACGCCTTACTCTTCCAGCCTTTGTTGCTCCATCCCAACTTTTTTGGAACTGGGGTTGTAGTTCGCACATGAAATACGAGGGGGGCAGGGGGGCGCTTTCTTTGCTGAGCTGTGCACTGATTACACACATCTGAATAGACTCAAGCTGATACCACGCTGGTGTGATTGCTGTGCCGTGGGTTGCCATAGCAGAGAGGCCTGAGTGTCAAATAACAGTCTCACACACTGCTACATAGTTCCCTGCAAACTGCAGAAAATCTCAGAAACTAGAACTTAGCTCGAACCCGTTGGTCCTCCAACCTAACCCTAACCTCAGAAGAAAACCTCTAAGAAAATAATTTAATATTCTGATTTTCAGTGGATAAAACTTCAATCACCGGGTAGCACAGCATGATATTGGATCACAGCCCGTCAGACTTCACGACTTCCACACTACAACTAAATGTGGTGTTTCCAGAGTGTCTGACTGTGTCTAACGAGAGCTTTCCTTTCGCATCAGTCCTTTATTTATGCAGGTAAAAGTCTCATTGAGACTACAGTCTCGTTTTCAAGTACAGACATGAAGTCATGGCCTTGAGTTAAATGATGGTAGGATATGATTTACAAGGATTTTTGCATGATTGAGATCCCTGATTCACAATAGACGCGACACGTGCTTCACTGAGGATGCAGCTCAAAGTTTGTGTTCTGCCTGTACTGCATCATTGTCGGGGTCTTCATGAGTATACATGCCCGCTCCCTGACGTTCTGCATTTCTATTGGTTGCATGAAGAAAACAGTTAATGTGCGCCGCAAGCCATGAAAACCAAAGCTTCAAATGCTGCCTCAACATGTCTGTCGAAGAGGTGCAACTCTACTACTGAGTATTATTATTATTAATACACGTCTTTGTTTTTGTTCTATTGATGATGAAAGACGAAGAATCTGAGTTTGATGAAGTTTCTGATGGTTTCAGGGCTCCTGATTGGAGGAAACTCTCAGCGTCTTCAGAAGTCGTTCTCTCTGGATGAAACCAAAACAAAGATGGCATCCTGCCTCATTAAGAACGTGCTGTCGAAAAAGATGCAGGTGGAACAGAAAAACCTGAAGAAGAACGCGGAGGTATCACCTGTCCTGCCTCTGGGTCATCAGACAGGAGGAGGCGGGGTCAGAGCTCCGGTTCACGTGGTGAGAGACGTGAGGAGTTTAGTTAAACACTCATACGGCCACTCATTCACCACATCAGCCGCGTCACAGGACAACAAGTCAACAAGCTGCAAAGCAGTTGGCCAAGAGGATAGCCCTATGCCCACTTACCAGCAGGCTGTGGGGGTCAAAGGTCACTTCTCCAAGGTTGCTGTGTCTTTCAGCCAATCACAAGACAAGAAGCAAAGTAAATCATCCAGACAGCCGATGGCACAGCAGAGACGAGGAAGTGAGCCAATTATCAGCAAAGGTTTAGACCACTTAGACCCACCCACTTTGAAGCCCAACCCATCAGCGAGAGCTGTGACTCCACCTTCCCACCAGGGCACCTGGCCACTGCTCAGTGCTCAGGAACAGAGCTCCATCCTGGGTGTGTCCTCTCCGTCTGCCCCTGGCTCCTCCCAGCACCTCCTGCAGATCCCCTTCCCCAGCAGCCTGCACCCTCACCTGGGGAAGGCTGGCTATGTCCACACCCCTTTGAGCTACATCCAGACCCAGCAGTCCACACCTGGTGCAAGCATCCACCTGCCCTTTAGGTCCGAGGAGTTCCCGAACCGGCAAACTGGAAACTTTTCTGAACAAGTGGACCCGACCAAAA
>NC_137431.1:35026976-35036976 GCF_964374335.1 Astatotilapia calliptera
GCCTCTGGATGTCTGGAGTTTTGATCTCCTCCATACCTGCTTCATGCCCTGGAGGACGGGGCTGTGGCCCCCCCACACCCTCTAGCAGATCATTACATGAAGGAACCTTTTAAAAAAACAAGCGCGTCCATTTACCGGTCGATCTACGTCCCTACCCTCACCTATGGCCACGAGCTGTGGGTAGTGACCGAAAGAATGAGATCGCGGATACAAGCGGCAGAAATGAGCTTCCTCCGAAGGGTGGCTGGCCTCTCCCTTAGAGATAGGGTGAGAAGTTCGGCCATCCGGGAGGGGCTCAGAGTAGAGCAGCTGCTGCTCCACATCGAAAGGAGCCAGCTGAGGTGGTTCGGGCATCTGACAAGGATGCCCCCTGGGCGCCTCCTGGGTGAGGTGTTCCAGGCACGTCCCACCGGGAGGAGGCCCCGGGGCAGACCCAGGACACGCTGGAGAGATTATATCTCTCGGCTGGCCTGGGAACGCCTTGGTGTTCCCCCGGATAAGCTGGAGGAGGTGGCTGGGGAGAGGGAGGTCTGGGCCTCTTTGCTTAGGCTGCTGCCCCCGCGACCCGGCTCCGGATAAAGCGGATGAAGATGGATGGATGGAAGCGCGTCCATGCTCACAGGTGTACACACGGGTGATCACACCCACAAACTACACCCTTTTTGGCTCCTACCTCAAAGCACACTGTGTTCTGTTGATCCTATGTGCTGCACAATAATGTTTAATATTTAGTATTTACTGTCATATTCCCATATATCATTGTGATGTTGTTTATTCTATTACTCTTGTTCTCTTCTGCTTGTTTTCTTTTTTCTTTCTCAACAGGTGATCCAGGTGATCGATAGATGCATTTTTTTTTCTTTTTCTGCCCATTCTGTTGGTTTTTGTTTTTTTGCCCTTCTCCCCTATCCCTCTTCTCAGCTCTTTCTCTTTCTTTCTCCCCTTCTTTCCCCCAGTCAAGTCTGTCCCGTATTCAACAAGTGAAAATAAAATAAACAATAAAAGGTGAATCAAATGGACCATTACGGCAAGGCTGGGATGGTCAATTTGGTAAAGTAAATCCGTTGGGCATCTTTCTTTGCCTTTAGACAATAATTCTGATGGCAAAAGAGCCAAACGGGACAGGCAAAAAAAAAAAAAAAGTCCTCTCTCCTCAACATCTCTATACCACCACAGATATGTCATGTGGACCAACTGCCTTTCCTCTCTTCATAGCTGCCTTCACTTCCTCCTTACTTATCCCCTGCGCTTCCTGATTCACTAACTTTCCTCCATCTGTCCTCAGTTTCTGTCTTTATTAATGTCTTCATTAATGAAGACAGTGAGAGAATACTTCTATCTTCCATCTTCTCAACACACTCTCTTCACCATCTTTATCCTTAATCACTCTAACCTGCTGCACATCCTTTTCAGCTCAATCTCTGTATAGCTAATTCATGCAAGTACTGTTCTCCTTCCTTAGTACCCAGCCTCACGTACAACTCAGTATAAGCTTTTTCCTTTGCCACCTCTATCTTTGCAGTTGGCCTGGCCTCCCAGTATTCCTGTCTACTTTTATCCATCTCCCCTGACTATCGCACTTTCTCTTAGCTATTCCTTTGAGGAACTACAGGAAAGTGTCCAATCCACCACCAAGTCTCCTTGTCCTCTTTTCTCTCTCCAAAAGATACACCAAACACCTTCTTTGCCTTTCTCTCACCATTTCAGTTGTATTTTTCCAGTCATCTGGTAACACTTCCCTTCCACCCAGAGAATGTCTACTCCTCCCTGAACTAACAACTGCACAACATTCTTCCTTCTTCAGCTTCCACCATTTAGTTCTTGTCTCTGCCTTCATTCTCTTCCTCTTCTTGACGTCCAAAGTCATCCTATAGACTAGTGTCCAATGCTGCATGGCTACATTCTCTCCTGACACCACCTTGCAGTCTCCTATCTCTTTCAGACTGACCCTTCTGTTTAGGATGTAAGCCACCTGTGTACACTTTCTTCCACTCTTCTACGTCACCTTCTGTTCCTCCTTCTTCTTGAAGTATGAGTTCACCCCAGCCATTTCCATCTTCCTAATTTTGACCTTGTGCATTTCTCTGCTTAACACTATACCTATCTAACACCTCATTATCTCTCTTTCCTTCACCTACATGGCTACTGAAGTCTGCTCCAATCAACACTCTCTACCACTTTATCAAACTAACTGCAGAATTCCTCTTTCTCTTCTAACTGACATCCAACCTTCAACCTGGTCTCCTGCACACACAGTAAATCTACCTTCCTTCTCTCCAGTCATATCAGCCAGCTCTCTCCCTTTGCCAGTCATAGTACCTCCACGCTCCTGCCTGTCCTTCTCTTCGACTCCTAACATGCTTCTCCCCTATATGCAGAAAAAATAATGTTTGATCATCATCAAAAGCCAGATATTTCAAAGTTTCATCTATGAAATATCTGGCTTTCCCATCATAGCAGATGAAATACGTATTTTGCATTAAATTGCATCATTTCGCCTCCTGAAGGGCTCGCAATGAGTCCACTGTGTGTATATATATGTATTTCTTTTCCCTATGGTAATAATACTTTTAGATAAATACGAGGTACTTTTCCACTACTGATGTATATAAAGTAAAATTAGGCTGTAAAGTTAAATCTTACTTTAGATAAATCTTGGTATGTGCTTTTATAATGTGTACTAAATTGTAGTAAAACATGTCAGGGTTCCTTTGTTTCATGTGTTCTGGCCAGTACACTAAGCCTGAGCCTGAGTGAGAGCTGAGCAGAGAATTGTAGCTCACTCTGCTCCCAACTTAACTGATGCCCTGCACCTCCCCCATAGCTGCTGCAGTGGGGGAGGGGCAGGTAAATGTTTCCAGCACTTTGGCAGGTCTGAAGGCAAAAGAGAGTCCAAACCAGGACTAGCAAAGTGTACCTAATATAGCTGTTTAGTGTGTGTGTAAAATAAATAAATAATATGGTAATGGCTCTTTCCACTACTGATATATATAAAGTTTAATTAGACTGTAAAACTAAATCTTACTTTAGATAAATTTTATTTTGTGATTTCATAATGTGTACTAAACTGTAGTTAAAATAAATGTCAGGATTCCTTTATTTCACATATTGTAGCCTGTAAATCAGGTTTGAGAGTCAGAGCTGAGGAGAAAACTTTGGCTCTCTCTGCTCCTCCATCAGTGACCCTCCCCCCGCGCACCTGCACTGCAGCTCTCAAACTTTTGCAGGGCATGTGACGTCATTCAGTCCACAGTCGGAGTAGCCGTTTAAGTGGAGCTCTGAAGACTGCAAAGCACGCTTTCTGCAGGTAAGATTTCACATTTTTGCTATATGAAAACTGTGCAAATGTTGTCTTTCTAAGAAACGAAAGAAAAAGGTATCTTACATTAAGTTTAATTTTTTTTTAACTTAATGACACAGCAGTAAATATACTTTTTTTAAATTGAACAATGCATAAAGTTCGTCTCAATCTATATTTTATTACAATTAACTATGCATAATTTTTCTTATAATTGAACATAGGAACAAAAACCGATTCCTTCGTGATATATTTAACACTAAATTTTATGCCAAACCTACCGTCCCCTCCCCCTCAATTTCTGGCAATTTCTATCTGTATTTCTCTTCAGTCTCGCTCTTAGAAATATAAAATTAACGTAAGAAATAATTATCGGATCTAGTTTTCAGTTTAAAGGGGAAAAATGTACGCTTAATTACAGTAAAAACATGATTTTTGCAAGAAAACATGAAGTTAGAGATTTTTCACGGTTTCAGTGAGTAAAAGTCTAAAATGAAAAATCCTATGCAGTGTTTTGGTTGCAGACCTGTGTGAGTTCCAGCCTTTTAACAAGACAGCTTGTTGTAACTTTAGTGCAGTTTGTTTGATAACAGCATTTGGATTATTTTGTAAGTGATTTAAGTGTTAGTCACATGTTTAGTGAGAGCTGTTAATTATAGATTTAATTTATTTAACAGGTATTTTCATTAGAAAACTGCGTTTCCCAGAATCCTTTGTGGTAGACAAAAGTTACTCTGGGTTTTTAGCTAGCAAAGAAAGTTTTGGGAAGCCATTATATGTTGCTCTGATGTCGAGCAGTTTATTTGTTGTACATTCCCCCTTTTGAAGCCTTATATAAAGACTATCGTTTCTCCAATTGATGTCCGATCCATTTTTTTGGCTAAGTGGATTCGCCACAACACAGCTTAGTGGAATGCTTTTTAATTCTTCACAAACTTTATTAAAGATAACAAGCGGCCAAACTGTGGTTTGTACCGTTTTATTTAGGGTATCTCTTTAAGGCATTTTATAGCTTGACTGGGTTTTGTCCCCTTCTTTTTAAGTCACAATTTTAGCCTAGATTTAGTCGAAAGGCACTTTTATTCCGAGCGCTTTAATCTTTTGTTAAAACCCAACCTCAGTTGCCCAGCTATAACATCTATCAAGTTAGCATTTCAAAATATGTAAAGGAAACGACTGAAGTGTGACGCATGCGCGTAGCAATGCTTTAACTTTTGTTGTCTTAAAGTGTTTACAATCCAAAATGCTTGAAATCATTGTCCTCCTTTATCCATCAAATATAAACGTTCCCACGTGTTTACGCCAACATGGAGTTTTATGTTGGTGTCGATGTTTCAGTGACTGAGCAGCGTCTGTCCGTCCAGTATATTTACTGACGTAGCCGCACATCAGCATGACCCAGCTGAGCAGCGTGCTCCGTTTAGCCTCGTTTGTCTTATTCCTCTCATTTGTTTTTCACCGTCAAACATAACTGGACAGAAGGCCTGGTGTTCTGTTGCTGAAGTGGGCTTCAGATAGTGTTTTTCTGTGGAACATCAAGGCTGTCATGTAGTATTAATTTGGCTATTCAAAGCAAATAATGTACATGCTTATACAAAATATAAGCCTTTTGTATAGTGTGTTATAATTGTGCCTTCCAACAATTGAAAGTGTGTTTCTCTTTGGCTGCTATGTTTTAGTGTTATAATAAGACTCACCTTGGAGGAAACAATAACATGCTGTCCTAATATTGCTTTATGTACAGAGAGTAATTAATAAAAGTATGTTAAAAAAGGAAATGATGTCACTCTAACAGTGTAGCCATCAGAAGGCATATAAGCTTTCCTATATGACACTCTGTTTTTTAAATGCCTAATACTA
The DNA here is from genome assembly GCF_964374335.1 of Astatotilapia calliptera. Lineage (NCBI taxonomy): Eukaryota > Metazoa > Chordata > Actinopteri > Cichliformes > Cichlidae > Astatotilapia > Astatotilapia calliptera. The sequence continues at coordinate 35,032,135 of NC_137431.1, forward strand.
CTATATCTAAAATGGGTGAAACGTTGTGATGCTCCATGTTTTTTTTTTTGTTTTACTTTAAATTTGATAGAGTTGTAGGTCACAATTTTTACAGCAGGTTCACCTGCATGAGCGCTCACTGCTAAGACACCTGTATATTTATTGAGGTGAGCTACTGTAAATGAATGGGTAATGGGCTGCATCAAAACTGTTGGTGCACTTTTACTGTATCACCTCCAAGTCATTATTGACTGTAACTGGATTATTTAACTGTAACTGAGAAGTAACTTTGACTTTTGTCTTTGGTATTAGGTGAAGGAAGCCACGGCAGCAAGCCAAATACAGGTATGTGCCTTCTTATCGAATATTTGAACATGTAGTCTTTAATCGTTACTGAATCGTACGTAGGAGTGTCAAACAACAGACCAAACAACAGATACTACAAACTATAATATGCATTAAGAATCATTATCAGTTAAGGTGGGAATAGGTGATTCTTAGATCAGACGTGATTGTTTTCTAAATGTGATTCTTTGTTGCTTATAATATGAACAACTGCTGCTAGAACAATACTCATGTGCATCACATCGGCCCCACGTTCTGCATAAAATGTAAATAAAATAGGCATTGATCAGAAAATCATTTAAAGCCTCTTTACCTGAAAATGGCACAAGGACAACACATGGTTGAAACTCAGCATTTTATAATATAAATGATGTAAGCCAGATATGAGAAACAGTCCCAAACAGACAACAGAAACAGGAGACAAAGACAAAAAGTTGTTGAACGTAACTTTTGTTTGCAGCCTGTGTCCTCATTGCAGACCTGTGCAGTCCTCTGCAGTCTGATACCACGGTCATACCACAACATCTTATTTTACTTACAGCCAGGAATACACGAGCTCAGTGAAGTCTTATAACTTTAAAAACATATCTTTTCACATGTGAAAATTTTTGTTATTAAGCAGGTTGAAATGATGAGCAGATTTTCAAATGACAAATTTATTTGGATATATTCAATTTATTTATGCAACAGATAGTTTGATCCACTGAGAATTTATTTTACATTTAATTTCATGTATAACGTGTTTACAAACACCGTCTCATGGTATATAATCAAGCAATAGGACAAAGTCAGCATCACAGCAGTGGTATGTTTTAAAGAAATTTTTGGTTGATGATTTTAATAAATGTATTTTTCTGAAACAAATTTAAAAAAATGCTTATTAACCAGGTTTCCCACATGCTCAGTGATCTTATGGTCGTATTTAGTTTTTGGCTTTGTTAGCTTCCAGCTGGAAGCTGATGTCACTTAAATCCCTGTTTGGAGAAACAGCTTTTCCTGTTCAGGAGAGAACATGTAGAATTCCTTGCTAGAGGACCTCAAACTGAATCCTGACTGGCATAATCTTAAATTTAAATGGGCACTGGTTTTAAAATAAGATTAGTCTTCTATTCATGATCTCCTGCTTGTTGTTTTATGGTGCATTGTTAGTGTTGTGTACTTTAACCTCCTTGGACCTGGTGTCCACATATGTGGACATCACATTTTGGGTTGTCTCGACCAAAATACTAAATTTTGCTCTACAAGGACATTATACTGCCACTGTTCTATCGAAATTTAAAACAAATGCCCTCGTATGTGGATCTCACTCCTCTCAGAAACAAGAGAGGTAAAAAAAATTCAGATAATTCTTTGTTTTTACATCAGGTCCCAATCAGCCCAAATAGCAAAGAGAAATTAAAAATGGCATGAAAGAGTTCAGGTCATAGGAGGTTAAAGCTCATGACAATAGAAATTAGCTTAGGTTATACATTTTACAGTAATGTCATGTTATAGACTTCTCTCTTCATAAAAAATGTCCAAATATAATTGTATCCTTTCAATATTTATTTCTTACATTGCAGACGATAACGTGGCGCTCGCATGCAGTGATAATGGCTGTTCTGATAGTGGTGGTAAGTGTTACCTGCTCACTAGTACAGCTGTTGGTATACTGCCTCATGAATAAGCTGCATTTTTGATAAACTGCTATGCAACTGCAAGTTATGTATGTGACATTGACTAATATTAGAGAGTGACGTTAACCTGTTAGCTTGGGTTCCTAATGGTAAAATGAACTGGGTGGCATGTTACAGCCAAAGAAACACACTGTTGGCCTAGTTCAGTGCTCAGTAGTCTATACAACAGATAACACTTGATCATGTACACTCACTCTATAGTGAGCTCTTTTATTACAGCAAGAACTAGACTCACAACACATGAAAAAAGGACATCTCAGAGATTTGTGGTTTTATCACCACGACCCAGATTCTAAATTAAAAACTGTTACATTTGTCCAGTGCATGTTTACACAAATGGCACCTTTGAATGGTTGTGCTGCATTGTTTTAATTATCTTAACTAAAAGAAGAGTAATTTCATTTCTAGGATGACATAGTGACACTTGGAGAAGTTAAGATTGCTCCTTTGCACGTTGTTGTTGCATCTTTGTTTTTTGTCATATTTGTCAACAATACTGTTTGTGTTTGAAGTTTTTTGTGACTCCAGATGGCTAATATTTGACATAGCAGCTACTCCGTGTCCCCCAGAGAAATGAAAAAGGAGGAGGCAGTGAGATGGATGAAGGTCAGGTTTTTTACAGAGTCATTCAGTACAAAAACACAGTGAATTAAGAAAGATGTGGCACATGAATGTTTCTGTTTTTCAGGTGGAAGTTCTGAGCATTTCTCCTCTCAAAAGAGACCGGAGCCCACCAGTGAAGAGAGTTCAGATGTAGATGGTGAGTTTAAGCTTTTGTCTGAAATGTAGTGACACTGTTGTATGTATTCTACTCAAATTCTATTCCAGTACAATCTGCTTTGTACAATAACAGCTACCATTGTTTGTGTGTTTCTGTTTTATAAGAGAGCAAGGAAGCAAGACTGGCTTTGAGGAAAAGGGGAAAAACCAAAGTGGCCAAAGCAAAGGGTGAGATGTTTTAAGCTTTAAATGTATTTAAAATTTTCTGTTTGCAGTATATGAATCAGGTTGTAGACATGACTTTATTTCCTTATAGTTTTGTCCTCTGTGGCAGAATATATGCCTACACAAACACAAAATTCTTGATAATATTGATCCAGAATTATTTTGTTGGTAATTAGAAAAATTATTGAAAATGTTTAAGTATTGCTTTACAGTAAGTTGAAGAGGAGAATTCAGAGGGGGTGGAGATGGGTGTCAGGGGTGATGTGTTATAAAAGGAAAGCAGCAAGAGGGAAAAGAAAGGTTTACAAAATGGTAGTGAGGAAAGCTATGACGATTTTCATTGGGAATGACCAGGATGGACAGGATTAGAAATGACTACATCATAGGGACAGCTCAGGTCAGAGGTTTGGAGACAAAGAGAGACAAGGCTGAGATGGTTTGGACATGTGCAGAGGAGGCTGCCAAGGGATGTTGATGATGGAGCTGCCAGGCAGGACGAGAAGAGGAAGACCTCAGAGGAGGTTCATGGATGTGAAGGAGGACAGGCAGAAGGTTGGTGTGACAGAGGAGGATGCTGGTATAGGAGGAGGTTGAGGAGATGATCCGCTGTGATGACCCCTAAAGAGTTCAGCTGAAAGAATGATTGCTTCACTTTTATTGTTACATTTATGATTTGTTAGGCTACCTATTCTGGTGAGTGACTAGTTTAACCTGCTGTGTTGCGTGAGTTCACACTTTGCAAGAACAGCACTACAAAACACATGGCAGGGTTCTGCAGGTCATTTCACAAGTCTGGAATTAAAAAAAAAAATGCAGGCTGAAAATGTCTTGTTATATTATCATAGAAAATACCTGTTTAAGGTCCTATGATTTACCAATTAAAGACAACTACTTTATCTCAATGTTATTTTTTTTTACAATGCGTATTTTAGTTTCCACCAATTACACACACAGATGTTGTGTTTTAAAATCAAAATTTGTAAAGTGAACTAGATTGACAGTATGGACCATCATTTTCAGTGAGAGGTTTGTGAAAAGACAGCAAGAAACGGCAAGTACAAGCAACAAAGCTCATCGAGTAGACTACATTAGGCTTCAAACTTTCCTTTTTGCTAAAGCATATATTTCCGGCTGGACCAGGTGACCCTGAATCCTCCCTTAGTTATGCTGCAGTCTGTTTTAATATCTTCATATTTGCCTAATACTATACTTTTATCTTTTGAAAAATCAGCTTCTGTTTCCAGTACGCTTTTCAATAATCATTAGTGAACAGATGCTCACAATGCCACCCCTTTCATGCGACCATGCAGGTTAAGCTTTTTGTGACCACTTATCCAGATCGCCACTTTCAGGTTAAGTGAATCCAGATTATGGAAAGATAGCCTTGATGTGTTGAATGTGCTTTGTAGTACAGGCCTTATGACTAATGATAGACAAAACTTAATTCTGCTCTTTGGTATTGTATCTGTGCGCCAGTCGCAAAACTGTGACAGTTTGTCAAATAAAACGCATAAATTCAGATAAAATGAAAAGATCATGTCAATCAGTTATGTTTGGTTCTGAATCATGATCTAGGTAATTTGTTACATTGTCAAGGATATTAGCAATTGTATTTCATAATAAAAAAAAAATTGACTTAAAATATGTGATGTCAGTTAACTAGAACTACTACCAACAGCACAGGGTTTTTTTATTACTAGTACATCAGAAATATTTGCCTTATTTAAAACAATAGCAAATTATTAAAGTCTGACAGTTTTTTTGTTTTTTTACAAGAATATTGTTATGATGAATGATTTTAACAGGACTAATAACTAGTTAGCATCTTATTTTAAAAGGCTAGATGCAACATGTACCTTTGAAAACAAAATGTATAAAAGTAAATTGGCTGCTGTTT
>NC_137431.1:35044476-35149476 GCF_964374335.1 Astatotilapia calliptera
CTGCTGTGAGAAGTAACAGACTTTCAGTGACTTATCAGTAGAAAATTTATTTTAAATATGGCATCAACATGGACCCACACGGCAGGGGCGGGGCCTAGTGCTACCTGCTGCAGGTAACACAGTGACTGTGGATCAGAACCTCAGAGAAACTGAAGTGATCCACCTCACCACCAACTCACAGTCGGCGCTGAAACAACCTCGTAACGGTGACACGGTGTCATTCAAACCTCAAACCACCTGGATACAAAGCATGACTGTCATTGGTTGGTGTCTTACATGGGTAAGGCATCCTGAACCAGGGCGACAGTGTCATGATGTCCCCTCGGGCATCAGTGCGACCTTTGTGTCCATAGCGATCAGGGTCTCTTGGCAACAGGTCGGTCAGAGTGAGGACATAACAGACGAACCACACCAACATGATGGCAAGGATGATCTGAAAGAGGGCGGAGCAAAGATTCAAATTACGTCATCACTGACATCATCATCGATTTGTGTTTATCTTTATTTACAGGAAACATCTTGAAGATCTGCACTCTGGTGGCCCTCAGGCCTTTCTTCCTGCTATACACAGGAACAGGAAGTGATGTCGCCCTTAGGTACTGAGCAAACAGCACCATCAGCAAAATACACCTGCAGAGAGAGAGAGAGACAACTGTTTGTCCCCCCAGTGTGCTATATTCATGGATATGTAGTTCACTACAGCAGAACAGATACAGGCGTGTCCACATATCTCACAGTGCTGAGAGGCCCCAGTGGGACCCAGCTCGGTCTCCAGCAGTTGTGAAGACTGAGAGGCCGATCAGTGAGATGGTCGGCGTGATGGTGAGCGGGCCGATGTACTCCAGCAGTAACCCAGGTAACCCACACAGACCAATCACGAGCTCCACCAGGCTGGACATAATGATGGCACCCTGAATCTGCGAACAAATAACTCTGTCATAAAGCAAGTAAACAAAAAAAATCCACTCCACAGACATGACAACTTGGATCCAACCACGAGGTGCTGCTACTGATGAGTCCTAGAGGACTCTGAAACAGGTGGTACCTGCAGGTGTGGCTCTGGGTTCTCAGGAAGTAAGTGCTTTAATTTCATAGCGAAGCCTGTGAAGTAAAATACATCCTGGATTTGTAGAAATGGTCCAAGACCAAGTGCAGAGTCCTCCTGAACAAGGTTCCACCTGATTCAGGGGTCTGACTTTAGCCAAAATCAGAAACTTTCTCTGAGCTGGAAGTTCACAGGATTCTGACAGACCAGCACTGTCCAGACTGCTGGTGTCTTCCAGGAACCAGTTCAGGTTTAGGTCTGGCCTCTCACCGTCCTCAACCCACTGTGCCCACTGGAAACTACCTGCTGAGGAGCAGTGATCGTACCTCTCTGATTCGAGGCTTCCAGATGTGTGAGGTGTTCAGGGGAAGACTCCAGTTCCCATAAATCTCCTCTGTAAAGGAAAAAACAAATCACATGAGAGCATGTTGTTTATTTACAAAAACCAGTAACAATCAGAGAGACTTCCACCTTCACTGGGACACCTCCACCTGTCCAGACTGAGGATTGCCTGAGCAGGAATGAGGAACGCAAACGCACTTGCCTGAAAGAGAGGAAGTCTACACACAAACACACATAACTGTCAGACTCCGCCCACTCGCCTGACTCCTTAAGTCTTACCTGACTCCCTCAGACTCACCTGACACCCACGGTGGTCTGGATGAGAGTCGTGATTCCAACAGTCGTGAAAATGGTTCCAATCAGCTGACTGATGGTGCTTTGGTCTCCACCAACACACATGGCCTCAGCCAGAAGAAACGGCACAGCCACTGTACCACTGAAGCACGTCAGGTAATGCTGCACAAGGTAAAGCAGGTAACATTCACCTGTTACAAACTTCAGACTGGAGTCAACAAGGTAGCTATCCTAAAAATTTTTCCTCTAACCACCACCAAACCTGCACCAGTGATCAAACTACAAACAACCCCATCCAGTATTCCAGTTTAAACCAGTTTAGAAACAGTTTTGCTTTCTTTCCTTTTTCTGGTTTCCTTTTCACTGAATGGTACAGCAAATAATTCAGTTGTGCTTTTGGCATAATGACAATAAAACATTCTTATTCTTACTGTTTAAACCAGTATAATCCCAGGTTAAACCCAGTAATCATTGTTTAAACCAGTATAATCCCAGTTAAACCCATTTTAAACCAGTATAACCCCAGGTTAAATCAGTATAATCACAGGTTAATCACAGTAATCCCAGTTTAAACCAGTATAGTCCCCGGTTAAACCAGTATAATCCCAGGTTAAACCCAGTAATCCCAAATTAAACCAGTATAACCCACGGTTAAACTAGTATAATACCAGTTTGAACCTAGTAATCCAGTCTAAATCAATAATTCATGTTGAAATGTCTTAATCCCACAGTAGTCACATTTTCTTCTGTAATTCCAGTCTCACCTGTAATCCCAGTAGAATACACAGGTACCATGGTGGGACATCTTCAATGGTGTAAATCATGTCTGACCCCACCCTCTGCGCATCCATTGGTTGCCTCTTTTTGCTCTCTTCTGTCCTTGGCAGGTTGGGTTTATTGGGTTTGTAGCCCCTCCCCTCATGACTCTGATTGGACAGACAGAAACACCTGGTTATCAGGTGCAGCAAACATCATGATTCACTTATTAACCATTATCGATTATATATTTGTTGCTATCATTAAACAGATGTCAGAAGTCAAAACAACACTAAAGAAGAAGAAAGAACAGAAGATGTCCTTTCTCTGCATATCACTCCAGGTCCCCACATGGAAGTCAAAGGAACACACACATGTTCTATCTGAGACAGGTCACAGTGACCCTGATTAACCTGTAGACACAAAAACACCCAGTAAATTAGTCTGAAAGGATCCAGGTGTTTCCAGGTGTGCGTCAGTACTTGTAGTTGTACGGAGGTCAGTTTACCACACCTGTTGTTTGTAGGTCAGTGCTCACTGTGTGTTATCACAGTTCAGTATACCCTTTCTTTAGCAAACCTGCCCTGCTATACTTGTCCTACACCCCACCTGCTAAACTCAGTAAAACAAAACTGATCAGTAATGACTTTACCTGAATGTCGGCTTCCATTTCACCTGCGGCTGTTTGACTTCGAGCAGCAAACAGAGAAAGAAAGTTCAGTTTTAGAGTCTCAGGTGAAAGTCCACACAGATTAACGGGAATTATTAACCATCTCACACACACACACGAGGACTCCTGTCTGTGTGAGAGCCCCGACCTGAGCATAAACCTGTCTGTGTGTGGACCCCCACCTGATTATACACCTGTCTGTGTGTGGACCCCCACCTGATTATACACCTGTCTGTGTGAGAGCCCCGACTTGATTATACACCTGTCTGTGTGTGGACCCCCACCTGATTATACACCTGTCTGTGTGTGGACCCCGACATGATTATACACCTGTCTGTGAGTGGACCCCCACCTGATTATACACCTGTCTGTGTGAGAGCCCCGACCTGATTATACACCTGTCTGTGAGTGGACCCCCACCTGATTATACACCTGTCTGTGTGAGAGCCCCCACCTGATTATACACCTGTCTGTGTGAGAGCCCCCACCTGATTATACACCTGTCTGTGAGTGGACCCCCACCTGATTATACTCCTGTCTGTGTGAGAGCCCCCACCTGATTATACACCTGTCTGTGTGAGAGCCCCCACCTGATTATACACCTGTCTGTGAGTGGACCCCCACCTGATTATACTCCTGTCTGTGTGAGAGCCCCCACCTGATTATACACCTGTCTGTGTGTGGACCCCCACCTGATTATACACCTGTCTGTGTGTGGACCCCGACATGATTATACACCTGTCTGTGAGTGGACCCCCACCTGATTATACACCTGTCTGTGTGAGAGCCCCGACCTGATTATACACCTGTCTGTGAGTGGACCCCCACCTGATTATACACCTGTCTGTGTGAGAGCCCCCACCTGATTATACACCTGTCTGTGTGAGAGCCCCCACCTGATTATACACCTGTCTGTGAGTGGACCCCCACCTGATTATACTCCTGTCTGTGTGAGAGCCCCCACCTGATTATACACCTGTCTGTGTGTGGACCCCCGACCTGATTATACACCTGTCTGTGTGTGGACCCCGACATGATTATACACCTGTCTGTGAGTGGACCCCCACCTGATTATACACCTGTCTGTGTGAGAGCCCCGACCTGAGCATAAACCTGTCTGTGTGTGGACCCCCACCTGATTATACACCTGTCTGTGTGAGAGCCCCGACCTGAGCATAAACCTGTCTGTGTGTGGACCCCCACCTGATAATAAACCTGTCTGTGTGTGGACCCTGACCTGATTATACACCTGTCTGTGTGTGGACCCCCACCTGATTATACACCTGTCTGTGTGTGGACCCCCGACCTGATTATACACCTGTCTGTGTGTGGACCCTGACCTGATTATACACCTGTCTGTGTGTGGACCCTGACCTGATTATACACCTGTCTGTGTGTGGACCCCCGACCTGATTATACACCTGTCTGTGTGTGGACCCCCGACCTGATTATACACCTGTCTGTGTGTGGACCCCGACATGATTATACACCTGTCTGTGAGTGGACCCCCACCTGATTATACACCTGTCTGTGTGTGGACACCCCCCCCCCACCCCACCTGATTATAAACCTGCCTGTGTGTGGACACCCCCCCCCCCCACCCCACCTGATTATACACCTGTCTGTGTGTGGACCCCCGACCTGATTATACACCTGTCTGTGTGTGGACCCCCGACCTGATTATACACCTGTCTGTGTGTGGACACCCCCCCCCCCCCACCCCACCTGATTATAAACCTGCCTGTGTGTGGACACCCCCCCCCCCCCACCCCACCTGATTATACACCTGTCTGTGAGTGGACCCCCACCTGATTATACACCTGTCTGTGTGTGGACCCCGACCTGATTATACACCCCAATTTTAGCCTCTTTACACTGGCTCCCTGTCCCCTACAGGATCCAATTTAAACTCTTACTTTTTGTTTTTAAGTCACTCAACGCCCGAGCACCCCCCTACTTGTCAGAGCTCCTCTCTGCCTATGCTCCAGGAAAACCCACGAGATCTAGTTCAAAACTATTGTTTTCCATTCCACGGACTAACCTCAAATCTCGTGGTGATAGATCCTTCTCTGTGGCAGGTCCCAGACTTTGGAATAGTCTCCCCTTAAATATTAGATCTGCTCAAACTCTTGAGCAATTTAAATCTTTACTAAAGACACACTTTTACGCTCTGGCTTTTAACACATTATGACCCAAGCATTTTGGATTTATCTGAATTAGTTAGTATTGTTTCAATTCTTCTATTTTATTGTTTCTATTGTTATTATTGTATTACACTGTAGTTTTTAATTTTATTGTTATTGTTAAGCACTTTGTGCAGCATCGGCTGTTGGAAATGTGCTATATACATAAATCTGACCTTGACCTTGACCTTGACCTGTCTGTGTGTGGACACCCCCCCCCCCCACCCCACCTGATTATACACCTGTCTGTGTGTGGACCCCCACCTGATTATACACCTGTCTGTGTGTGGACCCCCCCCCCCCACCCCACCCCACCTGATTATAAACCTGTCTGTGTGTGGACCCCAACCTGATAATAAAATAATAAACCTGCCTGTGTGTGGACCCCCCCCCCCCCCCACCCCACCTGATTATAAACCTGTCTGTGTGTGGACCCCAACCTGATAATAAAATAATAAACCTGCCTGTGTGTGGACCCCCCCCCCCCACCCCACCTGATTATAAACCTGTCTGTGTGTGGACCCCAACCTGATAATAAAATAATAAACCTGCCTGTGTGTGGACACCCCCCCCCCCCACCCCACCTGATTATACACCTGTCTGTGTGTGGACCCCGACCTGAGCATAAACCTGTCTGTGTGTGGACCCCGACCTGATTATACACCTGTCTGTGTGTGGACCCCGACCTGAGCATAAACCTGTCTGTGTGTGGACCCCGACCTGATTATACACCTGTCTGTGTGTGGACCCCGACCTGATAATAAAATAATAAACCTGTCTGTGTGTGGACCCCAACCTGATAATAAAATAATAAACCTGTCTGTGTGTGGACCCCGACCTGATAATAAAATAATAAACCTGTCTGTGTGTGGACCCCGACCTGAGCATAAACCTGTCTGTGTGTGGACCCCGACCTGATTATACACCTGTCTGTGTGTGGACCCCGACCTGAGCATAAACCTGTCTGTGTGTGGACCCCAACCTGATAATAAAATAATAAACCTGTCTGTGTGTGGACCCCGACCTGAGCATAAACCTGTCTGTGTGTGGACCCCAACCTGATAATAAAATAATAAACCTGTCTGTGTGTGGACCCCAACCTGATAATAAAATAATAAACCTGTCTGTGTGTGGACCCCGACCTGAGCATAAACCTGTCTGTGTGTGGACCCCGACCTGATTATACACCTGTCTGTGTGTGGACCCCGACCTGAGCATAAACCTGTCTGTGTGTGGACCCCAACCTGATAATAAAATAATAAACCTGTCTGTGTGTGGACCCCGACCTGAGCATAAACCTGTCTGTGTGTGGACCCCAACCTGATAATAAAATAATAAACCTGTCTGTGTGTGGACCCCGACCTGAGCATAAACCTGTCTGTGTGTGGACCCCAACCTGATAATAAAATAATAAACCTGTCTGTGTGTGGACCCCAACCTGATAATAAAATAATAAACCTGTCTGTGTGTGGACCCCGACCTGAGCATAAACCTGTCTGTGTGTGGACCCCGACCTGATTATACACCTGTCTGTGTGTGGACCCCGACCTGAGCATAAACCTGTCTGTGTGTGGACCCCGACCTGATTATAAACCATTCTGTGTGTGGACACCCCCCCCCCCCCCCCCCCCCCAGATTATACACCTGTCTGTGTGTGGACCCCGACCTGATTATACACCTGTCTGTGTGTGGACCCCCACCTGATTATACACCTGTCTGTGTGTGGACACCCCCCCCCCCCCACCCCACCTGATTATAAACCTGTCTGTGTGTGGACCCCGACCTGAGCATAAACCTGCCTGTGTGTGGACACCCCCCCCCCCCCCCCCCACCCCACCTGATTATACACCTGTCTGTGTGTGGACCCCGACCTGAGCATAAACCTGCCTGTGTGTGGACACCCCCCCCCCCCCCCCCCCCCCACCTGATTATACACCTGTCTGTGTGTGGACCCCCACCTGATTACAGCCCAGACCTATAAAACTGGTCTGGCAGAAGACAAACAGAGTCATAGAACCACATGCACCCAGTATAAACAGTAAAACAAGCAGTATAACAAGTACGTTACTTAACATAACCAGTAACAACTGATAACTAGATATTCTTCAGCTAACGTATAGGTAAGACACCCAGTATAACCATTAATTATAACTACCTGTACAACTTCAGACTCACCTGTATAGCTGCTGCTGCTCAGCTGTAGGTTTGAATGTTTCACATTAAATGCTTGCATTGATGAAATGTGGCATTTACTTTGAAAAAAAAGGCACTTCCTGCAGATTGCGTCCAATAACCCAGTGAGAGCAGTTTGACACATGCAACCTTTTATTGCATCTTGTTTACAACTTTACAAGAAGAAGAATTTCCTGTTTGCATCATTTTAAAGACATAAAAACATGTGAGAAGCAAACTTCCAGGTAAAACACAGGTGTACCTGTGGTTGTCGTGGAGACGCTGTCACAGCATAACACTGTTTCCAATCAAAACTGAGCACACCACCTGTTACAGCTGCTATGTTAGCAGTGTCCATCTGCTTGCAGCCTCTGTGGCAAGCTAAGCTAACACATCTCTGCTTCAGGTGTGTGGAGGGGTGGAGCCTCAATGCCAGGTGAGTCTTCAAGAGGACAGTGCATTCACGTGCAGCAGTAAAGTCTGTAAATCTCGGTGACATCGCTCCTTAAGCTACGAGCTGATTAGTTATTGGCTGATTGTGGAATGACAGCTGATTGGAGGACGCAAATTATAGCATTTAATGTCACTGATCCAAACCAGGTATCCATGGAAACGGGCAGTGTTCAGACCAGATCAATACATTTCTTATAAATATAAACTCTTTACTTAAATAATTATTGATTATTAATCATCTGTATCCATGTGACGATCCAGGCCCGCCCACAGACTCTCAGCCAATCACAGCGCAGGATACTCAGTGTCAGCAGCTCTTCAGCGTTGTGCTGCAGAGAGAGAGAGAGAGTATTGATTAGGATCACCTACTCAGACAGGGCAGCTCCCCTGTGATGTTAAGCAGGTGTTACACATCTGTGCTGATTGGCAACCAGCATGGACACGCCCGCCAAACGCTTTTAGCAGCGGTATCACATTCTCAGGTGATCAGGTGAGTGCCTGACACAGGAGATCATCAGCCTCACTGACCTGTGATACTTGCTACTGATTAACTATTCGGACAGAAGGCACTCGTTTTTGACTTCCTGTTAATAAACCTGGATTCACAAACAGGAAGTGACCTCATCGTTATGACCATTTTCACTTATTGCATGGATCAATATGTTAATGATCAGTGATTGGCTGAGTGGCACGTTAACGACATGTAGTGACTGAGAGTCACCTGCAGGTGGCGCCTCCTCGTTGTGGCGAGTCAGGCACAAAATGACAAATTTATTCCAGCAGAGCTGATCTCTGAGTAAAGTCACATCTGGATCTCGTGTTTTAGTCACAATAGCACAGAAAACACGTCCGAGGTGTAAAGTGAGGACATTTTAATAGAACTGTGGAGGCAGGACAGTCCGTGCGTCCCCGCTAACATCAGCCTGTGAGCCGAGGACAGCGGCTGGTCTGGTCTGAGGGTTCCAGCTGCTCAGCAGGCCTGATGCTGCAGCTGGACTCTTTGGATAGATGCAGTCGGCAGGTTAGCATCGTCCTGCTGTTTTTATTGTGAATAAAATATGAGTCCATGAGACTCTATTTAACTGACATTTTACTCAGAGAACTCTGGTTCTACATAAAAAAAAACAGTCCCGGTGTGTCTGTGGGAACCAGTTTTTACTGGTTAACCAGCTCTGGGCTTTAGATAATAGATAATAATGCAAATCATGTGATCAAACTGAGACAGGTGAGCTGAAACCTGCAGAGTCAGAGGACGTGGACACAGATGAAGAGTGACCCTACCTATGTTTTCTTTCAATCAAGAATAATGATTCAAATCAATAACAGTTATTAATCTCTGATAACAGCTAACACTAGCAACACACATCAGCTTGAGTAGCGGTTGTAGTTTTTGACAGGATCAGAAATAAGACCATCAGAGGGACGGCTCCGAGTGAGAGAAGCTGATGGTCTGAGCATGTGCAGAGGAGGGAGGGTGGAGGATGAAGGTGGAGCTGCAGGCAGGAGGAGGAGCTCAGAGGAGGATCATGGATGCAGTGAAGAAGGACATGCAGAGCGGCGGTGTGACAGAGGAGGTGGATGAGCCTCTTATCCTGTGAACTAAAGGAATTAACCACCACCACCTGACCAGCGAACCGACCAATCAGCCAGAGGCAGATTAGAAAACGAGAGGCAAATGTGGGCAGAGTCTAGGGGCACCTGAAGGACGAAGAATAATGAGGAGATCAAAGAATCAGCTGATTAGTTTACCATAGTGTAGCCGGACCCACCTCTCCAGCATTTAGCCTGAGCCTGGCCTGTCACTCTGCTTATTGATCAGTGGTTTCGTCTGTTGATTGGTTGATTTATCAGTTTATTGATTGGAGTATCTGCTGTGGTCCCAAAGCTGACCCTGACCACACAGGTGTGTTTTTAAATGTGACTGTGGTTTTTCAACCTGCTGGCACCGTCTGTGGTGATGATGCGATACTGTTGGTTGTCATGGTGAAGCTAGGGGTCTGTGTTCTACCCTGGTCTGTGAGGGGTGGGTGCTGACTGACAGAAGACTGACACACTGTGACCCCTGACCTCTCCGGGAGCAGCGAGCGTCACAGATTTATCAGAACAGCGCCCTCTCACGGGGTCAAAGGTGGACGTGGCTTCAGTGACATCACCTGGCGGTCTCTGAAGTCCTGTCAGAGGCGTGCTCAGTGTCACCATCTTCATTTTTAAAACTGAACGGATGTGACACTGCTCGCTGATTGGCTAATGATTCGTCAATTACATTGTCTTAAAAGGCTGAAGGAAAGCAACTGGACTATTATTAATAATTTGTTACTATTATTAGCATCAATACTAATATTAAGATGATAGTGGATGAACAACCTGCCTAAGGGACCAGCCCCAGAGCTTTACACGCTTAAAGAAGTCCAGTCTCCTCCTTTGACGCTCTTACACCAACAGGAACCCGCCCAGCCACACGCCATCCACATCGTTAGCCAATGAGCTTTCCACAGATAATCCTTTTTAAACATAGTGATACTAACCCCCATAAACTGAGCCGGCAAGAGTTCACAGAGGTCAGAAAGCTGTTTACCCCCAGATGTAACGTCCTTAGCTGTTTCCAGGTCCAACCTCCGCTGCAGGTCCCAAAGTCAAACGAACACTGCAGCATCACTGAGAGTTACAAACTGTCTAAATTCTTTCCTCTGTAATAAAATCATCAGCATTGCTGCTTTACCAGGTGTAACAGTTAAGTTTAACGTCCATGAAAACAGAATGTATTAAATTTAACAGAGTTAGAAGTTAGCAGGAAGTTAGCTCGCTAGTTTCCACATAAACATAAAAAATAAAACGTACAGCTCTGCTATCACTTCCAACATAAATGAAGACAGAAAACTAAACAGCAGTGACGTTTGTAGGGTTACTGAAGTTGGGCTAGCTGGTATATAATGATGTGCTACGTGATCGCTAGCTACACAGCTATGTTAGCATGATAAACACAGTGAAACTGGAGGATGAGCGCTAACTTTTTTCCACTCAATGGGTCAGGAACAAATGCAATCGCATGGCAGGATGCTGTAAACAGACCAAACTTCAGTCAAGAGAACTGAGATAATCCATCCACAATACGAGGTTAGTCATTCATATACTGCTGCATGGGCTGCAGTTACATCAGAGGGGTTTAAACGGAGCTTTAGAATGAACAGCGGTAATAAAAATCGAGAGAGGCCGACAGTGATCACTGACTGTTTTTAGGGGCTTGTTCAGATTAAACAGAACAAAATACAAAGCACATTAAAAACACAACAGGCTTAATAAACGCAGAGGAGTTTGGACCCGGAGTTCATACATCACCACGTAAAGACCGGATAAGTGATGACGTATGAACCATGAATCGTTTTGTAACCATGGCTGTCACCATCA
Organism: Astatotilapia calliptera; assembly: GCF_964374335.1. Classification (NCBI taxonomy): domain Eukaryota; kingdom Metazoa; phylum Chordata; class Actinopteri; order Cichliformes; family Cichlidae; genus Astatotilapia; species Astatotilapia calliptera. The sequence goes on from NC_137431.1 coordinate 35,055,797, forward strand.
GGTGGGCTCCAGAAGAAACGCGGGTTGAAGAACTTCGTCGCTGACGTTGTTTTTCAGTGGCGGAGCTCAGTGATTGGATGCTACAGGTAACTGTGCCGACCTCTCAAACACTGACCCAGACCAGAACCAGGACGCCGATCAGCTTTATCTACACTGAGTCTGACTGATAACAGCTGATGGTAATAACACGTGAGGACGCTGCGTTCACCTGCTGCTACCTGCTTCACCAGCCGGGCTGGTCCAGCCTCAGGTTTGATCTAGAGGCACCTGCGACGAAGCTAACGGACCTGAGCGGCACACTCACTGGAACAAGGGCGTTTAGGATATCAGTCCTGGATTTTTGTTTCAGGGTCTGCGGGATCTGTGAAATAAAGGAATTAACCACCACCACCTGACCAGCGAACGGACCAATCAGCCACAAGAGGCAAATGTGGGAGCAGCTGTGGAGACCCGTTTACCAAACATCTGTTTGCAGGTGAGAAAGTCCAAGGTCTCCGCCAGAGAAACACCACAGAAGAAGAGTGGAAATGATGAGGCGAAGGTCAGAGAAGTTTGAGCGTTTATTCAGATTCAAACAGGAAGCAACACATGTACACACTGTTCCCGTTATTTTGTCCAGCAGGACTCTCTGATCTGCAAACAGACGGTAAACAGTCTGACAGCAGAAAACCTTCATCACCATCATCACCATCATCATCATCATCAGAGAGCGTTGGGCCGCCCGAGCAGCCCGGGGCCTCGAACGCACCGTCCTGACAGCGGCTCAGCACGGCCACGTCTGGGGCCCCGGGCTGTGGGTTGGACCTCACTTTGTTCACAGTTTATTCAATTCTGTACGGAAACGAAGTTTCTAGAAAAAAAAACAAGTTTTCAGTCTATTTTATCAACAGGAAGTGACATCACACCGCCAGCCACTCAGATCAGTCAATCACTACGAGGAACTTAATTAGTGTTTATTAATACTGTGACATCATCGCTCTGTCAGCCAACCATCAGGCTAAATTATCTACATAACATTTCCCACGGTGCGGAAAACTGAAACGCCGCCAGTGACTGAAGATAGCCCCGCCCCTGACAGATCCCCCTCCCCCCATAAATGTGAAACACACTCATCATTGTCCATCAGTCATTTTTAGCTCCTCCCACCTCCTCTGAAAGGGCGGGGCCTGTCTGAAAGGGGTGGGCAGTGAGGATGGGGCGAGTGGGCGGCGGCCGATGCTACGTCTCAAACTGGGTAAGCAGCGCCCGCACCTCCGGTGTGAGCTGCTTGGCAGCGCTGGCGGCCTCAGCGATGGCGCGGCGGTACGGGCCCTTCCGCTTCCTGTCGAAACGCGACTGGAACGTCTCCAGGAAGGGCGACAGCTGTGCGAGCGGCAGGAAGGACGTGGTGGGCGAGCCGAACCACGACACACGCGCCTCCTGCTGCACCGCCAGCCCCGTATCGCCACGCCGCGACACCGTAATGCCGAGCACGCGCGCCGGCCACCACGGGAAGCCGTAGATCTTCGCCCACACAATATCGCCGACGCACACGGTGCGGCCGTCCGGGAGCGGACATTTTGAAACGGCCTTGGAGAAGACGGAGGATGACGATGACGAGGAGGAGGAGGAAGACGACGTGGAAGACTTACGGCGCCTCTTCAGGTCGTTGCCCTCCTCCCCAACGCCACACTGCACTTCCTCACCATTAGCTCTGAGGGGAGGGCCAGTTGGCGGAGAGGAGGGTGGGCACCGTGGAGCTGAGGAGGGGGAGTTATGGGAGGGAGAAGAGGAAGAGGGAGGATCTCCGGGTGGGGGGAGTTCAAAATTGTCTGTGGAGCTACACTCTGAGGGGGTGGAGTCTAGAGAAGAGGAGGAGGGAGGACCTCCTACTCTCCCCTCAGACGCTGCCTGCATCTCCGCGGCAACGCTTCCCATACAGGATGGCGTTGGGGGAGGAGCAGTTACTTGAAGTGGGGGCGTGGCTGTGGATGGGTTGGGTGTTGAGGCGGGGCTTAGTTCTGGTTTGGGAGGTGATGAGCGAGCGCTGAGTTTGGGCGGGGACGAGGAGGAGGAGGAGCTCTGTGCCTGGCTGTCGTCGGTACGATACCTTTGGGGTTTGAGGCGCATTCTGGGTGGAAGCGGCGTGCTGGCGGCAGCGCTGAGGTGCTGCAGGCGCCGGGTGAAGTGGACCTTCTGGTTGTGGTTCTGCAGGGTGGCGGCTCGGGTCACAGCCTTGGGGCGGTCCTGGTCCTGGTCTTTGTGCCGGCGCGGCGGCGGCGTTTGCGAGCTCCTCACCAACGTCTTGAGCACCTGCCGCGCCTTGGAGCGGTCAGCTGACCCTTTGGTCAGAACCTTCTTAGAGTTCAGCTTCAGGCGCATGCGGCTCGAGGTCGCCGAGGATGAGGATGAGGCCACTCCCCTCAAAACGCGGCGGGAAGAGGATTGTGACGAAGATGACACACGTATCCCTGATGACGAGCGCCGGTCGGCAGCCGGGGGCCGTCCTTTGTCGTCACTCCTCAGACGCTTGACCTCAGCAGAGATCGGTCCTTCTGCTACCTTCCGCCGCCGCGAAGTCTCGTCGCCCCTCAGGTCCACCGGCCCCCGCCGTGTCTCCCGGTGCCCGCCTGACGCCACCACCCCTTTGCATTTGTCGCAGAGTACCTGTCGGGGGCGGAGCTTGATGGCGTTCATGATGGAAGTGGGCTCTTCGCAGCGGTAGCGCCTCTTTGGCCGTTTAATCTTGCGCGGCGGCGGCTGAGGTAAGGCCTGGTTGTAGGTGTCCCTGATGAACAAAGGAGGTGGGTACGGTGCCCCCTCCTGAAACAGCGGTGGCGGTTTAGAGGTGCAGTCCTGAGGAGGGGGCGGAGCAGCGTTCTCTTCCTTTTTGATGGCCGGAAAGTCGTTGCTAACCGGCAGTGGCTGCTGGAGAGACGTGGGAGGTCGACTCCGGTCGTCCCGGCGTGGGAACACGGTGATGGGAATCCCGTACGGACCGAACCTGGAAGCAAACATGGCGAGCATGAGACTCTGATGCAGCCAGCGCATCACATATGGAAAACACCCGGCAGTAATCGGTCACATGTGTAATTACTGCTCGTACACATGCAGTACTGTGCAAAAGTCGTGAGTCACCCTCATTTCCTCATATTCAGACCCCGCCCCCCCAGTGTTGAGTAAGAATAAACAAACAGTAACTGACAACAATGATTTTTAAGTAATGATGCAGACAAATCTCTGCAGCACAACGCTCAGCAAAACGCAACAAAAAGTGATTCAAGACTTTTGCACAACGAAAACAACACTGTATGTGTTTATACATAAGAAACCACTGTGAAAACACCACTGTGTAACTGTGTATCTGTGGCTATGAAGGTTATGGGTGGGTGATTATGCATCAGTACTCACTACACGGATGAAAAAGTGATGTCAGAGGTCTGTGTTTTATCACCTGGTGACCTGTCTTAGTCTCCCCCCCCCCCCCCCCCCACTGAGCAGCAGAGCGCTGTAAAGACACTCTCATTCTTGCTTCTGTCCTATATCCATCACCAACCAGGTCAAAGGTCAGCAGGTAATGATGCTCAGGTGTGTCTGGCTAACACTGCAGCCTAATCAATCCCCGCAGCCGTTTAACGAGGAGCAGGACGCTCCTGCAGGGCTGTTTACCTGACCAATAACCTGTTCATACAGGTGAGCTGGACACATTTAAATCCTTAAAACAATGACAAATAGAAATACTAATCATTTTTGATTGTTTCTAAACTACCTCATAGTTCAGGATCAATCACTAATCAATCACATCCATCCTCTGCTGCTAATAAAGTTTCACCTTTTTGAAACGTCCATCAGGACCCCGGAGAACACCTTCTCTCCCAGCCGGAAAGACACCACCAGCGCGTCATCGATGACGTGGTCCAGGCAGACACGAACCTCGGACCCGAGACTGAGGTCCAGCACAGAGTCAGCTACGACTCGATCCTCGGCGGCAGGCTCGGTCAGCAGCCGCCGTTTCGGTGAGCGGCAGGGCGGGGAAGAATCCCTCGGGCCTCGGGCAGCCAGCTCCTCGGGCCCCGCTGGGTCCGGGTCCGGACCGTCCGCCGTCTCGTCCAGCACAGTGTCCGTCGCGGGCCTCCGCTCCGCCTGCTCCAGGCTCGTGTAACCCCGGCCCGCGGTCTCGGCTCGGTCCGTGGTCTCGTTGGTGGTGGGTTCGGCAGGTTCGGCCAGAGACAGGCCGGCCTCGGTGACGGGCGGCGCGGCCGGGAATGAGTGCAAGAACACGGCTGAGGGCTGCGGGTCCGGGCCGCGGTACGCCTCCTGCGCAGACACGTCTCCGCCGCCCTCCGGGTCCGCGGGCAGTCCGGGGGAGAAGCGGTCCGCGTTGACCCGCTCCGGCGGCCCGGAGCCGCTAGCTTCGTCGCTCTCCGGATGCGCGTTTCCCGCCGCGGGCTCCAGCTCCGGCCTGACATGGCGGCCCTCCGCGTCCCCTCCGTCCTCCGCCCGCATCGCGCCTAGGTCCAATGCCGGCCCGGTCTCCTGCGGTCCCTCGCACTCCGATCGGGCTCCCGGGAGACCCGGTCCCGCCGGGCCCTGCGCTGGCGGGCCCTCGTCGGTCGCTGTTGTTGTCGGAACCGCCGCAGCTCCTGGCTCTGCAGCCACGGCCGCCATTTTCTTCCGCTGTGCTGCCGAGCGGAGCGGAGCCCCTCCCTCCCGCAACACAGGCCAACGGCGCAGGCGCACCGCCATTCGCCGACACCCCTGTCAATCAAATGGGACGGGGCAAAACTTCGTCTCTGATTGGCTGATTATGTCAGAGCGTGGTAAGGCTGTCAGAGGCCGCCAGGGGGCGTGTATCTTTGACGAAACAAAAACATGAGGAATAACCAACGCAGAGCGGATCGATGTGTGACCACAGAGGCAGAAAAAGGAGCAGAGACAGCATCACGGAGGTGTCAGTAATCACAACACCGAAACCTGTGATCGACAAGAACCTGATCAGCGGGCTCTCTGCTCTGCGTCAGTGGCAAACATGACCGTATAGGATCACATCAAACACATTCCTATACTTTAAAGCTCTGAACAACAAGTAGCCCTATACGTTTCTGAGGGTAAACGTCTGCCCTCTCTGAAATAAAACTTTCTGTTTGTACGTCCGGAGCCAATCACAGCCCTGATCTAAACACAGTAATCTGCTTTCATGATCCTGAATAACAGCGCCACCGCGTGGCTGCTCAAAGTCTCCCTGAATGCTTGAAAACACAATCACGAACTCTTCAACCTTCCTCCAGCTGTCTCTATACTAAAACTGACGTTTCCTGCCTTTTGTGACTTTATATGACTTCTTTGTTCTACTGTGAGTGAAAAAGAAGTTTACCAGACTCTGTTATTTACATTTTGATTCAATTCAGTGAAACTTTATTTATATAGAACCAAATAACCACAGCAGTTGGCTGAGAGTGCTTTATACTGTGGGGTAAAGACACAGAGTAACCCCAACCATCATACAAGCCCCTGTGAGCGACTGTCGGATTAAACAGATTCATATTAAGTGAAACTAACATGAGAGCGTGAAGAAGACACACTCTGAGCATCACACACTGTGACAGTTTCACACTAGGACCGTTGATGTGAAGTCTGTCAGATAACCTTTGGTCCTAAATGACTGTAACATTTATCTTTCGGGGTCAATTCTACTCAGTTTAGTGTTAAAATTAACAATGAAATATGTGAAAATATTACATATTGACACTGTTCCGAGTAATCTGATTACACGTTGCTTGTCTTGTGTTTCTATGGTGTATTGATAGTCATGTGCTTTTGTGCTGAGGTGTTTTTTCTGTTATCAAACTGTTCTCCCACTAGGAGCTCAGTCTGAGTGGAGTTTTTTTTCTCCTCCTCTTACCTCATGTAGTGTATTTTCGTTGTTTTTTCCTATCAGCCTACCTTCTGACATGTCTGCCCAATGTGATGTTTGTGTAAAGTTGGTCAGAAGGTTCCTTTGTAAGTGCGCATGCGCCATTAGCGTGCTGCCTGCTGTAACCCTAATTTCCCTCGGGATGAATAAAGTATTCTGATTCTGATTCTTTAATACTTCATTTTTATTTCTCTGGGGTGTCAAGTTTTCATATTGATCCTGTGATAAATCTGTGCTCTAACCCAGCGGTCCCCAACCCCCGGGCCTCAGACCGGTACCGGTCTGTGAGTCGTTTGGTACCGGGCCGCGAGAGTTGAGGCTCAGGTGTGAAATATGTGGTTTTCAGGGTTTTATCGGTTTTCAGCGTTATTTTGTTATCGTTTTTATCGTTAACTCGGTTTTCCTGGGTCTTTTCACGTGTGTTATGAATAAATCTTCTTTTTTTCGGTACCGGTACTAGTTTTATTTTGTTGTATTTATCCGCGACACCTTAAAGGCCGGTCCGTGACAATATTGTCGGGCATAAACCGGTCCGTGGCGCAAAAAAGGTTGGAGACCGCTGCTCTAACCTATATGATGGAAGGAAACCCAAAGCTACAGGTTACAGTAGCAGCATTTATCGTGTCATCTAATGAACAAAGCAGTAATTTAGCTGTTAAAACTATGCCATTGGACATGTGGAAATAATATTATGTCAGCAGCATTTAGAATAAATACATAGATAACATTTAAAAGGTGAAACTGAATGAAAAGATAAACATCTGAACTGTTAGAAACAGTCAGCATGTAGCTACTCGACAATATCTTTAAACTGATGAGTATATGCTGATAACATGTTCTCACACGACATCAGTGAAACTGTAAAGAGCTATTTAGTGGAAAAATACCTATTAAACGATGTTACCAGTATGGGAATGTTAACTTACCTGACTGTGACACCTCACCAGGGAAAAGTCCACGTGGGTCACAGCTCTGAGCCTGCCCACACCTGTAGACTGGTACTAATCATAATACTGTGTGGAATTAAATCTTCACTTTACACTGACTTTTAACTCCACTATTAGAGCTGATTTACTCCTGAGTTTTAAGTGCTCTATCGAGGTTAAAATAGGTTTCCTCTAAAATACTGACATTCCATCTTTTACTGTGTAGGAAGACCCCAGTAGCCTAGAGCTACTGCAGCATAACTAAAGGAGGATTCAGGGTCACCTGATCCAGCCCTAACTATATGCTTTAGCAAAAAGGAAAGTTTGAAGCCCAATTTTAAATGTAGAGATAGTGTCTGTCTCCTGAATCCAAACTTATGTTATGCCTCCTGATGATACTGCCTAGGGTAAGCATGTATAATGTAAACAGAATTGGTCCTAGCACTGAACCCTGTGAAACTCCCTAATTAACCTCAGTGTGTGAAGAGGACTCTCCATTTACATGCACAAACTGGAGTCTATTAGATAGATATGATACAAACCACTGCAGTGCAGTACCTGTAATACCTACAGCATGTTCTAATCGCGCTAATAGGATATTATGGTCAACACTCCAAAGGTTGATTCTGTTCATCTGGACGTAGCGTTTTCAGTGGGAGAAACGTTTCGTCACTCATCTAGGTGACTTCTTCAGTCTCAGCTGACTGCAGGTTTCCAATCTTATAAACAGTACATTTCCAAAATTACTGAAACCAGCCCCACTGATGGAACAATGGGCTGGGAGGTCAGTTCCTTGATCATTAGTATGCAAATTCTCATGACCATTGATCAACAACCACTGATCAATGGCCATGAGTACCATTCACCCACAATAATTATTTTATCTGAGCTGAGCACTAAATCAGATAAAAAGTCTGAGAAATCAGACAGAGACTGTGTAAGGCCCAGGTGGACAATAAATGATAACGAATAAGACTGGTTTTTGAGTTTTACAGCTGGGATGGACAAGGCTAAGCATCAGGCTTTCAAATGAGTTAAACGTCTGTCTGGGTGTTTGGTTGATTGATAGGCTGGTGTGGAATTATTCAATTCAGTTTTATTTACACAGCGCCAAACCCCACAACAGTCGCCTCAAGACGCTTTATATTGTAAGGTAGACCCTACAATAATACATACAGAGAAAAACCCAACAATCAAATAACCCCTATGAACAAGCACTTTGGCGACAGTGGGAAGGAAAAACTCCCTTTTAACAGGAAGAAACCTCCAGCAGAACCAGGCTCAGGGAGGGGCGGGGCCATCTGCTGTGATTGGTTGGGGTGAGAGAAGGAAGACAGGATAAAGACATGCTGTGGAAGAGAGACAGAGGTTAATAACAGATATGATTCAGTGCAGAGAGGTCTGTTAATACAGTGAGTGAAGAAGAAACACCCAGTGCATCATGGGAATCCCCAGCAGCCTATGTCTATTGCAGCATAACTAAGCGAGGATTCAGGGTCACCTGGTCCAGCCCTAACTATATGCTTTAGCAAAAATGGTAAATGGCCTGTATTTATATAGCGCTTTACATATCCAGTCACCCACCAATTCACACACACATTCGCACACTGGTGATGGCAGCTACATTGTAGCCACAGCCACCCTGGGGCGCACTGACAGAGGCGAGGCTGCCGGACACTGGCGCCACCGGGCCCTCTGACCACCACCAGTAGGCAACGGGTGAAGTGTTTTGCCCAAGGACACAACGACCGAGACTGTCCAAGCCGGGGCTCGAACCGGCAACCTTCCGATTACAAGGCAAACTCCTAACGCTTGAGCCACGATTGTCCTTTCAAAGGAAAGTTTGAAGCCTAATCTTGAAAGTAGAGATAGTGTCTGTCTCCTGAATCCAAACTGGAAGCTGGTTCCACAGAAGAGGGGCCTGAAAACTGAAGGCTCTGCCTCCCATTCTACTTTTAAATACTCTAGGAACAACAAGTAGGCCTGCAGAGCGAGAGCGAAGTGCTCTAATAGGGTGATATGGTACTACAAGGTCATTAAGATAAGATGGGGCCTGATTATTTAAGACCTTGTATGTGAGGAGCAGGATTTTGAATTCTGGATTTAACAGGAAGCCAAAACAGGAGAAATCTGCTCTCTTTCTAGTCCCTGTCAGGACTAGAATCGATTCTCACATTAAAATATCGATATTTTAGTAATTTAGGGTAAATTTGTAGTTTATCATTAACAGGAACACAGTGGAAAGAACCTATTTCATTCGGATTGTCTACATTGGAAGGAACTACTTCCTCTTCCGCCTTTCATAGACATGTGCGAAATGTATAAATGTGTCGCAGCCCCTTGGTGTGCGCACTCACAACAATGGCTGAGCGTAAATGGAGTCATGTGCGGACGTATTTTACATCCACAAACGTAGTTTGTGATACATGTGGCAAGAAAGTGAGATGTTGTGGCAACACCACAAATTTGTCAGACACAGAGTAAATCATATCACAGAATATGACGAGCTTATGTTGAGGCGAACTGAAGAGGAGGAGAAGGACAGGTGCTGCTGGGGCGAGACAGACGTCTCTCACGGAGTCCTTTAGTGCTGCAGGCAGGCAAGGTGTTCAAATAGGCACAACTTCAGGTTTTTTATTTCTATATGATGAACTTTGCATTATTAAGTGATAAGAACAAGTAATCTGATGTCCTGTAATCATTATGATGCTATAATTTGAGATACAATAACTAAAATAAGTTTTTGTACAAAGTATCGGTATCGGATCAGTATCGTCGATGCCACCCTGAATATTACTTGGTATCGGATCAGAAAAGAAATCAGTGGTATCGCACATCACTACCGGTCTCCCTGTTGGAGCTCAGTCTGGGGGGAGTTATTTTTTCTCCTTATCTTTCCTCATGTGGTGCATTTTCCATTGTTATACCTCTCTGACCTGTCTTCCCCATGTGATGTTTTGTGTCATGTATGTGTGTATGTGTGGTCGGAGGGTAAGATGGCGCCGCCATTGCGTGCAATAGGTCGGCAGCCTCATGAAATTATGGCTAATTATGAAATTTCCCCTTGCGGGACTAATAAAGGTATCTTATCTTATCTTTATCAACCCTAAGCTTTTAAAACAGCTGCAGACAGTCTGAAAGTAATCTGATTACATTCGATTATGATTTCACACATTGAGATTCAGCCAGTACACTTTTAAAAGGTACAGTTTGAACCTGACCACCTGACTCAGTCTCAGGGGGTCTGACCAACACCTCCACCACCCTCATCACCTGCCTGTTGCACACTTTTCAGGGGTGTTTTGTCCAGTCAGGTTAAACTCAATGAATGTCACGGTTTGACGTCTTCATGGACACTTTGCTCTTTGTTTACCTGTTGCCATGCTGACCTGTGCTATCACAGCTCCACTGATGATGGCTTTTGTGGTTGTAGCTCAGGAAGTAGAGCAGGTCATCAACTAATTAGGAGGTTTGTGTGTTGATCTTTGATTGCTCAAGTCTGCATGCCAAATATCTTTGGGCAAGATCCTAACCCCGGGTTTCTCTGCGATGGATGCATCACAGTGTCACTGTTACATAGAGAACACGTAAGCATAGAAAAAGAGCTTGAGGTTGAATAAGTTGAATAAAGCTTCTTACACTATATAAGAACCACTTCCATTTCCAAATTAGTTTAGCTCAGGTGAGCAGTCAGAGTGGATCAAATGGATCTTTTTTTGCCCTGTAGTAAAAACTTTATCTTACCCAGCAGTGCTGGTGTACAAAGCTGGCAGCTTTCTTCCTGAGTGCCAGCTAATCAATATTCTTATATTAAATTTATATTGATGAGGAAGAGCTTCCCACACAGGAGCTCATTCCTGAAGCCTGATAGTCAAAACTCAGGAGCAGATTAACATCTTTATTAATGATGGTTCAATACAACAGTAATGAGAGTGTTATTAATTATTGATCATTATCACTGTCTGCTGTTCTGATCTGATCAATTACATGAGATCAATCAATAATCACCAGTTAATTTACTCTAGATATCTTCATTGGTCTGTATCTTAAAAACACCTGATTGGTCAACAGTCAGTCCCCTTTTGATTGGTCCTGATGGTGTGATGTGGCAGCGTCTTGTTGGTCAGAGCGCATTGAGGCCACTTTCTTCTGCTTCCTTGAGCTCCTTTAAAGCCACGCACTCCTGCTGTGAGGCGCTGCGTCTGCCAGACCTTTACAAAGACAGACATGTGATTACTCATCTTTAATTATCAGGTGATCGATCAGTCTATGAGAGAGCAACAGTAGGATGTTAGCATCGCAGCTAATTAACCTAACACAGCTAGTGATGCTAACACAGCCACTGAAGCTAATTTAGGTACCAGAACTGGAATGTACTTTTTCACACAAGTTCGCGTTAATAATGGAGTAAATGGAGAGAGATGGTCCTTTGGGTTTGAAAACTCATCAGATTGACCTCTATCATTGCGTCCCTAACCTAACCTGTTCCACAGGGCTCAGTTTTGGGTCCATTATTGTTTTCTTTTTACACGCTTCCTTTAGCTGGCATCATTCAATCTTTTAGTGACATTATTTCATTTCTATCCCGATGACATTCAGCTGCATATGTCCTTTAAGCCTCATCAGCTGGGTAGGCTGTCCAATCTAGTCTAGTGCTTAACCCAGGCTTCTGATTGGCTTTCTAGCATCTACTGTTTCTTTCATTTAAGGAACATTCTGAAGACTAAAGGGGGCGGAGCCTTTAAGTCTGTGGAACAGTCTACCACCACAACTACATTTGGTTGACAATGTGGATTCTTTTAAAAAGCAATTAAAACTTTTCTGTTTAAACAGGCCTTCTGTTGATCAATGCTTGTTTTGTTTTTTTAAGCTTACATTTTTATCCACGTGTCACCTTTTGTATTGTCTGTGTCAGGGGCCACGACTGGCCCCCGCCTTAATATGCAAATTTAATGTTAGTGCGGCCCACGAGTTTGATATGTAAGACACTTTACAGTGTTGTGTGTGGAGCTGAACGAACCTACCAATCACGGTGGGATATGGATCTCGGGGGCGGGACATCGGCGGGACTTGATGCAAGCAGAGAAACATTTCTCATTGAGTGAAACGTACAACAGCGTTGCCCTGGACTGTTTTCTTTTCTGTGCCTGGCTGACTGCCTCGTTTCGGCACACGCGGACATTCGCCCCAGCGTGCTGCGTTCACAACACTTCAAAAAAGTTGTTTTTCAAGTTGCTGCCCGGCGGGACATTGTACATATATATATTTATATAAGTAAGCTGCGCCATAAAAGAAAAGTAAGGATGCAGCCTAATTTACTCTGCAGTCACATAGCGACGCGGTAACCCGGACTAATTATAGGGTCGTACCGTAATGTGTGGGTCGATGTTTTTTATTTACATCACTCTGTTTACATTGCCTCACACATGAACATTACATATATTGCAATATAATGTAAAAGTAGTCAAAACAAAAAACATCAACAACACCCCTCCCTGAGCCTGGTTCTGCCGGAGGTTTCTTCCTGTTAAAAGGGAGTTTTTCCTTCCCACTGTTGCCAAAGTGCTTGCTCATAGGGGGTCATATGATTGTTGGGCTTTTCTCTGTATCTATGAAGCGCCTTGAGGCGACTTATGTTGTGATTTGGCGCTATATAAATAAAATTGAATTGAACAACAGCTGATTTGTTATGTGTCACAGTGTCATTTCTGCTTCTTTCTCCTGTAACAACAGGATAACAGTCCATGAGCAGCCTTTTTTGCGCTCGCTATCATGTAGTTGCCCTCTGTGTCTCCCTTTGTGTAACTGTGTTTATATTGTGATGTTAGTTCTGGTACCCTGCGCTCCGTGTTTTCCTCACCCCGTCATGTGCTGCTCCTTGTTCTCTCTCCCTCTCCAGGTTGCCTCTGTGTACGTCCCGTGTTGTGTTGAAGGTTTGTGTCTGGTGTCAGCACCTTCACTTTGTGTCTTTCCCGTCCTGTCGCGTGTAATTATCCTCAGCTGTGATCCCCGTGTGCTTCCACTTCCCTCATCACCTTCTGTGTATTGATTTGTCAAAGCCTCCCTCTCTTCCGTGTCGCATCATCCCATGTGTGTGATTCTCCCTGTGTCTCCTTGTGCACATTATAATTAGTTTTTCCCAGTTTAGTTTTGTATTGTTTGTATGATCTGTTTCCCACCATAAAAGCTGTGCTTTTGAGTTTAAGTTCCATTCCTGTGAGTTTGCGTTTAGGTCCATTCCTGCCTGCCACACAGCCCAAACATGACAGAAAGGTTGGTGATGAGCACCAACAATTTCAGGAAAAGTGGGAAATGCAATGTTTCTTTGAGTTCAGGGGCACCCCGACCTGTCTTATTTGCACAGAGAAAGTTGCGCTGCACAAGGAATACAGTTTGAAATGTCATCACACAACTAGACATGCTGAGGTGGATGCAAAATACCAGGGAGATGAGAGAGCGAACTGGGTTGCCAGTCTTAAAACAGATCTACTGAGGCAGCAAGATTTCTTCAAGAAAGCAACCAAAGAGAATAATGCAGCAGGCAGCAGTCGGAGCCACGTGGTCAGTGAGATGATTGCTAAAGCAGGAAAGCCATTCACAGAAGGGGGATTTGTCTAAAAGTGCATATTGCAGGCTGCAAATATAGTCTGTCTGGAAAAGAAAGGTCAGTTTAGCAACATCAGCCTTTCTGCCAACACCGCAGCAGATCGCATTTCTGACCTGTCAAGTGACATTTATGACCAACTGTGTGAGAAAGCCAAATGTTTCAGTGTATACTCAGTCGCTCTTGATGAGACCACAGACACCACCGACACTGCCCAGCTCCCAATGTATGTCCGTGGTGTTGATGACAGTTTTGAAGTGATGGAGGAGCTGCTCACAGTAATTCCAATGCATGGCCAGACCACCGCTCAGCAGATATTTACAAGCTGTGTGATGCCATTGAGATTTGCCATGGAAGAGGTTTGTTGGAATAACAACAGATGGAGCGTCATCAATGACAGGGAGGAAACATGGACTGGTGGCACTTCAAATAAAACTGGAAGAGTTAAAACTGTTGTGAAATGCATCAACCAAATCAGATCCAGGGGCTTACAGCACCAAAGGTTCTGTGCTTTTTTAGAGGAAATGGAGTCAGAATATGGGGATGTGCTCGACTTCACTGAGGTACGTTGGCTCAGCAGGGGAAATGTATTAAAGAGACTTTTTGAGTTGAGAGCAGAAGTGAAGCCTTCATGGAGAAGGATGGAGTTAGTGTTCCTGTGCTGACTGATCCCAAATGGCTCATGGACTCAGCTTTTCTTGTTGATATGACACATGAGCTTAATGTACTGAACAAGACGTTACAAGGCCAGGGGCAACTCGTCAGTGCTGCCTATGACAACGTGAGAGCATTCTCCACAAACCTGCGCTCTGGAAAGCTCAGCTCTCTCAGACAAACCTTTGCCATCTCCCAGCATGCAAGGCACTCGTGGATGCAGGAAAAAAAGTATGTTGATGTCATTTTGAGGCTACAGGAGGAATTTGATCACAGATTTGCTGACTTCAAGACAAACAGAGCCACATTTCACATTTTTGCGGACCCCTTCTCCTTTGATGTGCAAGATGCCTCTTCTGTTCTTCAAATGGAGGAATCATTGAGCTGCAGTGCAACTCTGAACTCAAAGTGAAGTTCAGGGAGGTGAGTGGAAAAGCAGCTTGGGCAACCTTTGAGAGGATTGAGCCCTAGTTTCCCTCGGCTTTCCCGAATATTCAAGCAGACCATGTGCCTTTTTGGGAGCACATACTTGTGCGAAAAGCTCTTCTCCACCTTGGACTTCAGTAAGTCCAAGTACAGGTCCAGAACTACTGATGATCATCTTCAAGACATACTGAGGGTCTCAGCTGCTTCTTCCCTCGGGCCAAATCTGGCTCGGCTATGCAAAGAGCTGCCAGGTCTCTAGCAGCGAGGAGTAGGCAAGAGAAGCCAGAAGAGCAGTTCATGTTCTCCATGTTCCATTCATGCAAAATACAACGACTAGTGACATAAATGGTTTTAATTACTTTTTTCTTGATGTTGGCCCTGGCTTGGCTAAAGAAACTTTAAAAACTGGACACCCTCCTAAAACTATTAATGTAGCAAACTCAATGTTAATGAGGGGTGTAGATGAAGAGCAAATTATTGATATAGTTACATCTTTTAACTCCAAGAAATTGACTGTGGTGGTATTAATATGGACTTAATTAAAGATATTATTGGATGTATTGTGAAACCATTTACCTACATTTGTAATCTGCCATTACAAAGTGGCTTATTCCCTGATAAGATGAAAATCGCAAAGGTAGCATATAATATATAAAGCTGGAGATAAACATCTTCTCACAAACTATCGGCCCATCTCTCTACTACTGCAGTTCTCTAAGATACTGGAAAAAATATTTTACAATAGATTATATGACTTTATCAAAAAAACAATGCACTATATGAACAGCAGTATGGATTCTGACCCAAAAGGACCACAACACGTGCCTTAATGGAGTTTATACATACAGTAACAATTGCTATTGGAAACAAAGAATATGCTGTCAGAATTTTTTAGATTTAAAAAAAGCATTTGATACCGTTGATCACAATCTTTAACTTAAACTATGTACATGTGGGGTCAGTGAGGGGGCATTATCATGGGTTACCTTAAAAACCGTAAACAATTTACCCAAATAAATGCCATAAAGTCAAAATTGTGTGCGGGGTTCCACAAGGATCAGTTTGGGGGCCGCTGCTATTCATGTTGTACATTAAAATTTAAACTTTTTCAAACTATGCAAAATTGCAGAATATTTTTAAGGTTATCTGCTATAAAAATCCAGGCCAGGAAAATCTGCTTCATGTTTTTCTGTTTTATTCTCAGTTACTTTGACACAAAGGCCTCTGCTGTGATGCTCACGCCTCTGATGAAGTCTCACATGTATCAGTGCTCATAAATGATCAGAATATTAATATTTCTGACTGTCTGAGGCAAAACTGAATCGAATCAAATGGATTGTAGAAATCAGTGATGGTACCCAGCCCCAGTGAGCAGCCTAGGCCTGACAGAGTGGATGTAGCTGTGGGTAATAAGAGAAGATGAAAAGAACGATTGATAACTTTTTTGTTAAGGCCTGATCCGTCTGAAGTTCACAGCCAGCTCTGACACAGAGCCATCAATCTTTGAACGCTGAAAAAGCAGCAGTGTGTCCAGAAACACATTATATGCTGCGATGAATGCCCAAGTGTCCCCTCCCCCCGCTGCCTTTCAGCGGCAGGCAGCAGCAAACAGGTCGTCAGAGGAGCCGATGTGATCATTAAGAGAGCCAAAGCACTTTAAGCACAAGCACTTTTTAACTTATCTGTCTGGTAGAAATGTGCTCCAAATAAAGAACTTTGTGTTGACAAGATTGTTAGTGAATCATTTATAAATCAGTATTGTCTGTATGGACAGCAATTCCCCCAATAAAGTGCACATGTAAAACTGCGGTGTAAAGAGATGCGGTTTAAAAATTTGGGTGCGCCTAACTTTTGTGCCGGTGCGCCTAAGAAAAAAGTTAGGCGCACCAGTGCAACTGTGGCAAGCCCTGATTCTGCAAAAGAGAGTAATAGGGATGAAAAATAAAACTACTGCAAGAGAACCATCAAATCCACTTTTTGTCAAATTAGATATTCTCAAATTTAAAGATTTGGTCGCCCTCAGAACTGCACAGTGTACAAAGCAGCAAATAAGTCTTTGCCCCACAATGAGACCGAATACTCCTGACCTGAAGGACAAATGTAAAATATCACAGTATCAGAGGAGTTAGTGTGTGCAACACCTGCACAGGTGAGATCAAGAAAAGTACATAAAACTCACACGCCTGTTTAAAAAGAATAAATGCATGAATATAGGAAATCTTCCTGTCAGTGACTGAGTCGTCTCATTGTGTCCTCATTTTTATAGGTCATTGTCAGAGTACTCCAGGATGAAGTGTTCATTCAGGTGTTTGTCACATATATGTGAAATACGCTCAGAGATTAAGTTAAACACAGGGCGCTTAGTTGATGTAAACATAGTAGTTTGTTGTTGTTTTTGTTTACGTGCTGAAAATTGTTTTATTTGTGTATGTTCATGTGTTGCACTTGTACATAGTGAAACATGTATGGATCCATTAATGTTAATTATGGATTTGAAAGCAATGCAATTTGAAATAGGGGGTGGGAACAGGAAAAGTGTAAACTTCATCCTGCTGCTTTTATGTGCAGACATAGATATATACATGAAAACTTGATTTGTTTTTCCTCTTGTTATTTCACTTATATTTGCATGTCTGAAATAATAACTGTGTTCAGGAGAAGGTTAAAGAACTGTTAATACAAACATTTGAATGTGAACAGCAGATATAGAAGACTGAAGAATCGGTCATGGTTCCTGTGACTCAGTGTTTGAGTTTGGTGGGTTTGTGATTTATTTTGGGTTTATGAAGGGATTTAAGTTCTAGGTCTGTCACCTTTAAGTACATTTCTATGTTTCTAGCTCTGTTCTGTGGTTAATCTTAGCTCCCTTCTGTTAGATTGAAATTGTTAAATGTTGCCATTGTTGCACTTAAATGTGTAAACCGTGCCTTAAACTGCGTGGTTAGATATTCTATGATGCTGGAGGAGGTAATCAGCTGTAGCTGTTTAACTACAGGCACATTCTGAGGGATGGTCACTCCCAGCTATTTAGGGGCTCGCCTACGCTTGTATATGATGAACCATTAAAGTTAAGCCGTATACGGGTGTGGGGAGATGGCCTTTGGATAACCAGGAAATGTGGTTAACAGTTGTGAGCATATATTGTGTGGCAGGAAGACACACACACAGAATACAGACACTGATGTTGTTCAGATATGCCTGCTCAGGAATGTCACATGTAGTTGTAAAATGCATACTCATGAGCGTAACCAATAAAAGCAGCCTGCAGAGGGAAGCTAGTTGAAGTAGTTCGGAGGCAGCTACTTCCCTTGCGGCAAGTGCAACAAAGAGCGCTGTGTGATCTCGTTCTTGAGTGAGTGCCTGTTTATCCAGCAGTTTCAGGAAAATATCCCTGACACTTTCTGTGATCCCTGAAGGTGGCTCTGGTAAAGCTAGCAGATAGCCGGTAGCTTACCACCTGGCCTCCACGTCCTCGATGGTGTCAGGCAGCGGCACGTTGAGCGTCTCTGGCAGGAAGCAGGCGAAGCAGCCGGCGAGCACGGCCGAGCCACCGTACACCAAGCTAGGCAGAGCAGGGAGTACCTGGGAAATGTCGTCCCATCAGTAAAGTGTTTGCCTGTATTGATGACCTCGATCATATTCAAAGGACGGTTAGATTAGTGACATTACTTCATCTAGGATGAGGACGGCGGGCGCTGCCATGCTGCCAATTCTTGCCATGGTGGAGACGAAGCCCATTCCCGTCTGCCTGAAAGCACAGGCACACATCACATGATCTAAATGTTTTTACGTATGACATAAAACAGACATGCAAACAGGAAATGACATGATGTAGCAAGGAAACAAATCATTTAGCTTATCAGAGTAAGAAGAATTCTGATAAGCTTCTTATGTTTGGCATTATGCTAACAGAGGAGAGTCGCTCTGAGAGACTGCTATGACACCACAGACTGGGATGTGCTCCTGAGCCCACATGGTGAGGACATAGAGGGGGCGACACACTGTCTTACAGACTACCTCAACTTTTGTGTGGACACGGTCGCCCCTGCTAAGACGGTACGGTGTTATCCTAATAACAAACCGTGGGTAACACAGGAAGTCAAAGCTGTCCTCAACATGAAGAAGAAGGCTTTCAGGAGCAAAGTGAAGGAGGAGATGAAAGCAGCACAGCGGGAGGTGAAACGCTGCCTGAGGGAAGCAAAGGACACCTACAGGAGGAAGGTGGAGCAGAAGTTGGAGAGGAACAATATGAGGGAGGTCTGGAATGGTGTGAAAACCATCACAGGCCACAACACCAAGAAAAGCACAGTGGGGGGGACTGTGGAGAAGACAAACGAACTCAACAACTTCTTCAACAGGTTTGACCAGCCCACAACCCCCCCACCCTCACCCTCACCTTCACTACAGAGTCCTCTCCCCACTCTCCTACCTCCCTCGCTTCCCCCCCTTCCTGACACCATGACACCCCCCTCCTCCAATCCCTCTCTCAGCAGCAAGACATCTCCCCCCCTCCCCTCCTCCCAAACATCTCCCAGTGTCACAGTGGATCAGGTCAGGAGGCAACTGAGGAAGCTTCGCCCCAGAAAGGCAGCAGGCCCAGACAAGGTGTGTCCTAGGATGCTAAAGGCGTGTGCTGCTGAACTTGGGGAGCCGCTACAACGAGTCTTCAACCTCAGTCTGCGACTGGGGAGAGTGCCCGCCCTATGGAAGACATCCTGCATCGTCCCGGTCCCCAAAAGGAACCGGCCCAATGAGCTGAATGACTTCCGACCGGTGGCACTGACGTCACATCTTATGAAGACTCTAGAGCGGCTCTTCCTCAACCTCCTCCGACCACAGGTACAACATGCCCAGGACCCACTACAGTTTGCATACAAGGTGGGTGTCGGAGTGGAGGATGCCATCCTGTACCTCCTACACAGAGCCCACTCACACCTGGATGGGGGAAAAGGCACGGTCAGGATCCTGTTTCTTGACTTTTCCAGTGCCTTTAATACCATCCGGCCCTGTATGCTTCAAGAAAAACTGAACAGGATGGAGGTGGACCCCTGCCTGGTGGCTTGGATCTCCGACTACCTCACCGACAGACCACAGTACGTCAGGCTGAAGGACATCACGTCTGACACTGTCGCGCTGACCTAGTAGGTGTGGCTGTTATTCCTCTCTTCCTCCTCCTGCCCACTACCTGTTCGGTGCTGCTGTTTGAGCATGGCCACTGATTAGACCTTGGGTGCAATCAACAACTAAGCACGGCCTGGTGTGCGCCGCCCTGCCAGGTGAGCCACATTAGAGCAATCAAGGGTGGGCGTGCCTAGTAGACCTTAAAATGCATGCAGCAGTCATTTGACCCGTGTGCGACATACTGAGAGGACAGCAAACAAAGTACGAGCCACTTTTCCACTGTGAGGAAGACTTTGAACAAGACAGGCTATCGGTAAGCTCTTGAGCTCACATTTGCTGCACATATATTTGGAACTATGGAAGCTCAGTTGTGCAAATGTTTTACGCTTAGGGAAATAGTTGCTGCATTTAAGTTTAAAAAATTATATTGACAAAAATGAATGTTTAAGTTTGAATAAATTGTTTGTGCAGTTAGTGTTCCCACATATTTATGTTAATTAATATTAAAAATAGTTACCCCAAATCCTTGGGTGGATCGTAAAACTAGTGAATAAATGTTTGGTTTTGATTTAAAGAAAATAATTCTTTGTAAAGAAAATCCTTAAAGTCTATTAAAATGTTTGTGAACTCTAAAATGTATACTTTAAAATACAATTGTTTATAAAAAAAGTGTTAATGCAAAGAAGACACATTTTGTATATTTAAGAACCACAGTTAAATTAACAGTTAACCACATGGTAAATGGCTTTACTGAAGTGTATTTTGTTATTTCATCTGTCTTCTGTGTAATGCATGTAATTTATCTGAATGTTACTGGTTAATGGAATGTTCTTTATTTTTGTGTTGAAAGGTTTTTTTACCTGCTGCTACCTACCAGCTATCAAACTAGTTGGTCTAAATAAAGTTGAGTGAAATTCAAAGTCTGGTCTTTTTCAAGTGTGGACACCTCACAGTCAGAGGAACACTTGACAGACACTGTGGTCAGCAGCACAGGAGCACCACAGGGAACTGTGCTGTCCCCTCTTCTCTTCACCCTGTACACCTCTGACTTCTGCTACAACTCTGAATTATGCCACATTCAGAAGTTTGCAGATGACACGGCCATCATGGGGTGTATCTGGGATGATCAGGAAGAGGAGTACAGAAGTCTGGTGAGGAACTTTGTCGCATGGAGTCACACAAACCACCTGCAACTCAACACCTCAAAGACTAAGGAACTGGTTGTGGACTTCGGGAGGTCCAGAGAAGGTCCACTGCCGGTTCAGATAGAGGGGGTGGAGGTGGTCAACAAGTACCTCGGGCTGTGGGTGGACAATAAACTGGACTGGTCATGCAACACAGAGCACCTGTATAAAAAAGCCCAGGAGGCTGAGGTCTTTTAACATCTGCAGGAAGCTCCTGAGGATGTTTTACCAGTCGGTGGTTGCTGGAGTACTTTTCTATGCTGTGGTGTGCTGGGGGAGCAGCACAGCAAAGAAGGACTCATCCAGGCTGGAGAAACTGATCAGGAGGGCTAGCTCTGTGGTCGGCATGAAGCTGAACACTCTGGTGACAGTGGCAGAGAAAAGGACATTAAAGAAACTGATGGACATTATGAACAATGCTGGGCATCCTCTGCACACAGCTTTAACAACCAGAAGAGTCTGTTCAGTGACAGGTTGCTTCTCCCAAAGACAAGAACTAACAGACTTAAAAACTCCTTTGTCCCACACGCCATCAGACTGTTTAACTCCTCTCTGGAGTGGACAGGGCGGGGAAACAGGAGGACAAAGGAGGGGGGACAACTAAGCTCACTGTACAATACCTTGTGCAATACTTTTTGTAAATAGTCAACAGTGCAATAGACTCAATACTTGAAGTGTGCGTGTGTGTTCGTATTTCCCAGAGGACCCACCCGAGGGATTAATAAAGTTCTATCTTATCTTCACACACTGAGGTGAATTATGGAGGTCCACGCGGTTCTGAGCGTCACCATCTGCAGGGTTTGTTCACCTGCGTAAGCTAATGCTAGCTCTGCTCCATGCTAATCCCAAAAGCTAACCAGCATTAGACTCATAAACACACGTTGGCCGTTGGTAATTACAGCTCAGTGCACTCATCTTTAACGTTATGCAGATAGTGTGAAAACGTTTATATAAAGTTTGTGACTGAACAGGCTGCAACACTTACGCCGTGTTCTCATTATTAAAGCAACTCTACCCTCCACAACAGAAAAAACAACAACAAACTAAACAGCAAACAAACAAACATGTAACTTCATAAAAACTGATACCACATCCATTTAAAAACCAAAAGAGAATTACACATTTTCATACTTAGTACTCTGCCGTTCAAGCCCAACAACAGAAACACATTTTTGTCTGATTCCTGCACTGAAAAAACAAACTTTATACACAGTTTAGACTGTGTCATTTTCACTGTGCTTTAGAGATAATAGTAATAATAACTCATTTAAGTTTCATAATGTGGACTATGGAAACAGTGTGATGGTAACAGCCAGCAGGTTAATAATTTGTATTGCCCTTGTTTGTAACATAACTTTGAATTATTATTCAAAATGTCAAAGTTCCACACAGTAAGAAAAATAAGGAAGCATAGGTCAGCATTAAATAATAATAAAACAACAGTGCTCTCCCCCCGTCAGCTGGTAATTTAGTTTATAGAGTGCAAGGCAACATGTCTGAAGGTTCTCAGCCATCAGGTCATCGCAGTCTGGACTTCTTTAAGTTGCTTGAAGATCTTTCAACTGAGAAGCTTCTTCAGTTCTCAGATGAAATGTTAGAGAATCCCAGTTTTTAAGCCCCGTGGGAGTGTCCCCTAAGATGGTCCTGGACCCACTATTGATCAGCGTGCGGCCCTTCAGTCTTTATACAGGGAGTGCAGAATTATTAGGCAACTTGTATTTTTGAGGAATAATGTTATTATTGAACAACAACCATGTTCTCAATGAACCCAAAAAACTCATTAATATCAAAGCTGAATGTTTGTGGAAGTAGTTTTTAGTTTGTTTTTAGTTTTAGCTATTTTAGGGGGATATCTGTGTGTGCAGGTGACTATTACTGTGCATAATTATTAGGCAACTTATCAAAAACAAATATATACCCATTTCAATTATTTATTTTTACCAGTGAAACCAATATAACATCTCCACATTCACAAATATACATTTCTGACATTCAAAAACAAAACAAAAACAAATCAGCGACCAATATAGCCACCTTTCTTTGCAAGGACACTCAAAAGCCTGCCATCCATGGATTCTGTCAGTGTTTTGATCTGTTCACCATCAACATTGCGTGCAGCAGCAACCACAGCCTCCCAGACACTGTTCAGAGAGGTGTACTGTTTTCCCTCCTTGTAAATCTCACATTTGATGATGGACCACAGGTTCTCAATGGGGTTCAGATCAGGTGAACAAGGAGGCCATGTCATTAGTTTTTCTTCTTTTATACCCTTTCTTGCAGCCACGCTGTGGAGTACTTGGACGCGTGTGATGGAGCATTGTCCTGCATGAAAATCATGTTTTTCTTGAAGGATGCAGACTTCTTCCTGTACCACTGCTTGAAGAAGGTGTCTTCCAGAAACTGGCAGTAGGACTGGGAGTTGAGCTTGACTCCATCCTCGACCCGAAAAGGCCCCACAAGCTCATCTTTGATGATACCAGCCCAAACCAGTACTCCACCTCCACCTTGCTGGCGTCTGAGTGGGACTGGAGCTCTCTGCCCTTTACCAATCCAGCCACGGGCCCATCCATCTGGCCCATCAAGACTCACTCTCATTTCATCAGTCCATAAAACCTTAGAAAAACCAGTCTTGAGATGTTTCTTGGCCCAGTCTTGACGTTTCAGCTTGTGTGTCTTGTTCAGTGGTGGTCGTCTTTCAGCCTTTCTTACCTTGGCCATGTCTCTGAGTATTGCACACCTTGTGCTCTTGGGCACTCCAGTGATGTTGCAGCTCTGAAATATGGCCAAACTGGTGGCAAGTGGCATCTTGGCAGCTGCACGCTTGACTTTTCTCAGTTCATGGGCAGTTATTTTGCGCCTTGGTTTTTCCACACGCTTCTTGCGACCCTGTTGACTATTTTGAATGAAACGCTTGATTGTTCGATGATCACGCTTCAGACGCTTTGCAATTTTGAGACTGCTGCATCCCTCTGCAAGATATCTCACTATTTTTGACTTTTCTGAGCCTGTCAAGTCCTTCTTTTGACCCATTTTGCCAAAGGAAAGGACGTTGCCTAATAATTATGCACACCTGATATAGGGTGTTGATGTCATTAGACCACACCCCTTCTCATTACAGAGATGCACATCACCTAATATGCTTAATTGGTAGTAGGCAGCACGGTGGCACGGTGGTTAGCACTGTTGCTGCACAGCAAGAAGGTCCTGAGTTCAATTCCAACATCAGGCCGGGGTCTTTCTGTGTGGAGTTTGCATGTTCTCCCCGTGTTTGCGTGGGTTCCCTCCGGGTACTCCGGCTTCCTCCCACCGTCCAAAGACATGCAGCTTGTGGGGATAGGTTAATTGGATAATCCAAATTGTCACTAGGTGTGAATGTGCGAATGAATGTGAGTGCAAATGGTTGTTTGTCCCTGTGTGTTGGCCCTGCGACAGACTGGCGACCTGTCCAGGGTGTACCCCGCCTCTCGCCCTATGACAGCTGGGATAGGCTCCAGCACCCCCCGCGACCCTGAAAAGGATAAGTGGAAGCGAATGGATGGATGGATGGATGGTAGTAGGCTTTCGAGCCTACACAGTTTGGAGTAAGACAACATGCATGAAGAGGATGATGTGGACAAAATACTCATTTGCCTAATAATTCTGGACTCCCTGTACTGCGGCTCCGTGGTTTGGGAAAATAAATTATAAGTATTTAGCTGAAGTGTATTTTATTTGAGTTCGTTCTTTTTTTAACTTGTAGTTCTACATTGGAAGATTATCGTGATCTTGAAATATAAAAATAAAATGATATTTTATTATTTTTCATTGCTCAAAATTAGAGTCACACTCGCAGAAGCTGGTATATCTGCCGAAACGCCGTGCATTTATCGAGGTAGCCCAAGTATGGAGAAATGTAAGAAAAGAAAAATATCTGAGGAAAATAGAACATTTAATGATGCCTGGGCAGATTCATTTGCATTTACTTCTGACGAGAACGGCCTACCAGTATGTTCAGAGGTTCAGGAGTAGAAGTCCCATTGAAAAGTGCTATAGAAATGCAATCCATTATTATTATTATTATTATTATCATTATTATTATTATTATTATTATTATTATATCATGGCAGACCCAACGATGTTTACATGAACATGCTTTACAGCTTCTCTTTATTGGCCACTTTTCACACGCGGTTGCTGTGCGCATGCAGCTGGTCTTATTTCCAGCACACAGTCCGACACATAACACAACAGCAGAGAGAGCACCGACTTTAAGGCAGGTGTGACCACCTCTCTTGCAGCAGCACTGCAGACCACGCCCCACCATACACATTAACCAGGCAAAATAAATATTTATGCAGGTATTTTGCAAATATTTATTATTCATTTTTTAGGAGCATAGTGCTTTTTTCCAATTATTTTTAAAATTCAGGTCAAAGCCCAAAAAGGATACAAGGATGACGGCTCAGTCTTTGTTTGCTAAATTTAAGTTCATCTTTTTAATTAATTTAAAAGAGACCTTCCCCTGGATGTTTTTCTTTTTTGTTATAATTTTTTAAGAGTTCAAAATGTGTTCATTACATAAATAAAATTTTATTTTCTTTGTAGCACTTCATGGATTTCATAAGCAACACACTATAGTTGTTTAGCATAACGGTAAAAAACAATGTAAGATAAGATAGAACTTTATTATCTTATCTTATCTTATCTTACATTGTTTTTTACATGTGTGCAGTGTTATCTTTGTTTTAGATGTCAAAAAGTATTTGCGGCTCCCAGTTTTCTTTTCCGTGTAAACCGGGTCCAAAAGGCTCTTTGGGTCTTAAAGCTTGCTGACCCCCGAGTCAAGGTGTGAAAAAGGGTTTCGGGTGAAACCGTTGTGAGACCCTGCCTCATCCTATCAGTGAGTTATTGAGATGAGTCACATGACCCTGGCCTAGCTGCGATGTTTAGTATTCAGACCAGTGGTTATGAAGTCATCAGAACAGGAATATTACTCAAACTCATTAATCATTTGTTTCAGCAATTTGATACTGTAGATATGCGTTTTTTGTTAGGTAAATTAACATTATTTAATATTAAATATGAGCCATTGGTTTTATTTAATCACCTGATAACAGTTGGGTACAGCTCACCGGTGTACAGGTAAACGGTGGTGAAGGAGGCTGAGGTGAAAGCTTTACCCAGGCAGGCCAGCGTGGTCCTCAGAGTCTGCATGTCTGTGGGGTTAGAAACGGGATTGGGAATAGGACCAGGATCAGAATTCAAGGCAGGGTCAGGATTTTGTTCAGGTTCACGACAGGACATAGGGTCAGAATTAGGGTTAGGATTAAAGACCTAGATCAGCGCCAGAATCAAAGATTTGGGTAGGAATTAGAATTAGTATTGAAATTAGAATTGGGATCATGGTCCACATTAGGATCGGGGTCAAAATCAAGACCCAGACTTCAATAGAGATTGGGACTTAGATCAGGATAAAGATCAGAATCCAAAATTAGACTCTGGGTCGGAGTCAGGTTCATATTCAGGATCAGAAATAGGATCTGGATTAGAATCAGTTTCAGACCAGGATCAGAATCTGAACTGAAATCAGAGTCAGCATTAGGATTGTGACTGGGATCCTAATTAAGATCAGGGTCATGATCAAATCCAGGACAGGGTATAGGAATGGATTGGGGTTATGTTCATATCAGGGTCGAATCACGATTCAGATTGGGTCGTTGTCAGAATCCAGGACCATGATTTGAATTAGGATTCTTTTAAAAAATTCAAATTGGAATTAGAATCGGGATCTAAATTAGAATCAGGAACAGGGCAGTATCACAGTCGGGATTAAGATTACAGTTCAGATTGCATCAGGATCAGATTCTGGATCAGGATCAGGGTTGAATCAGAATGAGATTTGGGATCACAATCCTAAATCAGTGTTATGATAAATTTGGGGATATGGAATAGGATCTAAATCAAGATTGTGATCAGAATACAGATTGGGATCAGTTTCCGAATTAGAATCAGGGCCAGGGTCTCAAATAGATTCAGAATGGGGATCAGGATTAGGATGTACCTGTGGGGACAAAGATGTTGGCAAAGATGATGGCGGCAGAGAAGAAGAGACAAACTGCCTGAGAGACCCGCCTCCCCAGGTAACTGAGTATTCCCAATGCAAACAGTTTGGCGGGAATATCTACAGCTCCAAAGATGATCTGCATCAGGTAAATACTCACCTGCAACAACAAACAACCAATAGGAAGGAAGTACAGTAGATCCAACCAATAGGATGGGAGAAGAAGTTTAAACAGGTGTACTGAAACTTCAGCAGGTAAGTAGGAAGACAGGTATCGGGTTGCTCACCCCAAACTTCTGGAGGTCCATCGCCAGGCCATAGTATGCAAAACTAGTAGAGAACCTGCACAGAGGTGAGTACACAGGTGTACAGGTGGATACAGGAGCTTCATTTTATTTAATAAAAAAAACATAAAACAGATAGAAGAAGCAGGTAAACAGAAGAGCAGGTAAATGGGTAAACAGGTAAGCAGGTGAGACAGGTGAGCATATGAGCAGGTGTATGTCTGACCAGACGGCCATCAGACAAATGGAGATGCGTCTCATCCCCGGGGTCCTCAGCAGGTCGAACACCGTGAATGTTGAACGAGCCGACTCAATCTCTTTGTTCATGTGAGAGTGGAGCACCTGCAGTCACATGGGACAGAGCTCAGCATCTGATTGGAGAAATTGCACTTTTACACAGGTGGCCAGGTTACCTCAACAGTGATCTTATCGATCATCTCTGATTTCCCGTTGATCCGAGCAACTCGGTGAAGACTCTTCAATGCGTCCTCAGAGCGCTGGTTCAAAACAAGCCATCGAGCTGACTCTGAGTACCACCTGACCAATCAGAGCACAGAGAGAACTACCTGACCAATCGGAGAGCAGAGAGAAACACCTGACCAATCACTGTCCTTTTTTTTAAGTCTGACTGACCAGCTGTAGGCGAAGAACAGGAAGTTAGGTGCACAGACAACCATCTGCAGCTTCCTCCAGTCTCTCAGCCAATATGCAAGCCCAGCCAGGACCATTTGACCAAAGGTGAAGAAGAAGGAACTGAGTGTGCCGACTACTGTCCTCGTCTTGGTTGTGATCCACTCAACCTCTGAGGAGACACTCAGTTAGGAAGACAGACAAGTGCCCAGGTGGACAGGTAAATAAGGAACCAGGTAGACGGGTACTTAGGGAAACTCCGTTAATGATGACCCCAGACACCGCCATCCCACTCAGAAACCTGAAGATGCAGTAGGTGGAGTATGTGGGGGAAAGGGCGGAGCTACAGCCAAGCACAGCAAGTTGCAGGTATGACCAAATCAGAACGGACCGCCTCCCAAACCTGAGAGATAGACAGAAGGAGTCGGATTGCACTGCTAACCTGAGACAATGAACAGGTATACACAGGTAACTCTCACCTGTCAGATAAGCTGCCGTAGACTATGGCTCCCGTTAAAACTCCACCCATATAAATGGTTTGAATCATTTGTTTGAGAGGACGGAGGGAGCAGACCAGACTCCACTGTGACACACACAGGTGAGAGATTGATAGGTAAGAGACAAGTGACCTCATTAACATATCTGTGGCAATGCGCGCTAATAGGCTCGCCGTGTGCCTGCCGCTACCTCGGAGACGGTGGTGGCGAGAAAGTCTGATTGCTCAAAGGTCCATCCGTCAATGCAGTCTTCGGTCTCTAGGTGGCTAACATTAGTGGAACTGTTAGCAGCTAACAGCTGCCACTGAGGATTTGCATACCTGGACAACAGGTGCAACAGGAAATGATGTGACGGTCAGGTTAATTATTTAAACAACTGAGGAGAAGGAAGAAAACCTTACCTCCTGCAGCGGGCCAGTCTATTTCCTGAAGAATCAGGAGGGATAAACATTTTCAGCAGCTGCTTCTCATCCACCTGAAACAACCAATCACATTCATCCATCCAGATTTATTGATTTAAGGAAGTAAAATTGAGAAAACTAAAGAAATGGGATCATAGTGCCTGCACTAAAATGCCCAGACAGGTAGACAGTCAGGCTGACAGGTCACCTGGTGAAGGTGCGACAGGTTGCTCAAGCTGTGATTGGCTGGTATGCTGCAGTAGTGAGTGGGGACTCCAGAGACAAAGTTGTTTAGCAGGTTCTGACTCGCCATCAGCAAACCAGGTAAACTGATCAGGGTCACATGGATCCACTGGTACCTGCCAAACCCACCAACCTTGCCATAACAACAGGAAACACATTAACCCTAACCCTACACACCTGTATGACACACCTGGACAGTGAAGTTATTTCTTGCATAGGAGGAATTTAAGTGTCTCACCTCATCCAGCAGCTCAGCGAATCCCATCTCAGCAACAACAACAAATAGCAGCAGGTATCTTCAGGTGCTTCCAGGTGTTCTCAGGATCTGAACTTTTGTTCCATCAGAACAAACCTGACAAGAAACCAAACAGCAGACCTGAGCAGGTGTTTGGGTCAAAGGTCAAAGAGTGAAAAACATGAAAACAACTGCTCCGAGTTTCTTCTCGAGTTTAAAATTGTGAAATATTTGCATGGAGTCTGGTAAGAGCTCTTAAAGGATTACAGTCTGCAGCTGAGGAGAATGCAGAGGCAGAAAGAGGATTTACTCAGAGTACTTACAGAGGCTGCCGGACGGCCCGCTGACGGAGGGGCGACTGACGGAGCAGGCAGAAGACAGACTGAGAGGAAATGAGTGACTGGACATTAATCAGTGACTTTAGGACACTGTCTATTTTCCTAACTTTGTGTTTGTGTTAATGTTTGTGAGACACTGGCGACATCGTCAAAGTCACCACCAACATCACCACCAACCAAATAGACACCTTCAGCAGGGAGGAAACGATCACACTGTAGCACTCCATCAGAGAACTAATGCGGTCTGTGCTCTGACAGCGACCCGAGTATTTTAATAAAGAACAGGAAGACTGGAGCAGAAGATCAGGAACAGGAACATAATCATGTATCAGTAATAATACGTTTGTATCTCAACGAGTCGAGAAAGAAAAACTGGATAGAACACAAAAATTAGACAACAATTAGAAGGATTAGACATTTAGATTTTCAAAATAAAATACTTTATTGGGGCTCTTAGGCATACTGTTGTGATTTCAAAATAAAAGTCCATAACAGTTCATCAGGAAGTGTTCAAAACATCTGAAAACTGTGGAAACTTGTCCCCCCCCCCCGTGGAGTCATCTGTTTTCGTGTCCTCGCTCCTCACTGAGCTTCTCGCTGGAATTTGTCCAGCAGTTTTTGCAAACAATCATCTCAGCAGGTTTCCGAATGGTGGCGGCAGCAACTCATGAACACGCTGTGACACGTGTGTCAGTGTCCCAATCAGGGCGCAGCAGAGCAGGCGACTTTACAGTGTTTATGAAGCTGCAGAAAGACTGACACAGGTCAGAGGTCACAGCGTGAGATGTTTCTTCAGTCACACAAAAACTCTTGAAACTCTTACTGCTACAACTACACGTTTCTTTTCCAGCTATTTATTAATGAGTGACTTTTTTATATATATATATATATATATATATATATATATATATATACACGTGTGTATATATTGTACTATTCTTAGTTAGCGTATTGTCTGTCTCTTTAATGTTGGTTTATAATGGAGCACTGTGACAAAAAAATAATTTCCCCCAGGGATCAATAAAGTATTCTGATTCTGAAAAGCCTTAAAATGAAACCGTCAGTATGCCACACCAGACTCCATTTAAAAACTGTCTGATTTTAGATTTTATTCAAGCTCAAACTGCTCCTTCCCGTCAGTCTTAGTTCACATTCAGGCTCTGATCAAACAGACCAGACTCCATTTAAAATCTGTCTGATTTTAGACTTTGAATTGAAAATAAACTGAATTGTTCAGTTCATGTTTGGCTGTTTCTTTCTGTGACAAAGTTTCTCTTTGGAAATACAAAATGTCTCAAACATGAAACTGTTTCTACCGAGTTTCTACTGATCAACAAATCAACCAACCAATCATAAATCAGTCTGTGAGCTACGGGACAAAAGAAATGTTTAGTGAACATCCCAGTCTGTGTATAGGTCATTAGTGAATCTGCCTTGTTCACGATGACTCGACGTTGTTCCCGTCACGCTTCGCCGTCTCTCAGTTGATCATTACCGACCTCTGTAATCATCCATCACACTCAGTCTGAGTAACCCTCAGAGGTCAAACATACGTGTTCAGGTTGGTTTCCAGCAAAGAGCCCTACTTTGACACCGTCACAGGTTTATCTGTGGCACGGCCTTTAAAGGAGTGTCCATAGTGCCATCCTGTGCCTGTACAAAACATGACGTCACCTGGTTGGCGCTAACTAACGACTGAACCAATAACTGAGAGGTAAATAAGAACTGTAGAGGCTCGTCGTTGTGTCTCTCTGATGCTGTCGGCGGTTTCTCGCTGTGGCGAGCTGCAGTGAAACACGTGAATCCACTCATTAGCTGTGATGTTCGGGTCTGTAGACTGAATGAATCAGTGTGGAGGGGAGCCTGTTTGAGTCAGGTGGCCCGCTGGTTAACCTGACTACACTGTCACGTCCTTTACCGCCACAAGACAGCGCTAAACATGCTCCAATAACTAGTTAGTTATTTCTTAAATCCAGCTTCACAGAGTTAAACCTCTGAGCTGTGAGCGAGCCTGAACACACACACACACACACACACACACACACACACACACACACACACACACACACACACACACACACACACACACACACACTTACTTCACTGACATGTTGGACTTTGGTCTTTAAAAAAACTAGGCGTGCTCATTCAGTTTGACTTTATTCACACAGAAACCAGAACACCAACGGTCCCTGAAGGCATCGTGGTGGCTTCAACAACACCTCATTGTCAGGACAAACAGGAATGATCAGACTGAAGGATAAATATGAAGCTAAGAGCAAGTAAATATATCATGGGGACACACACACACACACACACACACACACACACACACACACACACACACACACACACACACACACACAGTTAAACTACAAAAATATAAAAACAAGTTAAAGAAACAAAACAACAACAAAAAAACAAACACATCAGTCTTCCAATCAGACGCGCCACCACTTCTCCCAGCACCTCTCATTGGTGGATGAGCTTCACAGTGTGGTGAGAAACTCTCTGACCTGCAGACAAAAATTAAGTCCTGTTACCAGATTACAAAAGCCTTTCAAAATAAAACCACCAGGTGAAAGTTAAATGAGAATTAAATACAAGCACAGAAAGATGGAAGCAGCACATACATGAACAAACAGCCAAACATGGAAGAATCTGACATATTTTACTGTCACTTCAAAGTATACAAACTTTTGCGCAGGTCACAGAGTTTACACAGTTTATTCAGTTACTCTCAGGAACGATGTTCAAAAACAGATTAAACACATGTTAGGCGTGTTGCTTTATATAAACAGGCACACGTCAGAATATAAAATGCAGCAAAGACTGAGATTTCTATTAAGAATTAAGATACTGATTGTTAAAAACCCCAATAAAAGCTTGATGGTCTTTCCTCTCGTGGCGATCGTTGGGTCTGCGCTTCAGCAGGCCCGCTAGTTCAGAGACGCATCACCCCCCACTGTTTGCTAGCCAACTTCCAAGAAACAGCCTTCCCTGCAGCCTTTTATTCAGTGAATGCAAGCACCACCCATTGTAACACCCACAAATGGTTAAAATCACCGCATGCGTCTGTGTGTGTGTCTTCTTGCCACACAATATATGCTCACAACTGTTAACCACATTTCCTGGTTATCCAAAGGCCATCTCCCCACACCCGTATATGGCTTAACATTAATGGTTCACCATATGCAAGCATAGGCGAGCCCCTAAATGGCCGGGAGTGGACATCCTTCACAAGATAAGGAAACCAGAATCTCACATGAAACCTGCCTGTAGTTAAACAGCTACAGCTGATTACCTCCTCCAGCATCATAGATGTGTCGGACGAACAGAAGAATATCTAACCACGCAGTTTAAGGCACGCTTTACACATTTAAGTGCAACAATGGCAACATTTAACAATTTACCCTGACAGTGACGGTACTCCTGACAAACAGAGTCACTCGTTATACAGACGAGGAGTCAATGACTTCTACATAAAAGCAAACAAGAAGTGGTTCACTGGTTGTTTGTAACCAAGAGAAGAAACAGAGCGGTTTGGGACGTGTATGAAAAACAAATAAAACCACCATCATCAGAAGGAAAACCTTCAAAATAAAAGCTCAGACTGACCTTGTCGATGATGGCTTCCTGTTTGATGCGGTCGTTCTTGAAGTCGTCGTTGACGTCCAGGACGAGAACAGGAAGTTCGCTCAAATAATCAAAGTCCAACCTTAATGCAAACACAGGTTAAAAAGGCGCTCCTGAACGCACCGCTGAGGCTCTGAGCACGCTCAGTGGCATATAGTTACCTGAGGTTCCTGTGGTAGAGCCAGGCTTCATGTTTGAAGTGCAGCTGCTCAAGGTACTCCAGAGGAATTTCCTGCTCTTCTTGCCGGCCGCGATGAAGCAGCCGCTGCATGCAGCGCTGAAAAATACACACACAAACACGG
Source organism: Astatotilapia calliptera (assembly GCF_964374335.1). Lineage (NCBI taxonomy): Eukaryota > Metazoa > Chordata > Actinopteri > Cichliformes > Cichlidae > Astatotilapia > Astatotilapia calliptera. Next base: position 35,089,211 of record NC_137431.1, read on the forward strand.
CACCTGAAGGCAACCGAAGGAAGGAGAGCCCATCACAGAGGGCGATGCGTTTACCCTGAGGTGGCAGGACTCTCCAGGTTCTCCTGTACGTCTTTACCTGTGGCGGGGCTCTGAGGTAGATGATGGCGTCGAGAGCGATGTCGGACTCAAACTGGTTCATTAACCAGGTGTGCCAGTCCTGATACACACTCCACTCCGTCTCCGACAGGTCGCCACTCTCAAACAGGTTTGACGCAAACACGTACCTGTACACACAGGAGTTACATGTCTCACACCTGTGTCTGTGTTAAATGTGTGCGAGTTACCTGTCAGGTGATCAATGGTCATGAGAATTTACATAATTAAGATTAAGGAACTGACCTCCCAGCCCATTGTTCCCTCAGTGGGCTGGTTTCAGTCATTATGTTTATAAGATTGAAACCTGCAGTCAGCTGAGACTGAAGACGTCACCTGATGATGATGAAACGCTACGTGCAGATGAACAGAAGCAACCTTTTGGAGACCTGTCAGGTAAGTTACCTGTCGGAGTAGACGGAGCGCTCGTAGAACTGGACGGGGTTTTCTGCCTGCTGAAGTTTGATTGATGGCGACTGAAGCTGAGCTCGAACTCTGCTCAGACACGCGTAGCTCTGCACACAGGTGAGACTCACTTGAGACAGGTACACATAGTCTGACACACAGTGCTGCTATGGTAGGGGATGGAGCCAGGTGTGTTACCTGGAAGGTGTAGGACCAGCGGCTGGGTTTATCGTACAGCATCTGCAGCAGGTTTCCTCCACTCTTTTGAGATGAGCTCAGCTCCTGCAGGTAAACAAGCAGGTAAACAAGCAAGTAAACACAGACTTTAGAGAATGTGTGCTGCATTCAGGCTCACCAGGTAAACGTCATCGCTGTCATTCTGCACGTTGCACCACTTGCCAATGGGTTCAGGGATGACCTCCCAGTCCTCTGATGCTGCCTGAAGGAGGCGCACAAATGTCGACTTTCCTGCAGCTGGAGGCACACGGGTGAGACACACGGGTGAGACACAGAAATGTGACAGATCTCTGGTCCTGCCTGATTGGAGGAATCACACCTGTTCAGGTAACCCTGACATGACATGAGCTACTGATGCTCCACACACTAATACAGGAAATCAGCATTAATGCTGATGCCGTAGGACTTCCTGTGTGGGTGGGGCTTAAGAAAAGGACCGAAACAGCTGACTTTTGCAGGACGTCATGTGACCGCAGGATCAAGTAAAACCATGGCAACCATGAGCAGCTGATTCAACCTCTGATTGTCTCTGCTCACACTCCTCACGCTGTCACCTGACCCCAACCTCAGTGATGAGGTCACGTCCTCGCTCTGGAGATCAAAACTCTGACCTGAGACTGAAGAAGTCACCTGGATGAGTGACAGAACGTTTCTCCACAAAACGCTGCGTCCAGATGAACAGAATCAACCTTTGGAGGTCTGACCTCGACTTGCAAACCTCCATCAGTCTGGCTCACCTGAGCCCCGCCCACAGACTCCACATGACCAGCGTTCACCTTCAAACACCTAAAGGAGCAAGCTCCACCTATTTAACACCCAAATTTAAACCTCCGCCTTCTAACCCCAGCAGCACAGCTCCATTAAAAACTGCTGATTATTGATCACAAACAGCTGATTTTCAAAGACAAACAGCTTATAATTGAGTTCAAACAGCTGATGATCAATCGATTATCGTAAGAAATCACTCGGTTGATGGAAACGTCCAGATGATTACTGACTGTTGACAGCAAATTTTGACTATAAACAGCTGGTTATTGAACACAGGGCTGAGTATTGACTACAAACAATTGATTTGCGATATAAACAGCAATTGACCATGGACAGCTAACTGTGACTAGAAACAGCTATTTATCGATCACAAACAGCTGATTATTGACGATAAGCGGGCGGTTTTGGCGCCACTTGTTTCCGTGAAGGCGGGAGGCTCACGGACTTACAGACCCGGGCCTGAGAGCTCGTTAACCGGCGGTCCGGGTCGGTCCCCCGGCTCCGTTTGCCCCGGTCGGTCCGGGTCAGTCGGGGTCCGTGAGCGTCCAGCCGGTCCGGGGGGCGCGCGCCCCGGTGAGCTCACCTATGTTTCCTTCGATGGAGATCTTCTTCTCCTTCTTTTGACGGGAAAAGCTGCCGTTCAGCGGCGGGCTGCGGGGAGGGGGGCACGGCCTCTTCGGGGGGGTCGCCATGTTCACGGATCGATCGCTGATTATCGATTATTGCTCGCTGCTGTTTTGAAACCCACTGACCGGTGTTCCAGATCAACTGGCGTTTAGATCAACTGGCGTTGGTCGAACAGATGTGTGGCAGTCTTGCGTTTCAGGAGCTCCTACCGACAAACCAGCAAAAAAACGCCAAATGTGTCATCTGTGACACTTGTGAGGTTGTCTCAAACACACTCCGTCAGTCTTGATGCTGTTGAACAACAAAATGTTTAAAAATGTGGCGAGTTTACCTGGTGATATCCTCATGCGCGACTCGATCGCGAAAACAGCAAACAAGTAACACCACGCCGTTGTTGTTCACAGGACAGCAAGAGTAAACGATCGGGAGACCCTTGTCGTCGTTATCGTTCCCCTCGCACGGTTTATTTCACCGAATTCAGCGTTTTTGCTCCACAACTAAAGCGAGCAGTTTGCTCTGTGCACCAACATGGAGTCGAGTCAACCAGCGCCACCTCTGGCCAAGTGCCACAGCCTACAGCCAGATCAACTGGTGACACACATCTGCAGCACGTTTGAATTCGTGTCATGCACATTTGTACCTTTCAATTGTGTCTGTTTGTGCGTCATGCAAATAAACCTTTGAAATGATATCATGTATTTATTATCAGCCTACATTTGTACAAAATGCCAAATGACATACACATAAGAATCACCATCCTGATATCAACACTTTTGCCCATAAGAAAAATGTCGTGAACAAATATATGACACACCAATATTTCACCAGTGTTGTAACTCACATGTCGCCAGCATAGTCTGCCTGTGTCCCCCCTCTGCAAACGCACATTTCAGAGTTGGATGTGATATACAGTCTGCATAAGTGTGGTCAATCCCATAACGATCCGTAAGGGGATGGCAGTTACTGTGAATGTACAGCAGTCACACAGTGATCAGCAATAAACAGTCCCCAAAACTTGCATATAATCCCCAATGTGGAGCCCATCTACTGACTACCACATAGCAGCTGGACCAGTCCCCAATGCAGGTCAGTCCACTGCTGCCACCTGTGGCCAAGTACCATAGCCTACCACTAGATTAACTTGTGACACACATCTGCACCTGCTGCTATGATCACATTGAGTAAAGGCTGAGTGGCTGCACTCACACGTGGTGCATCTAAATCTACCCACAAATATGTTGAAACATGCAATGCCAGCAATGTGGATTGTCAACACTGAAAACAATCAGTAAGCAAAGACAACAGGGATCATTTGTTTCTGTTTATTTAGCACCCACAACATTTGTAGTCGCCTTCTGCACAGGGGAAGTCCACACACACCGTGTGGTACCACTTTCCACAGAAGGTGCAATCTGCAAGATTGAATGTGATTGTCAGGGTCATTGTCTGACTGTTTATTACTAATCACTGTGTAACTGCTGTGCATTCACAGTAACTGCCATCTCCTTATAAATGTTTATTAGATTGACCACACTTATGCAGACTGTATATCACATCCAACTCTGAAATGTGCGTTTGCAGAGGGGGGACACAGGCAGACTATGCTGGCGACATGTGAGTTACAACACTGGTGAAATATTGGTGTGTCATATATTTGTTCACGACATTTTTCTTATGGGCAAAAGTGTTGATATCAGGATGGTGATTCTTATGTGTATGTCATTTGGCATTTTGTACAAATGTAGGCTGATAATAAATACATGATATCATTTCAAAGGTTTATTTGCATGACGCACAAACAGACACAATTGAAAGGTACAAATGTGCATGACACGAATTCAAACGTGCTGCAGATGTGTGTCACCAGTTGATCTGGCTGTAGGCTGTGGCACTTGGCCAGAGGTGGCGCTGGTTGACTCGACTCCATGTTGGTGCACAGAGCAAACTGCTCGCTTTAGTTGTGGAGCAAAAACGCTGAATTCGGTGAAATAAACCGTGCGAGGGGAACGATAACGACGACAAGGGTCTCCCGATCGTTTACTCTTGCTGTCCTGTGAACAACAACGGCGTGGTGTTACTTGTTTGCTGTTTTCGCGATCGCGTCGCGCATGAGGATATCACCAGGTAAACTCGCCACATTTTTAAACATTTTGTTGTTCAACAGCATCAAGACTGACGGAGTGTGTTTGAGACAACCTCACAAGTGTCACAGGTGACACATTTGGCGTTTTTTTGCTGGTTTGTCGGTAGGAGCTCCTGAAACGCAAGACTGCCACACATCTGTTCGACCAACGCCAGTTGATCTAAACGCCAGTTGATCTGGAACACCGGCGCGCGAGATGCTGCTCAAATTAAACTCCGCGCGCATACAGACTTACAGACCGTTTCCGGGGGCGGAGTCACGCATGAGCAGAGGAGGAGGAGTGCAGACTTCCTTCAGTTTCCTTCATGTCCAACATCACACCTGCCTCACTCCACCTGCCTGGCTCTACCTTCTGTTACCTGTGTTCACAGCAGCCTTTCATCTCATCCACAGAGGAGAGAAACACAGTGGGTGGAAACAGTAGCGGTTTTTGAGCGGGGGATTCTCTGGCTGGCTGGAGCAGCATCTAATCACCAACCCGCAAAATAAAAACAAACCAACAAACACGAAAACACCACACATCATGATACAGACTTATAATTTGCACCGATGTTTTTTCGAAATTTTATACGCGAAAAGTGAGCGCGAGAGCCCTCGGTGCGCCTGCGCGCTGCTGAAGTCAAAGTAAACTTTATTGTCATCTCCGCTACAGACAGTCCAGCATATAGAGACGAGACGACGAGGCTGCAGCTACAGCGGTGCAAGTAAACAAACAATAAATATAAGAAGAGTAAGAGAATAAATATACACTTGAGGACCAGGAGTAAAGGATCAATAACAATTCAAAATCTATGATTTACAGTTTGATGATTTAACCCTTTAAGACCTACCATAGAACCAAGTCTGCCAGAGCTTACTTTATATTTTTACATGGTGTAGTAGCATTTCAAGTTGCTATACATCAATACAACCGTTATAGCCCAAATTTTAATAATATGTCTGCATTAAGTCCATAGTAATTACATAAATTGCAAAAATGTGCAATAAACTACAAGAAAATTTAAAATCTTTTTTTTTACATATATTTCTACTTAGAGAAATTCAAGAGGCTTATCCCTGAAAACTTTAAATAGAAAAACATTGAAAAAATAAAACTTCAAGTAAAACACAAGCACTTCTGTTAAATTATTGCAGAGTGTCCACATTGTAATTCAACAAAATATCAGTGAACTATTTGGCACTGTCTCCAGCTTTCAGAATAATAAATAAACACTTCTGTTTGGAATAAAGTAAATAAAAATTAGGTTTCAGAATGAAATAAACAATGGACACAGAATGTCCATATTGTTTGTTTGTTAATTTATTTCAAACATGTAAACAATATACAGGTACATTTAGTATGTGGAGTATGTGGCAGGGACTAAACACGATCACAGACTTTAGAGGGAAAACCAGCACACCGCAGACCACGGCCTCTCTGTGTGAGGAACGTATTCTACGCTAGATTCGACACAGCGAACACCATGAGACCGGACAGTGTGCGCACCGCGGATGACGTCAGTGCGCACACTGTGTCTGAGGAGGATGTGCGGAGGTGCTTCAGGAAGGTGAACGCACGCAAAGCTACTGGTCCGGACGGGATTCCCGGCCGCGTCCTCAAGTCATGCGCGGCTCAGCTGGCTGGAGTGTTCACGCACATCTTCAACCTTTCCCTCTCTCTGTCTGTAGTCCCAGCCTGCTTCAAAATGGCCACCATCGTCCCTGTACCCAAATCCTCCACCATTTCCTCATTGAACGACTGGCGACCTGTAGCCCTGACCCCCATCGTAAGCAAATGCTTCGAGAAGCTGGTCAGGGACTTCATCTGCTCTGCACTACCCGACTCACTGGACCCTCTACAGTTCGCATACCGCCACAACAGGTCCACTGATGATGCCATAGCCCTGACACTACACACTGCCCTGTCACACCTGGAGAAGAGAGACACGTATGTGAGAATGCTGTTTGTAGATTACAGCTCAGCATTCAATACCATCGTTCCCTCAAAGCTGGACAGGAAACTGCAGGATCTAGGACTGAGCAGCTCCCTCTGCAGCTGGATCCTTAGCTTCCTGTCTGACAGACGCCAGGTGGTCAGACTGGGCAGCATCACCTCATCCCCCATCACACTGAACACTGGTGCTCCACAGGGGTGTGTACTGAGCCCTCTCCTGTACTCACTCTACACCTACGACTGCACAGCCACTAACAGCTCCAACATCATTGTGAAGTTTGCGGACGACACTACAGTGGTGGGTCTTATCACCAACGGTGATGAGACGGCTTACAGGGAGGAGGTCAGCGCCCTGACCCACTGGTGTCAAGACAACCATCTCACCCTCAACGTCGCAAAGACAAAGGAGTTGATAGTGGACTTCCGGAGGTGCAGAGAAGTACACACCCCCATCACCATCAGCGGCGCTGCTGTGGAGAGAGTGAGCAGCTTCCGGTTCCTTGGAGTACATCTGGCTGAGGATCTTACGTGGTCAGTACACACAAACAAAACAGTGAAGAAGGCGCAGCAGCGCCTCTTCTTTCTCAGGAGACTGAAAAGATTCGGCATGAGCCCCCGCATCCTCAGGACCTTCTATCGCTGTGCCATTGAGAGCATCCTCACTGGATGCATCACCACCTGGTATGGCAACAGCACCGCCTACAACTGCAAAGCTCTCCAGCGAGTAGTGCGGTGCTCTGAACGGATAATTGGAGGTGAGCTTCCCTCCCTCCAAGACATCTACAGGAAGCGCTGCCTGAGGAAAGCGGGGAGGATCATCAAGGACTCCAGTCACCCCAGCCATAAACTGTTCAGACTGCTTCCATCAGGAAGGAGGTTCTGCAGCATCCGGTCCCGTACCAGCAGACTGAGAGACAGCTTCTTCCATCAGGCCATCAGACTGCTGAACACGTCATAGACACCTCAGCTTCACTACTGGAACTTCAACATTATGCACTCCACACTGTATATAAATGCCACTGTTTTGCACATGTCTCACTCTGTATATTTTATATATTTTATTTATTGTTGACTCTATTTAATTTGTAAAATATGTGTACACACACACACACACACACACACACGTAGAAAAACATTTAGTATACACATCCAGAAATTATTATTATTATTTTTTGCATATACTATTATATATTGTACATATATTTATTAGTTTCAGATTTAGCCATTCGTATATTTTGCCTGTTTATGTTATTGTATTTTGCACAACTCTGTTGCTTGTGAAGCTCGCACACAAGAATTTCACTCGAATGTGCTGTACCAATGTACCTGCACATGTGATGTGACAATAAAAGTGATTTGATTTGATTTGAGTAAAGAAAATAAGAGAGAGAAAGTTATACTATACAAAAGTCAATGCATTTCAATATCGCTGCTGTTCTGATTCGTTTACACGTTGAAAGGAAGTGGGAAGAAGTACACACCGATTTAATCCCATAAGTTATCAGTTAATATTTAGTTGCGGTGCGTTGGTGGTTCTTTGTGTCCGGGGGTGGGCGTCCAGGTACACACCGGCTCACTCCTTGGCGGCCGCTTATCGGGGCCTGGAGCCTGGGGCTCGCTCGGGCCACTTCGGAGGTGGGGTGCCCCCGGCCTCTCGGCCTGGGGCTCGGTCACTCAGGCACGGCTGGCTGCCGGCGGAGCTCACGGGCGCGTCACTGCAACTCCCCCTGGCTTCTGCTCCGCGGCTGCTGAGTGAGCCCTCATCTGGGACTCTCCTCAGCTCTTTCTGGGACAGTGGCGCAGCTGCCCCTCTGTTGGTCTTCCTTGGTCTCTTGTGTTCTGGGGGCCTCTGGATGTCTGGAGTTTTGATCTCCTCCATACCTGCTTCATGCCCTGGAGGACGGGGCTGTGGCCCCCCCACACCCTCTAGCAGATCATTACATGAAGGAACCTTTTAAAAACAAGCGCGTCCATGCTCACAGGTGTACACACGGGTGATCACACCCACAAACTACACCCTTTTTGGCTCCTACCTCAAAGCACACTGTGTTCTGTTGATCTTATGTGCTGCACAATAATGTTTAATATTTAGTATTTACTGTCATATTCCCATATATCATTGTGATGTTGTTTATTCTATTACTCTTGTTCTCTTCTGCTTGTTTTCTTTTTTCTTTCTCAGCAGGTGATCCAGGTGATCGATATATGTGGGTTTTTTTCTGCCCATTCTGTTGGTTTTTGTTTTTTGCCCTTCTCCCCCGTCCCTCTTCTCAGCTGTTTCTCTTTCCCTCTAAAAGAAGAAGAAAAAAAAATATTTAGTTGCTTCCTCATTGATATAATCTGTAATAAAAATAGTGAACAACTATATACTATAATATCACATCATGACATTTTTAAAATAGAGATTCACTTAATTTCAATATTTTCCTTTTCTTTATAGTTTGAGAAGATCATATTTTTATAACTCTTTTTGAACTGTTCTATGTTTTGACGTTGCTTTCATTCCATATTCAGACTGTTCCACAGTTTCACTCCATGCACAGAAACACAAAAGCTTTTCCTTTTAGTACGAACCTTCCCTGTTGTGAAGTGACAAAAAGCCCTTAAATTATAGCTTCCTTCTTTCAACAAGAAAAAACGTACTCTGAATATTACCTGCCAGTTCCTTATTTTTTTCTTTGATTAGAATTTGTGCTGTTTGGAATTTTACTAGATTGGCGATTTTCAATATTTCAGTGCAAAAATAGTGAGTTTGTACGATCCTGTAACCTGCACTGTGGATGATTCGAACTGCTTTTTTTTTTGAAGAGTACAAAGTGAGTGTAATGTGGTTTTATAGTTGTTGCCCCAGACCTCTGCACAATAGCTTAAGTAAGGTGAAACCAGTGAACAGTAGAGAACATGAAGGGATGTTTGTCTAATACCTGCTTTGCCTTGTTTAGTGTTGCAATGCTTCGTGATACGTTGGAATGAATATATCTTACGTGAGCTCCCAGTTAAGTTTTTCATCTGTTATTACCCCCAGAAATTTATTTTCACTGACTCTTTCAATATCAACACCATTTATTTGAATCTCAGCATTTGTATTTAAACTACTATTTCCAAATAACATAAGTTTAGATTTATTCAAATTTAATGATAATTTGTTTTTATCAAGCCAGAACTTCACTTTACTTATTTCATATCCTCCAATAAATTCTGCAGATCATCACCAGAGCAGAAGATGTTTGTATCATCAGCAAAGAGAACCACTTTTAATACTTTGGACACTTTACAGATGTTGTTAATGTACAAGTTGAAGAATTTTGGACCCAAAACTGACCCTTGGGGTACACCACAAGCAATGTGCATACATAAGGAGCAACCACTATATAATTTCACAAACTGCTTCCTGTCACCTAAATAACTCCGGGCCCAATCTAGAGCGACCCCTCTGACACCATAACGTTCCAGATTTCTTATTAATATATCAGGATCTATAGAGTCAAATGCCTTCGTCAAGTCTCTGAATAACCCAGCTGAATAAACATCAAACAGAAAACTGATTAAACAGAAGTGTGAGATGGTCGAGTTTACTCCAGTGTCCTGTTATATTTTAGACAGCAAGGAGCAGACGGCTGAGTTTATTAAACTCCACCGAGACAGCGGTGACGCAGATCTGAAGGCTGGACCGTCTTATTTCACAGCCTCGTACTTCCGGCCTTCTCGGTCTTTGGAGGACCTGGCCCACGTAGACCGCGAAGGCCGGGGTCCTCCGAAAGACGTTTTGGGACACAGCTAATAAGAATCAGAATACTTTATTGATCGCTGGGGGAAATTATTTTTTGTTACAGTGCTCCATTATAAGCAAACATTAACAAGACAGACACTCCAGTCCAGCAGGTGGCGGTAGTGCACTTGACGCTCTTTGCTACGCCCATAAAAAGATAAAGGAAGAAGAAGAAGGCTCTCACGCATGCGCAGTGTGTCCTCAGAGTCGGGAGCAGAAAGAAGATGGCGGCGCCCGTAGATCTGGAACTGAAAAAGGTAGGAGCTCCTCACCTGTGTGTGTGACTAGCGCGGCTGTTTCACACGTGATCGAGTGTTTTTTCCACAGTTTCCGATTTAAACTGCCTACGACCTCGTCTGTGTCCGCGGGACACCGAGACCGTCACGCTCGTGACTTTAACACAGCTGCGCTCAGGCCTTGTGTCGTCACCGTGAGGTAGTTAGAGCCCCTAATGTCATACTGACGCAGCGGAATCGTGTGCGAGTGGGTTGTGGGTCTCTGGTGAGACGCCGTGACGTAGGGCTAAAGGGGGCGGGTACTTCACAGTGGGCAGGCTCTGTTACCATGGGAACTAACCCAGGTGCGCTCCGCAGGCCTTCTCCGAGCTGCAGGTGAAGATGATTGACACGCAGCAGAAAGTCAAGATGGCCGATCTGCAGATCGATCAGCTGACGCGCGTTCAGAAGCACGCCAAACTGACGCACGCCGAGATCGCCACGCTGCCCGACAACACGCGACTCTATGAGGGTGTGGGGCGCATGTGAGTCACCTACCTTCAACCTTAACACACCTGAACGTCACGCAGGTGTCAGCCAATCACATTGGTTCAATCATGATGTGTTTCAGGTTCATCCTGCAGTCCAAGGAGGAGATCAACAACCTGCTGACAGACAAACAGAAGACGGCTGACGAGAAGATCAAAGAGTTGGAGGTGCGCATGCACACGCCTCTTCTCATTGGCTAACTACTGATTGACATCACGCGTGTGGGCGTGTTCTGCGTGGGGTTAGGGAAACCTAGTCTTGTCAGGAGAGACGGCATCCATCCCACTTTGGTTGGAGCAGCTCTCAAAATAGGACTATCCAGAGTTGGGACCTGTTTCACCTTAAACTTACTGAACACGGTTGTCAGAAGGGAGTTTTTCCTTCTCACTGTTGCCAGGTGCTTATAGAGGGGCCCTTGGCAACAATCTCAACTATCATGTGACCCCCCTCACACACACACAGAGGGTCACATGATAGTTGGGGTTAGAGTCTTTACTTTAAAAATGAAACACGTTGATGTAACTGTTGTTGTGATTTACACAAAAAAAGGAATGAATTGTCCTGCAGTCTGATTTCAGGAGGTTGGAACAGCGTTGGTGTGCGACACACACACACACACACACACACACACACACACACACACACACACACACACACACAGAGCTAAGCACTGACAGTATGTTTGTGCTTGTGATTTCCAGCAGAGGAAGGTGTACCTTGAACGCAGCGTGAAGGAAGCTGAGGACAACATAAGAGAGATGCTGCTGTCCAGGAGAGCCCACTGACCATCATCATCACACACACACTATAATTACACTGTAATACACACACACACGCTGTTTCCCGTGTGAGTTTTCCACAATAAAAACTTGAAGACGCTCTGCCTGCTGGTGGGTTTTTTTAGTCTGTGATTTAAATCTTTACTTTGAATTTGATGATGATGAAGAGGAAGACAACCCTGTTCTCAGTGGGTGATCTGATGATTAAAACCAGCAGACGATCATGTGACTGTATGGAACTACGTTTGCCCAAAGGAGGCGGGGTCATAATGTGATCGGTCACTTTGAATCCTTTGAAACAGAAGGATTCAAAGAGCTGACCTGAGGTCTGTGCCCTGAGGTCGATCAGGACATGAAGCGATTATATTAAGCAATTATAACTTACCAGATATTTAAAGCTGCATGTCTAACACATGCTTAACACACATGTGTAACTGCACCATGAGTGGATGCAGCGCTAAGCACAGGCCCTGTATTTCTCTGGTTTTATGATGTTCTCAGTGTTCAGGTGATAAATCAGCACATAACTGAGCAGCAGCAGAAATAACAGCTGCAGGTAAACAGCAGCGACCTGATTCATTTGGTCAGAGATTCATCCGAACAGTGAAGATCCTCTGAACGTCGAAGGTCAAAGGTGTTACGAAATCAGTTTTACCCCGGTTCTTTTATTCGTCGAAAGTTGTCATTTCACAAAACCTTTATTCATCTTCATTTAAGCATGCACTTCTAGAAGGGAAGACGAGGCCGGTGTGCCCCTCTGCAAAAAATCTTCACTGCTTTGTCTGTGAAACACAGTTTTGTAGTGGCGACCCCATCATAAAACCCCCCACGGTGTGCTGCAAACTCTGTGTCTATGTGCACGAGCACATGAATGCCTACATGTGCGCGTTCCCACGTGTCCCATGTGAGTGCTCGTGTGTGACTGTGTTCGCATACCTGTGTGTATGTGTGTGCACATGAGTGAGTGTGCGTGTGGATGTGTGTGCGTGACAGTTAAAACACTGGGTGTAGGTGACTCCCTAGGTCATAAAACCCATCTCCCTTCCAGACCACAGTTATCCAGTTACAAATGTTGAGACCCCCACCCAAACATCCTCTGGGGAATTTCCACTCAGCATTAACGCCTCTCTGTTTTACTTTCACAGTTCAAGTGGGGGAGGGGTCTCCTACAATCTACTCCTAAGTTCACGACACAGTGAGGCCTTTATTATATTAAGGGCAGTGTCTCTACAATAATTCTACATTCTATGTTAACACATTTCTAAACTCTAAAATCAGCTAAACACTCCTACAAAGGTCAGATAAGCTGCCGGTGTAAGATGAAGCTGAAAGAAACGCACATTTACCTGGACAGGTGAGTGACATCAGAGCCCCGACTGCATGAAACTTTCTGAGAGCCAGCCCACTTGTTCATGTACGTGTCACCTGTGTATCCTCGGACTGTGACGCCCACCCAGCCCACATCCTGGGCTTTCCACTTATGTCATGTGACCAGTTTACCACCTCCTTTCAATCAAAACCGCCGACACACCAACAAGAGGAGAGGTTAGCAAAATACTCTCCTTCTACTACTATTGTTACCATAGTAACTACATGTAGTGGTGTTTATTACATGGTTATTACCTGTGAAATTGTCTTTCTTTGAATGTGAGCTGCAGCGGACACCAGGACAGGTTCAGTGCTGCTGTTGGAGTACAAAGGTGAAGCAGAGGGAGGTTCAGACTGGATGAAGAGGAGGAGTAACGCCTGGTCTAGGAGAACACGACGAAGAGGAGGAAGACACAGGACTACCTGACGAGGAGATTGACTCGGGCGGGGCGGTGCTCGGTGGGCCAGCACGGACTGTGTGCATCATTTAGTTCCAGGATAACGTATCCAGCGTAGTATCACATTAGATTACTGTGTTGAGAGTATCCGGTACTTCAGTACTCGTGTGAGCCTGAAGTCCGAGAACACTGGAGTCCGATTAAGCACATGGATGATAAACTGAAGGTTTGGCAGCTGCTCCTCAGACCCCGCTGTCAACAACAAACACCACCTGCCAACACAAAGGTTTTCTTTGCCACGTCAGTACATGTGGTTGCCTCCACTGACCAGAATTATCAGCAGGACAACGATGGTAGGTTAGCAGGCAAAACCTCCTTGCCTACAAGTCTCTGCCCCCACTGCTGCTAATGGTCTGGGGCTGGATTGTCTGTGGAGTGACCAGAGACTGGTGCTGCAGTCGACTTGTGATTGGTTGGATCGGTTCCCACAGGAACTCACATAAGCTTTGATCTATATTTCACAGCCATCGATCTCAGAGTCTTCTAACAACTGGAACCACAGTGAAGGACCAAGTGTCACAGCCAATGAGGCGCCAGGAGAGGAGCATCAGTGATGGTGGAAGAACTACGTCTGTTCAGCTAAATATACAGGTTAATATCGTCCTGGTAGCAAACAGCAGAAAACAAGAATAATGAAGATTTTTGTTTTTTCATCTAATTAAAGGTTTTTAATGACACCCTAACACGGGTGGGGAACTCCAGGCCTCGAGGGCCGGTGTCCTGCAGGTTTTAGATGTGTCCTTGATCCAACACAGCTGATTTAAATGGATAAATGACCTCCTCAACATGTCTTGAAGTTCTCCAGAGGCCTGGTAATGTGATTCAGGTGTGTTGACCCAGGGTGAGATCTAAAACCTGCAGGACACCGACCCTCGAGGTCTGGAGTTCCCCACCTCTGCTCTAAAGCTGTAAAGTGGTCCAGTTTGATTTTCTAAATTCAGCTGTAATTTCAAACCAAAGTTGTCCTTTTGTTGTTGTCCACTATAGTCCTGTGTGTTTAAAAAATACATTATAAGTAGTTTTTAGGCTCAAAAAGAAATCACACACAAAAAAAAAGTGGAAGGTACTCTTCTTCTTTGGTTTCCAGGAGCTAATACCGCTGTTAGAGGCGGGGCTTGATGTCAGACAGGAAGTCACCTGCTGTCAGGATAATTAAGTCTAATCAGGTTATTGTGTCACAAACAGCTGATCCATCAGAGCGCTGACACTGAGGTCAGCGAGTGCTCTGTACCTGTCTTCATGACCTCAGTCTGTGGCCACGCCCCTCTGCAGGACATGTATAGGAATTTCTTTTATTTATGTATTAATCACATTACTTTATTGTATGATACCTTGGTGCCACTGGATTTTAGCATGTCTCACACTCATGCAGTTAGACAAATGGTGGGGGTGTAGTAAGGAAGTTGGTGGGAGCAGACGACTCCACAGGAAGAATCTTTTGTGTCTTCGAGGACTCTGGGAGGTAGCAAGGGAGTGTGACCCTTAAGGTGTGAAACAGCTGTGCACTGCATTTTGTTCCTGGAGAAGGTATTTAACTGAGGTCAAAGGAGCTTGCAAAGAAAAGCGTCTGGACTTCTTTAAGTTGCTTGAAGACGTTTCACCTCTCATCCGAGAAGCTTCTTCAGTTCTAGGGTCAAATGGTGGAGAGTCCCAGATATAAACCTAGTGGGAGTTTCCCCCCACAGAGGGACAAAAGGACCCCCTGATGATCCTCTAATCGCCTGAGCCAAGGTGGGAAACTGGCCATGGGTCCCAATCAGCCAGAGTTTCGGGTGAGTTCATTGTGAAACCTGGCCCCACCTTATCATGCGAATTCCTGAGGTCAGATGGCCCAGGTGAGTGGGCGTTAAGGCGTCTGGGAAGGGATCTCAAAACTGGATTATAGATGGCAGAGAGTTGGTGTCGTAAACCCCCGCCTCTGTTCAAAGATGGTCGCTCACAGTGGACATAGATGGCTTCTTTCACTCCTCTCAAACCATCTGTCCTCTCTGTCCAAAATGTGAATATTGGCATCCTCGAAAGAGTGTCCTTTGACCTTTAGATGCAGATGGACTGCTGAGTCTTGTCCTGTGGAGGTGTGGATTATTGACCGCCTTACATATCACCGCCTTTACCCAGGGGATGCCATACCCTGCATTTACGGACTTCCTAAAATCCACAAGGAAGCTGTCCCACTCAGACCCATAGTCAGTAGCATAAACTCAGCCACTTACAACAATTGCTAAACACCTTGCTACCATCCTTGCACCTCTCGTGGGGAACACCCCACACCACATCAAGAACTCCACTGACTTCACCGACAAGGTCCAGAAACTTACCCTGGATCCAGATGAAACCATGGTGTCCTTTGATGTAGTCTCTCTCTTCACTTGCATACCCACCACGGAGGCCGTGGAGACTATCAGAAAACGACTACAAGAAGACAGCTCGTTGGAAGACAGGACCAACTTCACACCCGATCAGATCTGCACACTGTTAGACCTCTGCCTCACCACTACATATTCAAATACAACGAAGGCTTCTACAGACAAAAACATGGCTGTGCCATGGGCTCCCCCGTGTCACCTATTGTAGCCAACCTTTACATGGAGGAAGTGGAAAGGAAGGCTCTTGGCTCTTTCAAAGGAAGAGTACCCAGCCACTGGTACAGATATGTGGACGACACCTGGGTCAAAATCAAGACACAAGAAGTGGAATCCTTCACTGCGCACATTAACGCTGTGGATAAAAACATCAAGTTCACCAGGGAAGACACAAAGGACGACTGTTTGCCTTTCCTGGACTGCGCCGTGCACATTGAACAGAACGGCAACCTCAACATCGAAGTTTACCGGAAGCCCACACACACGGACCAGTACCTCCTCTTTGACTCCCATCACCCTCTGGAACACAAACTTGGAGTAATTAGGACCCTACACCACCGGGCAGAACATGTTCCCTCTAAGCCTGAAGGGGAAAAGAAGGAACACACACATGTAAAGGAAGCACTCAAAACGTGCGGCTATCCTAAATGGGCGTTCTTAAAGTCAGCAAAGAGGCACAGAAAAGAAGACCAGACACCAGCGAGGGAGGATAAGAAGGACAGACGCAACAACATTGTCATCCCCTATGTAGCCGGTGTATCAGAGAAACTTAGGAGAGTTTTCTCCAAGCATGACATCCCAGTGTATTTCAGACCCAGCAACACGCTCAGACACAAACTGGTTCACCCGAAAGACAAAACGCCAAAACACAGACTTAACAATGTGGTGTTTGCTGTACAGTGCAGCGAGGAATGCTCAGACCTCTACATCGGAGAGACCAAACAACCACTTCACAAGCGCATGGCACAACACAGAAGAGCCACCTCCACAGGACAAGACTCAGCAGTCCAGCTGCATCTAAAGGTCAAAGGTCACTCTTTCGAGCATTTTTGGACAGAGAGGACAGATAGTTTGAAAGAGGAGTGAAAGAAGCATCTATGTCCACTGTGAGCGACCATCTTTGAACAGAGGCGGGGTTTACGACACCAACTCTCTGCCATCTATAATCCAGTTTTGAGATCCCTCCCCAGACGCCTTAACGCCCACTCACATCCTGGGCCATCTGACCTCAGGAATTCGCATGATAAGGTGGGGCCAGGTTTCACAATGAACACACCCGAAACTCTGGCTGATTGGGACCCATGCCCAGTTTCCCACCTTGGCTCAGGCGATTAGAGGATCATCAGGGGGTCCTTTTGTCCCTCTGTGGGGGGAAACTCCCACTAGGTTTATATCTGGGACTCTCCACCATTTGACCTTAGAACTGAAGAAGCCTCTCGGATGAGAGGTGAAACGTCTTCAAGCAACTTAAAGAAGTCCAGACGCTTTTCTTTGCAAGCTCCTTTGACTACGATGACCTGGATGACTGAGAACCTTCACAGACGCATTTAACTGAGAGCCATGCTAGGCTCAGAGAGACTCTGCTGACCTGCCCTGCGGTCATGCAGGGACTTCATCAAGCTTGTTTTTTTCTGTTCTTTGTGTTTGATTAAAGAATGTTAGCTACTGCTCACCGCTCGTCTGCAGGCTTTATTTAAACGGAAAACTTCCACAACAGACAACAGCCTGTCTGCTTACTTTATTAATAAAGACTCACAGCTGGAACTGCTTCAGCACAGAGGAGGGCCTAATCCAGCTCAACACCGTCAGAGGTAACTGCGGTGACGCATAGAAGCTCCAAGTTAAGAGTTTCATCAGAGCAGCTTAAATCAGACAGAAAATGAATGGAGTCTGGTTGGAACAGATTACCTTTCAGAGGTTTTTTATTCCTCTTCATTAAGAGTCAATCACCAATCAATAACCAGTCCGTACTGGCTTCTTCATGATCAGTAACTAAACTGATCAGCAGACAGGTGAACCGCTGCTCTGTGGTGTGATGTCACAGCTGTGAGCAACGACATCACTGTGACATCATCACCTGTTGTTGTTGTTGGGGTTCTGGATGAAGTTGATGGAGTAGGCGCCGCTGGCGGCGTCCTGGTTCACCTGGAAGTTGTTGGTGGAGAGTCCGAACGGCCGCAGGACCATGTTACCTAGGTCCTTCAGCTTACCTGTGGGTCAGAGGTCACAGAGATCACAGCTCCATTGTATGTCTAATGTATGGCTTTTATTGTGAAAGGACTCCAGGCCCTGAGCTATCAGGCTGCAGGCTTTTATTGTTTAAGTCGCATCTCTGTAATGTGAACAATCAGAGCCAACAGCTGATCAGAGTTCATGTCTGATCTGTGTGTGCCTTTAAAATCATGTGGATTGATCATGTGATTTCATTTCAGTCTTGTCACCGATTGGCTCCTCTCACCTGTCACAGGTGATGTTATGGCTGAAAAACACTGTCTCCACCTGAACAGGTACCAAGCTGCATGTCGCACCGACAGGTACGTACCAGACAATCATGGATGATTGATTAATGGTGTGTTCAGGTGCAATACGTACTAAGCATCTCCTCCTTCAGCTTCTCGTTCCTCTCCTGGATCTGTAGAGGCAGCCTCTGATAGAGACACACAGGTGGACACAGGGTGGGAGACACAGGTGGAGGGAGAGAGAGAGAGAGGTCAGCTGTGTAAGTCTGTTTTTCGTCCCTTTCACGCCTCCTTAGCGCTGACCCCTGACCTCAGAGGGGGCTGAACCTGAATAAGCACAGGAGGCCCTGGTAAACCCTACTGGTCGCTCTGCACGCCACTGTGACACCATCAGACTGGCACAGGAAGCTGCTGTAGTCGCCACGTTAGACGGAGGAGAAGAAGAAGTCAGAACTAGAAGCAAAGTTTGAAGATCTGAGACACTGTCGAGTGTTTGTTTCAACGATTTTTCCACAGACTGCTGCAGCAGCTCTGACCGTGTAGGAAACGAGGAGGCGTTTCTCTTTTACTGGCTGAGGTGTTTTTGCAGGAGGTGGCGCAGAGCCATTGCAGGGGGGGTCGTGGTATGAATGAAAACCAAACAAAACAATGTTTGGACGCAGCGAGCATAATGAACATTGTTTTGATGGGGCTCCCACACAAACACAAAGCAGAGGATGAAGCATCACCAGATATGCTTCCAAACCAGCTTCCTTCCAGGCCAAAGACTAGAACGTGTGATGAAGCATATCTCGCTTTAATACAGATTTTACTTGCTGTCAAATCTTGTTTATTTTGGGTTGTTTTGTTTTGACCCGTTGTTTTCTGTCTGTCACTGACAGTAAACTGCAATGAAGTTTGAAAACAAAATATGTGCGTGTGATAGGAGGATGTGTTTGTGCGGGGGGCCTAGCAAAAAAAAGTTTGGGAACCACTGTTTTACTGAGTGAGGAAGCTCTGAGAGTTGTGACTGTCTTTAACAGGGACGGATCAGAGGTCATGCACGGATCAGAGGTCATGCACGGTGATGTAAACATGCCAGACTCAAGTAAAAGTGACCAAGTGCGCCTGCAGCCCCAGCGGATACACTCATCAAATAAACTGTGTTTGAGACGTGTAGCAGCTGCTTCAGTTTAACCAAAAGGCATTTCCAGTGGAAACTGGCCGACGTATCCCCACCATAACCATGTATAATATCCACAAAACTTAAAAAGCAAAGTCGAACTAAAACGTACTAAAAATGTCCTCTGTACCTCAAGATGGCGCTGGTGTACGTGGCTGCTCGTCTGTCGCTGTCAGTTTTGTTTGTTTTTATATTGCTCCTGTCGTGTGTTACTCAAGAAATCGGGTCATTACTGGTGTACGATCGCCAATCGCTTCTGAACCTCCGAAGTTCTGGACAAAATACAGCTCCATTTTCTAACGGAGGTCAGAATTCATGGTGTCCGCTGCTGTCACATATCCCAACTTGCCTATGCCGTGCTGTCATGCTACCTCCCCGGCGAAGCGTCGGGGTAGGCGCAGTGGTCGGCTGGTCAAACTCAAGATCTCTTTGGTGCACCATCTCACTACCGTCAAAGATTATTTCCTGGAGTTTTTGTGCACCGACGTTTCCTGGACCCCGTGGGTTCCTGCCTCATCCCTGTGGTCTGCCAGGATGATGCGCCGCTCCTCCGTGACCCCTGTCCTCCTCGGCTCAACGTGCGCCGGGCGAACCTCGACAATCTGAGGCCGCTGTGTCGGACTCCCTGTGCCGCTGGGGCTTTTACCTCATCCCCGGCGCCTGTCAGGATTGGGCTGGTAAACGCCAGATCACTCGTGAACAAATCTTTTATTCTGAATGAGTCCGTCATCTCCTGGAAATTGGACTTCATGTGTGTCACGGAGACTTGGCTTAACACTGGTGAGTCCAGTATTTTATCCGAACTTTTACCAGCGGGTTGTTCCTATTTTAACACACCAAGGACATCAGGGAGAGGAGGAGGTACGGCGGTTGTTTTTAAAAAGGATTTTAAATGTAAACAGTGTGTTTTACAGCCCTCGTCTTCCAGTTCTGAGCTCACGTGTTTTGAAGTTCTAACTCTGTGCTCTTTGCTGTTATTTATCGTCCCCCTAAATACAATAAGAATTTCATTAATGACTTTTCAGAATTTCTAGCTGGGATTCTGCCCAACTATGATCATGTTCTTATTGTGGGAGATTTTAATATCCATGTCTGCTGCCCTGACAAACCTCTGGTGAAGGAGTTTTTAAGCCTCATTGACTCTTTTAATCTGGTCCAGTCCGTACCTGGTCCCACACATGAACATGGACACACACTAGACCTGGTCTTGTCACACAGTCTACCTGTGTCTAATGTGGAAGTGACTGACACTGCCTTCTCTGACCATATGGCTGTATTATTTGATGATGTGTTTTCACACACTACAGTTCAAACCAGCGCTCCTGTTCGCCGCTGTCAGATTATTAACCCTTCCACTGCTGCCCAGTTCTCCTCTGCTTTTAACCAGCTGTCTATCCCTGCCGATCATACTCCCTTGGACACAGAGAACCTCAGCTCCTGGTTTCAATCTTCTTGCCTAACCATTCTGGACTCTGTGGCACCATTAATAACCAGGCAGCCCAAGGCTAAAACCGATCCTTGGTTTAATGACGCCACTCGGGCTGTGAGGAGGGAGTGTCGTAGAGCTGAACGCAGATGGAAGAGGGACAAACTGCAGGTGTCTCTGCAAATCCTAAAGGACTGCTGGCGCCTCTATCAGGATACGGTCAAAGAGGCTAAAAGAAAATACTTCTCTAAGATCATTTCCTCCAACAGTCACAATCCACGTGTTATTTAACTCTACTGACTCAGTCTTAAATGCTCCACAAAGTGGCTGCTTGGAGGCCTCTCATAAACTAATGATTTTATGTGTTTTTCATTGAGAAGGTTGCAACCACGCGGGCACTCATGAGTCCGACCCCTCTGTCTCGATCCCTTGCTCTGCTGTTTTTAACCAGTTTGAGCCTGTGACTCTTTCTTATTTAGAGGATGTGGTCGGCCACCTGAGGCCCTCTGGTTCCCCAAATGATCCTGTCCCACCACAATTTTTTAAGGAGATTTTTCCTAGCATAGGCCAGGCTGTTCTTACTGTTATAAACAGCAGTTTAATATCTGGTGTAGCCCCTGCTCATTTTAAGCATGCGGTAGTACAACCCTTGCTTAAGAAACCTGCCCTGGACCACACTGTGTTGGCTAACTACAGGCCTCTCTCCAAGTTGTCTTTTATGTCTAAAATCTTAGAGAAAATTGTACACTGCCAATTGATGGATTTTTTAAAGGAGAATGGTGTCCTAGAGGTCTTCCAATCAGGTTTTAAAAACTTTCATAGCACGGAGTCAGCACTCTTAAAGGATTTTAATGATATCTTCCTTACCTGTGACTCTGGTAATCGTGATGTTCTTGTCCTCCTTGACCTAACAGCTGCCTTTGACACTGTAGACCACCGCATTTTACTGACTCGCTTGCACCATCTTGCAGACATTCGTGGTACTGCTTTGAAATGGTTTAGGTCTTATCTTTCTGACAGAACTATTAGTGTTAACTTTTCTCAATTTTAGGGCCTCTACTTTTTTCATTATATTTACAGCCCCTGGGAACCATCCTCAGAAGGTATGGAATATCCTTCCACTGCTATTAAGCCACTTCTAGCATCTCTAGAAGACATTAAATCTTGGATGTCCCTAAACTTTCTAAGATGTAATTCAAGCAAAACTGAGGTGATTCTGTTTGGTCCTAGTGGACCTTGTGAACCCTCCGCTATTGATTTGGGACCCCTGGCAGAGTATTTTAAATCTGTTGTTACTAACCTGGGTTTTAAGATGGACAGTGATTTTAAATTAGACAGTCAAATTAGGGCTATTGTCAAGTCCAGTTTTTATCATTTAAGGCGTTTGGCAAAGAGAAGACCTATTTTATCCAGGCTGCATTTTGAAACAGTAATCCATGCTTTTATTCCATCTCGTTTGGCTTACTGTAATGTGCTGTATTTTGGAGTTAGTCAGCGTCTTCTCTCTCGTCTGCAGCTGGTCCAAAATTCTGCTGCACGACTTTTAACCAGAACTCGTAAAAGAGAGCAAATAACTTCCATCCTGGCTTCACTCCATTGGCTGCCTGTATATCTTAGAGTTCATTTTAAAATTCTCATGTTTGTTTTTAAATGCTTAAACCAGGGCTGCCCAATCCCAGTCCTCGAGAGCTACTATCCTGCAGCTTTTAGATGCATCCCTACTCCAACACAGCTGAATCAAATGGTTTGATTACCTCTTCAGCATGCCATCATGTTTGGCAAAGGCCTGATAACAAGCCATTCATTTGATTCGGGTGTGTGGGAACAAGGATGCATCTAAAAGCTGCAGGACGGTAGCTCTCGAGGACCGGGATTGGGCACCCCTGGCTTAAACGGTCTTTCCCCAACTTACCTCTCTGAGCTTCTTCGTCCTTACCTACCCCCCAGGTCTGCTCCTGGAGGTACCCAGGTCCAAGAGGAAGCTCAGAGGGGGCGGGGCCTTCTCTGCCCCAGCACATTAGAGAGGCCCCCTCACTGTCCACTTTTAATGTAAAACCCGTTTTTACTTCTTGGCTTATGACACAGTCAGACCCTGATTTTATTGATTTAATTCTTATGTGATGATTTTATTGTTTTAAACGTTTTTATATTGTCATCCGATATATATCGTTATATCGAACAGCCCTACGGACTCGCGTACTTGAGAATTGAGAAAGGGCCATTGTACCGGTATTACCGTGAACTGTATAATATAGCCCAGTCCTAGCAGGGAGGCAGTTTATGTAAGGTGTGGTTACAGGGGGCGGGAGCCTGCAGTACAGGGAAGGCGATGTGACGCCATACATACGTACACATTTCTTTCTAAACACGACTGAATCCACAGAGGAACATCCTCACAAAAACAAGCTGAGTTAGAGAATGACTGATGGTGTCAAACAGATGGTGCAGGTGATTCCAGCTGTTCTCCCTCACAGCAGGTGTTTGATTTCACTTCCTGACAGCGCCCACATCGTCTGAGGCCTGCCCAGAGTCTGTGTGTTCTCCAAGCATCAAACCGGGGACCCTTCACATGTAAGAGTTAAGCTGTTAATCACCACAGGAAGTCTATAAGATCTGCACCAACACGAGCGCTCTTCTTCTACAGAGAAGTAACCTCAGCAGGGCTCTGAGAACACTCTGACCTGGCGCCGTCATGAACACACTACAGCAGTTACCATGGTGACCTGCCTACACGACAGACAAACTGCATCAGCCCACAGACATCCTTAGTTTGAGAACTTTCAGTGAATTTACATTCATCATGATTTCACCTACAGAGTACTCCATCAGCCGGTCATCTCTTTAACGGGTTCACTTCCTGTTTCTAAAACTCCGCTAACTGGCATCACAATTTAAAGACTGATAAATTATACAAATGAAATGGAGATTTCATGTAAACTCCAGCTTCTTTGGCTTTTAGCCCACATTTTAGGTTTTAACATTGAACAGAGCTTGCCTGGTTCTGCTTTGTCCCACAGTCAGTGAACTCACCATGGCCGCCTGCCTGGCAGCAACATTATTTGGGTCTCGTTCCAGAACCTTCTGGTAGTCCTCCAGAGCCTCGTCCAGCTTTTCTGTCTGCTCGTAAAGCTCCGCCCTCCTCAGCAGCGCCCGCAGGTAGTCAGGATCCAGCGCTATTGCTATGGGAACCACAAAGCCAATCAGTCAGTACAATGAATAATTATTACACAGCCGCTGCTACCCAGGAGGGGTGTGATGTCATCGCTCACCTCTGCTGCAGTCTGAGATCGCCTGCTCCTTCAGATCCTGACAGAGACACACACTGTAAGCACGCCGCTAACCTGTTAGCACGCAGCTAATGGCATTACTGATAACTGATCATTGCTAACATGCAGTGTTTTGCACGTTTCAAACTTTTGCTCTCATTGGTCGATCAGGAGGAAACGCCCACCTGCTGCAGCACGAACCTGGTGACTCGAGCAAACTGCAGTCGCAACATTAAATGTCCAGCGGCCTAATTTGGGGCTGTGTGATGCCCACGCACAGGGCATCACACAGGAAGTGACACAGGAAGTAGAAAACGTTAGGGGGGTACCCAAGTTTCAGAGGGAAACGAGCGATGTTTACAGCGTGTGGACGCTTCCTCCTGATTGGATGAGGTGTATCTGTGTGCAGAGCCACAAAAGGACTAACCAACACAAAGCTGTGTTAGAGGTGAAGCAGGTACTCATAGAACCAGACTTCTGTCACACCGACGGCTCTACATCCTTCATGTTAGCAACGATACTGGCATAGAGCTAGCGTGTTTATAGCATGTTACCAGGTGCAGCCTTGCGGCGGCTCTGTTGGAGAACAGCACAGCTCGCTCTCTGCTGAAACAGACGGGGCACACAGACAGCGCATCCGTGTAGTTTCGCCCCGCCTCCGCCCAGTCTGTGGGAACAACAAGCAAATGTTACACACAGAGCCCAGAGCAGGTCACCACGGTAACAGATCAACATGTATGACATCACCATTTCTGAAGACGGCTCAGTTTCCTGATGAGCAACAGTAATAAATAATATTGATTGCTCCAGCAGGTCAGACTGAAAGTGATCATGTGATCAAGTCTCTGTCATTCAGCTGCAAACACAGAGCACACACCTGAACACGTGTTCATCCAATCACATTCATTCACCCTAATCTGATTTCACGTCTCCTTCATCAGGCCGTGGGAGAGGAATCTTTCACGTTTCCATGGATACAGGTTAAAGTCTCACAGTGCAGGGGGCAGTGCTGAGCATGCTCAGACACAAAATCATTCACGGCAATCAAAATTTATTTTCCCGCCACAGATCACCAGATTCTGCTGGTCTGAGTCAGAGGTCGTTCAGGGTCAGAGGTCACACAGACTCTCACCTGTGGTTTAGGCGGCTCTCAGGGTTCGTGTTTGTGTGAGATGAGTCACATGATCCATACTGCCCTTTTTAAATGGGTCAGAAGCAGCCAGCCCCGCCCCTTTCATTTGACCGTGTACGGGAAACCCTGATAGTGTGACCTCTGACCCCTTGCAGTATGCAGGAGCTCCACAGTGCTGATCTCACAGACTCACCTCCCCTCTTAAAGTGGGCGTTTCCCGCCTCCTTCAGACTGATGCTCTGCTGCCGTCGACTCTGAAAAAGAAGAACTCTGATTTACCACTGTGTGCCAACACCTAAATGTCTCTCAATGCAGGTACTGGTCAGCAGGTATTACCTCCTTCTCCTCCTCGGTCAGCTCCTTTTCCACCTCCCTCAGGTAATCATCATCAAACTCTACGGCTGGGCTCACCTCCTCCTTCAGCTCCGTGTCAGAGTCATGCAGGGAGTCTCCATCTTGTTGCTCCTTCACCTCCTCCTCTTCCTTCACCCCGTCTACCCCCTCCTCCCCCTGCTCCACATCCTCTGTCTCCAGTGGAGCTTTCACCTCCTTCTCGTCCTCCTCTTCCTTCAGTCTGTCTCCCCGCTCCTCTCCCCGGTGTCCTTCTGCTGCCTCCCTCTCTGTGTCTCCTCGTTCAGTCTGTGTGTGTTTAAAAGGAACGTCCTGCTGGCTCTCCTCTCCTCCTGCAGTGGGGTCAGGAGGCTCCAGCGTGTCCGGACAGTCATAGAAGTCCTCCTCGTGCTCCTCCTCCTCGGCCCTGCTGTGTCTCTGTATGCCTCCTCCGCTCATTCTGAAACTCTGAGCTAAAATAAAAATTTAACAAACTGATTAGAGGCCTGACCTTTGACGTCACACAGAGCCAGTGTTAGCCAGCTAGCTGCACTGAGCTAACAGCTTCAGTTCCTGCTGAGCCTCACTCTTCTTCTGTGGCGATCAGCTGATCAGCCATTGAAGGATCGGCGCGATTCGCGTCTGCGTCACTTCCTGTTGATCAGCCGGTATCGATCACTGGTCAGGTTTCTGTTTGTTTACTAAGGAGCTACATGCTAACAGCTAAGCTAACGGTCAGCTGGGACTCTACACGCACGTGTCAGTCGTAACTATGTCACGGCTCTGCCTGACGTCATCGAGGTGACAGTCCGTTGCATATCGATAACCACAGAAACGTTAAAATCAGCTGCTTTTCGGTCTCACCTGTAAACACCGGTGAATCTGCGCGACCACGCTCACTGACGTCATTTCCTATACGAGGAACGCTTCCGTTTCCTATTTAAAGTGTCCTGTAGGTACCGCCCCCTGCCGGAGGAGTAGTTTGGTCTTTTTTATTTTGATATGAACTTTATTTGACTATCCAGAGTTGGGACCAGGAAGCAGAGTTGCAGTCTTACACGCCTCTCTGCAGCTTCTCTCCTCCTGCTACCCCCCAAAAACCCATCTCCATAGAGACTGTGTCAGCTCCCAAACAGACAAAAACAAACTAAAAACCAGCAAAAAACAACTTAAACATAAAAATTCACAAAGAAAGAACAATACAGTATCCACATCTGAACCAAAGAGTAGAACAGTGAAATGTGGATTATTAAATATTAGGTCACAAATGTGTTTAAATCCTGCCTGTTGATTTAAACAGGCAGGAGAAGGTACAGAGGGTCGGAGTAAAAGAGGAGGACACTCTTCATGTCTGTCTCCACGTTGGTTGAGTGTGGAGTGAGTGCATATGAGAGCATGAGGGTGGGAATGGATGTTTGTATCTGTGTGTGCCTGTATGTCTGTGTCTATATGTCAGGTTGGGTATCAGGCGCCACCTCTCTGGGGACATCTCAGGCCCTCCAAGGTTTGGAGGTTTATCTCCCCCCACCACCACTTCCCCTGCCAGTGGCGGACTCCCTCAGGTGTCGGTGCGTTGGTGGTTCTTTGTGTCCGGGGATGGGCGTCCAGGTACACACCGGCTCACTCCTTGGCGGCCGCTTATCGGGGCCTGGAGCCTGGGGCTCGCTCGGGCCACTTCGGAGGTGGGGTGCCCTCGGCCTCTCGGCCTGGGGCTCGGTCACTCAGGCACGGCTGGCTGCCGGCGGAGCTCACGGGCGCGTCACTGCAACCCCCCCTGGCTTCTGCTCCGCGGCTGCTGAGTGAACCCTCATCTGGGACTCTCCTCAGCTCTTTCTGGGACAGTGGCGCGGCTGCCCCTCTGTTGGTCTTCCTTGGTCTCTTGTGTTCTGGGGGCCTCTGGATGTCTGGAGTCTTGATCTCCTCCATACCTGCTTCATGCCCTGGAGGACGGGGCTGTGGCCCCCCCACACCCTCTAGCACATCATCACATGAAGGAACCTTTTAAAAAACAAGCGCGTCCATGCTCACAGGTGTACACACGGGTGATCACACCCACAAAC
The DNA here is from genome assembly GCF_964374335.1 of Astatotilapia calliptera. NCBI lineage: Eukaryota > Metazoa > Chordata > Actinopteri > Cichliformes > Cichlidae > Astatotilapia > Astatotilapia calliptera. The sequence goes on from NC_137431.1 coordinate 35,116,774, forward strand.
TACACCCTTTTTGGCTCCTACCTCAAAGCACACTGTGTTCTGTTGATCTTATGTGCTGCACAATAATGTTTAATATTTAGTATTTACTGTCATATTCCCATATATCATTGTGATGTTGTTTATTCTATTACTCTTGTTCTCTTCTGCTTGTTTTCTTTTTCTTTCTCAGCAGGTGATCCAGGTGATCGATAGATGTATTTTTTTTTTTCTGCTCGTTCTGTTGGTTTTTGTCTTTTGCCCTTCTCCCCCGTCCCTCTTCTCAGCTGTTTCTCTTTCCCCTCTTTCTTTCTCCCCTTCTTTCCCCCAGTCAAGTCTGTCCCGTATTCAGCAAGTGAAAATAAAATAAACAATAAAAGGTGAATCAAATGGACCATTATGGCAAGGCTGGGATGGTCAGTTTGGTAAAGTAAATCCGTTGGGCATCTTTCTTTGCCTTTAGACAACAATTCTGATGCAAAGGAGCCAAACGGGACAGGCAAAAAAAAAAAAAGAAAAAAAAAGAGGAGGACACTGGGACAGGAGGAGGTGCGGAGGGTCTTAGTAACAGAAACTAAGCATACCAAACCAGTTATTGTCATTCATCACAAGGATTCAATTTGTTGAATTTCATTTATTTTGTTTAGACTGATACAAACAGAGAAGAGATTTTAGAATCACAGATTTGATATTTTCTCTGCATTCAACACATTTCTGTTCTGGTTGTTACTGATAAACATAAAAAGTTGAACGCATCTTTTTGGTCACTGTGTTCTGCTGCCACCTGCTGCAGAGTTGGATATTACGCCATAATGAAAGTTTTAGAATAAAATCTTTATTTCATAGACTTGATTAATCAGATCTTTATTTGAAACAATCAAACTTGATTGATTTCTCTTTGGAAATGTGTTTCCATCTAGTCAGCTGTTAGTGTGTCATGTGACTCTTTTATAATCGGAACACGTGGAAGGTCACAGTGGATCTTTAAAGTGTGATGAAGAGGAGGAACGTCGGGTCTGAGCGACCCAGGAAGCAAAGGCTGAGACTCGAGCATAGACTCCGGGTTTCTGAGGAAGTCCACAGCCTGCGCCAAATGAGGTCACGCCTGTGAGGAACCAATCAGAGAGCAGCGTTCCGTCAAACCTAATGTGAGGCTTATATCTATATTCTGTGTGTGTGTGCGTGTCTGTGTGTGAGACACCAACCAATCAGAGTCCAGCTTCCATCATCCAGACACATCAGAGGACCACCAGAGTCGCCCTGAAAACACCACATTTAAACTTACACACTTACAGCTTACAGACCATCAGCACTGAGAGCACAGCCTGAGAGTCACATCCATGTTACAGGTTCGTCCTTTACTCAGTACGACATGCAAAAGAATCAGAATCTGAACACTTTATTAATCCCTGAAGAAATGATGTGTTTACAGTCACTCTGAGACGATAAGAGGAACAGGCTGAATTATATAATACAATGTGTTATAGCGTTACAAAATATAAGAAAGAGCTCTAATATATACAAATAAGTCAATTATAAATATCCAGAATATTACTGTGTGACTGACATTTGACTCTAACCTGTAAAACTTTATTTTACTGTGGAGCGTGTGCAGATAGTGAGGTTGTAACTACTGCACTGTGTGCTGTGCATTAGATGGAGGAGTTGTACAGCCACTGGCAGGAATGATTTCCTGTGTTGTTTAGTAGTGTATTATGGGTAATCTCAGTCTCCCACTGAGCGTGCTCCTGTGAGTGGCCAGCATGTCATGGAGTGGGTGGGAGGTCCAGCATTGTCCTTATCTTGGACAATATCCACCTCTTAGACACCACCCTAAGGGAGTCTGGCCCCACAACATTACTAGGTTTGTGATCAGTTTATTGAGCCTGTTGGCATCGGCGACCCCCAACTTGCTGCTCCAGCATGCAACAGCAGAGAGGATAGCACTGGCCCCAACAGACTCATAGAAAATCCTGAGCATTGTCAGACAGATGTTGAAGGACTTCAGAGAGTCTGGCCCTTCCTGTATAGTGCAACGGTGTTTTAAACCCAGTACAGTTTGTTATCTACATGTGCTCTAAGGTATTTATAGTCCTCCACCATAAAAGGGGGTCATACGTTTGCTTGTCCTCCAAAGACTGAACTATACAAACTGAAGTGAATGCTGCAGTACTTCTATATAAAGAACTGCCGTTAGGTTCAGACGCTGCACATGTACCTTCATCTGTCCCTGCAGTCTAAAGAAGAGCTGAGGAGGTGACATGCAGAGTGTGTTGTTCAGATATGAATGGTGTCCTCCTTCGGTGTACAGTAACCTGATGACATAGGGTGGATGTTTAAGGGTTTCTGACTCAGCCCAGCACAGAGTAACCACCATTCGGGTGGATACAGTGGGTGCGAGTGTGTAAACATCTGCATGAGCTGAATAATGAATTTGATATTGTAGGAAAGTTTTTTTTGCACGAGTTTGAACTATCTGAACGGTAAGTACTGGGTAACACCTTCTCCTCTGTCAGTAAGTTTTCGTCAGTGAGCTGAGAGTTATTCAGGGTCTGTTTGGAGGGCTCCGGTTGGTTCTTCCTGATAAAGGCTCTGAGTTCTGATCACTGATTAAATTGATGATGTTTAGTTCAGGACCTCTGAGGGTAAAACCTTCATTCTTTTAGCTGGTTCACCTCAGAGGTTCTTCTCACCTGTCTAACAGCCCTCCACCTTATTCTCTGTCTCCACCTGTCTACTGAGGTGATGAAAACTCTTTTTAAAGTTTTTACAGCTTCTCCTACTCTGCGACACTGAGTTGAATGTTTGTGCTGTTGTTGGAGTCAGAGGATCTAGAACGTTCCTAGTTTTGAATAAGCTGAAGCTTTAGGCCTAAGACTTTAAGCTCTGATCTTTTGGTGCCCAAACGTTAGCATTACCCTGTCTGTGTTATGGTGGATGTTTGGAGTCCAGGTGAGAGGTTACCTGACAGGAGTCGACCCCTCCCTCTTGGTATCCGGCACAGAGCATGCTGGAGGTGATGGTGTACTCGGGTAGCTGCTGTTGACACAGATCCTGATCCACCAGTGGAATCTCGGCTTCCTGGAGAACATTGGGGAGAGAACCTGAGAGAGAGAGATAGGAAGTGAGAGTGACTGCTAACATGGACTCTACAATAAAGATGACTGCAGTGGTGTCATCCAGTGGTTTTCAAAGTGCAACAGCCCCAACATTTTGGGGTTTTTTTGCTTCAGAGAGCGGACATATTTGTACAAGAGGGTAGCGTGTGTTACGGAATAAATATATATTCTTAGTGCTTATTTTCTGTTTATATTGTTTTATAGAGCACAGTATAGAAGAAACGGCACTTTGAGTTATAATGTGTGGTAAAGGTCACAGAGTACTGTGTAAGACAGGAAACTCTGCACGCTTTGTGCAGGCCTGCAGAGTACAGGAAGTGAAACTAGGTAGAGTGCAGAGCAGGAGTTGTTTTGATCGAAACTATGTGTGACTATGTGTGACGTATAACAGAACTATATTATACGCATTTGGCTTGTAATGCTATAGATTTGCTCAGGATTTGGCCTGTGCTCATCCCTTTCCGGAAAGTAATGCTTGAATAAAATAATAATTATTTTTGACCACACTGAGTCAGAGTCTTTCTCTGTCAGTAAAAGAATATCAAAGAACCGAATTTGATAATTGGTGCTGTGAACCTGGATTCTTTTATGGCAGAGAGGACAAATTTGGTCCAAGGTGGGATCGTGAAATGAGGCGAACAGAGGACCGGTCCAAATTTAAAGGTAGGTAATGTAATTAATATTTAATTAATTAATATTTGTTTTAAAAAAAAGCATTGGATGCATTGGATGAATTCTAAATTATCTGTTTGCCGAGTTAATGATCTTCACCATTAAATTGGCTCGGTAGTGGTGAAATTAAACTAAATTATAAAATTGTTCCAGTAGATTTCTGGTAAATGTCCATGGTGATTTTGGGGTAATTTGTGACAATAAAAGTAAAGTCTGGGGAAATATCTAATGAAAATTTATTGCTGTTAATGTTGGGGTAAATTTTAAAGTTGATGGGTTGTGTGTAATGTGAATTGTGTTGTGTCAGCCAAGAAAAACAGATTAGAGTAGGGAATTGAGCATTTGTTTCAGGGTTGGTCCCTTTTGGTCAGAAGGCTAGGCCTGGACATCAGTAAACTGGTGGTTAGAGTCCCAGTTAAATTAATTTCAGGACTGGAGTGGGACTCCTAAGAGTGCACACAAGTTCAGGGGTGAGAACCCCCCCCCCTTGTTTTGGATGCAGGGCAAGGTCCCGCAGCGTCAGGTCATCTCAGTTAGCCACTGCCAAGACTTGGGACTTTGGTTAACGGCCAGTGGTCAGGGACCACTTTCTGTGCATTGTTTGAGTGAAGAGGCCGGGCCTCAGGCGTGACCACCTCAATGTAGAGTGGCGGGTGAAGCGAAGAGAGCCGAGAAAGTAAAGCTTCCGGTCAAGCTGCGGGAAACGCTTTTAAATTAATATAGGACTTAGAAATCTGACAGAAACGGGTTAATTGATCAGCAAGGTGAGACCTGGGCGTATAGGCTTTTAAAGTTGTCGAAATTGTGTAGGAAAACTGGTACCAGGGAAGATGATGTAAAGTGTGTTATGGAAATGGAAATAATGTATCTTGGCATTTGGTGTCTTTATAAACGTGTGAATATATGAGGGAAGTGTAAAATTGTTCTTTGGATGAATGGTCAGAAGTGCATGTTGTTTTGAAAGTGTGATAGAAAAGGGTGTGGCGTGTGTGTGAGAAGATTTGTTAAATGAGTTGAGTGAAGTGTGCTAAAATGCTGCTGAAAGGATTGTGTGAATTGTGCTGCAGAGCTGCGCTAAGAGAATGTTGACGTGTGTTGACAAACTGTTAATTGTGCTGAAGATTTGTGCTAAAGGAATTCTGCTAATTATGCTGAGGACTTTGATGCGAAGGATTTCTCTTGGTTAATGCTTGCAAATGTAAAGAGCTTAGTATATATATGTGTGAAGCTGTTCAGCTTGCGTGTGTGGCTGAGGGTGCATTCTTTTTATATAAAAATGAGTAGAATTACAGAGGGTACAGTATATAGAGTGTGAACATAAAACAAGAGTTCGATTAGGCTGTAGAAATTGATGAAAATGCAGTGAAGTGTGTGTGTGTCTGTAAGAAGCACAGAAGCACTGGGAGAGTGTGTGTGTCTGTGACAGGAAGTGAAATGTTTGTAGGCAGTGTGCAGGAAATTGCCTGATGTGTGTGCAACGTGAGAGAGAGAAAGATGTCTTAAAATCTAGATAGAAGAATTAGAGAAATGAAAGGAAATGATATTAAATAAATGTCTTAGTGTGTTAATACAGGTGCCCATGGACTTGGCTCAGCCTCGTGGAACAGTACAGCGGCCAGAACAAAATCATAGTTTAACTTAATTGGGACGACAAACAGTCCAGGCTTTGGCTGAAATTTCACAGCTTCACCGCTCATCCTGTCCTTATCCTGAGAAGAAGCTTAAAGGATGGTCAATCTCTTCCTGAAGACAGACAGAGCAACACCGTGAACTTGAAGAATTAACAGCAGGCAACAAACAGACAGCAGGACTGACCTAAAACACTGAAGGGTCCAGCAGAAAGTAATGCTTGAATAAAATAATAATTATTTTTGACCACACTGAGTCGGAGTCTTTCTCTGTCAGTAAAAGAATATCAAAGAACCGAATTTGATATGTGCTAACTTATCAGCTGCTAACTTAGTTATAAGACTGTAGGTGAGCATGATATCACTTGCTCAGCAGCAACATCCATTGCTTCAGTCTTAGCTGCTGCAGGTTAAACCACTCCAGCTCCTTTTTGCTTGTGTTAATGCTAGCACCATTTTGCTGTATCAACCTGCCTTTACCATACTATAAGACTATTCCTTATTCAATTCAATTTTATTTATATAGCGCCAAATCACAACAAAAGTCGCCTCAAGGCGCTTCATAGGTACAGACCCAACAATCATATGACCGCCTATGAGCAGCACTTTGGCGACAGTGGGAAGGAAAAACTCCCTTTTAACAGGAAGAAACCTCCAGCAGAACCAGGCTCAGGGAAGGGCGGGGCCATCTGCTGTGATTGGTTGGGGTGAGAGAAGGAAGACAGGATAAAGACATGCTGTGGAAGAGAGACAGAGGTTAATAACAGATATGATTCGGTGCAGAGAGGTCTGTTAATACATAGTGAGTGAGAAAGGTGACTGGAAAGGAAAAACTCTATCTCCTATAATAACACTTAGTTCACAGGTGACCCCTTTCACTCCGCCCACCACCTGTTTGACCTGCTGGTTGGTGCCTCAGGTCAATCAGCGCATGTCCCTCCAGACTCACTAACAGCTTCTTCCCCTGAGCCATTCGGACTGTTAACAAACACTATTCCCCACACCTTCTCCTGCCCACCTGCCCACCAATCTGAGCCATGGTCTGAGTAACTCTCATCACTCAGGCCACTAAGTGGTTAGGGCAAGTCCTTTTGCACTACTTTCAAGCACTTTGCAACTTGTTCTGTATTTTGTACCTTTCAATTGTTTTTTTTCTTCTTTTTTTTAGGAAATATATTTCTCTTGATTGTTCCCTAATCCTGATTGGATCTATTTTGAATTGTCGGAATTACATCTTGTTATAATAACCAGTACAGTTCTGTTTCATTCATTCCTATTAAATATTATCTGTAGGGAGAATATTGGAGAATATGTAATTCAAAATACTATCTTCCAAGCAGAGACAGAATTTACAATTAACCTGAATAAAGCGTTTGTTTAGAGTTTGTGCTGCAGATGTGGAAGCATTGTACATCCCAATCCAGTATCATAACAAAACTACATTATTTTAGCAAAGAATTATAAGAATTATAATGTTACTGAATTTACGTTTACCCTTAGCCAGCAGTTTTAAATTTCCCTCAATGTCGCCTGCTCTGGCCCCTGGAGGACGATTGACTATGGTTGCCGGTGTCTCTAGCTTCACATGTCTGAGAACAGAATGACCAATTACCAGAGTCAGTACGCTACCTTCGGCTGCATCAGCTACAGGGGCTAGCTACGGGTGAATGAAGGGTGCGAAGCCGAGTCTCCAATTCAGTAATCCTGGCCTCCAGAGTTGCAAATATGCTACATTTGTTACAGGTATCATTACTGCCAAAGGAGGCCGAGGTGTAACTGACACAATGAGCAGGAAAGTGCAGGAGGGACAGGTGAAGAGGCCATGCTGCTAGCGAGTCGGCTACGAGCTAAGCTAAGATAGAGAATCAGTAAAGACACAGTGAGTGAATACTTTGGCTATAAATTAGGGAGTGAGTACACAGAGAGTGTGCTTCGGATGAAGCACGTGAAGATTATACTATGAAATAATTTATCTATAAGTTTTTAGTTAAATTGCTACACAGACAAGCTACACAAAAACACCACTGTGTGTTGGAACCAATGACTGTATAAAACCAATGACTTTTATACAGTCACTGGTTGGAACAGAAACAGGAAGTGATACTCTACCGCAGAGAGCGAGAAACCAAGTAACAGCGCCACCCAAAAAGGTAATCATAATAATAAGCCTTAATTTAATTTAAATACGCAAGTTATAAAAGCATCCTCCCCCTGTACAGGTGTTATGAAGAAGTTCATTGGTAATGAACTTTATGATAGAGAACAGGTGGACCTGTACAGGACGAGACTGTGGAGGTCAAAGGTTGTGCAACCTGGTGCTTGGTTACCGTCAGTGTTTCGGCCCCAGCCAGCGATGAAACATTTTCTTCCTGCTGTGAAATTCTGACCTTCAGGTGGTAAACACACTGGCTGGACCCACTCTGAAACACACACGCACATTTATCAGCGCCCTGCAGCCTGCCTCCACCCATACCTGTGTTTTTGTGCCGTTACTGACGGGTGAAGTTGATTGGCTGCTGTAGATGCATCATGGCGATGTCGGCCTGTTTGGTCCGTCTGTTGTACTGCTCATTGAAGATGATGCGATCGACTTGTCGGGTCTGAACAGCCTCTGAGGTTTGATCATTCTGAGCGTGAAGACCGAGAACCGCCGACCATGATTGGAGGTCAACGTTCTTCCTGCAGAGACAGACGTGCACCTATGTCTTCATGTCCAACATCAACATTAACACTTGTTAGCGCCCCATGCAGGCAGCAGCTGTGAGCCTCTCACCCATAAACGCAGTGAGCCGCAGTCAGCAGCCAGTCACTGCCAATCACTGAGGCTCCACAGGCATGACGTCCCTTCCACTGAAGAGACACTATCCACGGCCATGCACCCTCCTCAGCATTAACCCCGCCCACCACTCGGCCAGCACCTGACAGTTAGAACAATGTGACTACAGTCAGGCTGAAACACGATCAGGATCATGGGTTCAGGTCATTCATACTCTCACCTTCATCACCAGGTGTCCTGTGCTCTGATTGGTCTGCCTCCCTTGAGACATTTGTGACCTGACGGACTCCACACGCTGAAACACGTTTCATTTCATACATAAACATAAATTCACTGAGCCTGAAACATGTCTGCATTTCTGAGAGTACTCACGCTGGTTATTACAGGCCAGTGACATCACTTCCTCTCTGTGGCAAGTTTCACTGTAACACAACAAGCATTAACATCCACAAAGAAGGTCATGAAAAAGACCTGACCCAAGAGCATGTTTTGTGAGGTCAAAGGTTAGGGAAAAGTGGCAGAGTCCTGTACATCATATTTCTTGAAAAAGTTGTCGCCCCCCCAGCTTCAGTTACACCTCAATGACCATAATCTCTATGAACAATTTCAGTCTGGTTTCCACCCCAATCATAGCACAGAAACTGCTTTGTTAAGGATTACCTATGACCTTCTGATGGCAGCTGATTCTGATCTCCTATCCATCCTCATTTTTCCTGGTCTTAGTGCGGCGTTTGATACCATTTCTCACAATATCCTGCTGAACCGGTTAGCATCCATTAGCATTAGTCATACCCCCCTTGCCTGGTTTGCCTCATATCTCTCAGACCGCACTCAGTTTATCCAATTGAAATTACACTCTTCATGTCTCTGTCCTGTCTCTGCTGGTGTGCCACAGGGTTCAGTATTAGGGCCTCTTTTATTCATCAGCTACATGCTCCCTCTTGGTCATATATTCCAAAAATATAATATCAATTTTCATTGTTATGCTGATGACACCCAGATCTACATTTCTTCTAAACCCGATTCATCCCTCCCACCTACCTCCCTCTCAAACTGTCTTATTGAGATTAGATCATTGTTCTCCTCCCATTTTCCTAAACCTAACAGTAATAAAACAGGTTTTACTTGTTGGCACAGCCTCTATCTTAACCAAATCCCACAGTTTTTCCATTAACACTGAAAATACTTCCACTTACATAATATTAACTGACTCCGTCCCTTCCTTCCTCCCCATACTGCTGCCATCCTCGTCCATAGTCTTAGTACTTCCTGGACTGATTACTGTTGTTCCCTCTTATTTGGTCTCCCTAATAAATCCCTTCATAAACTTCAACTTCTTCAAAATTGTGCAGCTCAGGTCTATTACCCCAATTCTTCAGCAGCTTCACTGGTTATCCATAGAAGCCAGGATAAACTTTAAAATCTTACTTCTCACATACATTTAGGAAAACTCACCTAAATGTTCATCTCCTCTACCTAAAGGACCTTTTAGCTTCTTTTAATAATGCTATCAGAGATGCGAGGGCTGCCTATTTCTTACATTTGGTTACAAAGAGCAGAGGTAATCCTAAGGTGCTTTTTAACACCATTAGTGACATTGTTACTCCTGCTCTACCTGTGGCTCCTATTTCATCTAATGAAGACTGAACATTTTCTTTATTTTCTGCTTGCAAAGATTAATAACATAGGAATAACTTCTTGTCATTCAGCACCTGTTATCTCAATCTCCACCCCATCTTGGCCCGTCATCTTGGATACTTTCTCTCCTGTTTCACTACCTGAGCTGGTAAAACTAGTGAATTCAGTGGAAGCATCCTCTTGTCCTCTTGACACTGTACCTGCATCATTATTCAAAAATGTCTTCTGGTTATTGGTCCATCTGTGCTCACTCTAATCAACTCTTTACTGGCGTCTGGTATAGTTCCAGTTTATTTTAAAAAAATGCTGCTATTCTCCTGCTTTAAAAAAGACCTCAGCTAGACCCCTCTGTTTGGAGCAGCTACAGACCAATCTCCAAAGTACCGTTAATCACTAAGCTTCTAGAAAAGGTTGTGGCTAAGAAACTTATAGCGGCTCTGGACAAACATAGCATTTTTGATAAGTTTCAGTCCGGCTTTCCATGAGCTCACTCCACAGAAACAGCTCTTCTTTGGGTCTGTAGTGACATTTTGATGAGTAATGATGCAGGAAAATACTTGGTCCTCCTAATGTTGGACCTCACATCGGCTTTTGACAATGTTGACCATCACATTCTCCTCGAAAGGCTTAAACACTGGGTTGGTGTATAGGGTACTGCCTTGGAGTGGTTCTCCTCATATCTACGTGACCGATCTTTTTCTGTGGTGGTCTCCGGTTTTAGGTCATCCTCTACCTCCCTTACTTATGGTGTCCCTCAGGGTTCGGTTTTGAGGCCTTTATTGTTTTTAATATATCTTCTCCCCCTCCAGCACATAATGGGCTCTTTTGAGGACATGTCTTATCACTGTTATGCTGATGATATTCAGTTGTACATCTCTTTTAAGCCCCAGGATTTATCTAAGCTTCAGCTTCTGAATGATTGCTTAGATTCCATCAAACGTTGGATGGCTGCAAATTTCCTCCAATTCACTGAGGGGAAAACTGAAGTCCTCATATGCGCTCCGGACAGATTTTTATCCCAGATAGTGAAAGCCCTTGGTCCTCTCTCAGTGTATGTTAAATCCTCTATCAGGAATTTAGGTGTCACTTTTGACTCGACTCTCACATTGGATGGGCATGTGAAATCTCTGGTTTGTTTTTATCACTTAAGAAATGTGGCTAAGTTAAGCCCTATTTTAACTTGCCCTGAACTGGAGATAGCTATACATGCATTTATTTCCTCATGCTTGGATTATTGTAACTCTTTGTTAATGTGTCTAAGCAAAGGTTCTCTGGATCGTCTGCAGGTTGTGCAAAACGCTGCAGCTAGGCTCCTGACAAAATCCTCCAAGTATTCACATGTGACACCATTGCTATTTCAGCTACACTGGCTTCCTGTTAAATTTAGAGTACATTTTAAGATCCTGGTCTTGACATTTAGAGCCTTGCATGGACTGGCACCAGCCTACATCTCTGATCTGCTACAGCCCGATGTCCCTAGCAGGTCCCTGAGGTCATCTGATCAGGGCTTACTTGCTATAAAACAGACTAAGATGAGAACTAAGGGTGATATGGCTGATTGTGACCCACACCCATTTTCACACCTTGGCTCTCATCAGGGGGTCCTTTTGTCCCTCTGTGGGGGGAAACTCCCACTAGGTTTAAATCTGGGACTCTCCACTATTTGACCTTAGAACTGAAGAAGCTTCTCGGATGAGAGGTGAAACGTCTTCAAGCAACTCAAAGAAGTCCAGACGCTTTTCTTTCCAAGCTCCTTAGACTACGATGACCTGGATGACTGAGAACCTTCACAGACATATGGGTGATAGAGCTTCTGCCACTGTGGCCTCAAGACTCTGGAACTTTCTCCCTCATACATTAATAACTGTGGACTCTGTAGTTTTTTTTAAAAAACAACTAAAAACTCACCTTTTTAACAGTTTTTGGTTAAATTTCTGCCTGCTTTATATTGAGTGTTTTACCTTTTGATATATTTGTTATCTTATGTGCAACACTTTGTGATTCTGTCTAGAAAGGTGCTATATAAATAAAAATTTATTTATTATTTATTTATTATTTATAAGTGTATCCAAAGCTTGTCCTTCCTATCTGTGTGATCTGCTTCATATCACCACTGTTTCCCGCCCTCTCAGATCCTCACCTCCTATTCATCTTGTGGTTCCTGCTGCTTGTCTTACCACGATGGGGAACAGAGCCTTCGGTTCAGCTCCCCAGCTCTAGAACTCTCTTCCACCAGCCTCAAGAAATGCAGACTCTCTTCCCTTATCTACAGCTCAAAACACATCTGTTCAAGCCTGCTTATTCGCTTTAGTGCTGATTTTGTCTGTTGTCAAGCAATTTTAACTTATTTTATGTATTTTAATAACTATTTTCCTTTTTAGTTTTTCTTTTGTAAGGTAACCTTGGGTTTCTGAAAGGCGCCCTAGTTCTGGTTTGGTTCTGGTACCTGATGTTGGTTTTCAGTGTCCCATCATTGCTGATTGTGATGAGAGCAAACGGCGAGTCTTGTGGCCGAGCCGGCAGGAACGAGGCCTTCCCGGACCTGCAACAAATACCAGATCTGAGTCTACGGGCCTCTTCAACATTTCCTGTTTCTGTTGGAACCTTCAGTCCAGCTGGAACAATCAGGCTCACCTGACAGACAGATGTAAGAAAAAATTAGCTGTTCTTCAAAGTTTCCAGGATTTCTGTATTTAAAAATCAAACTGTTTAACACTCAAACAGTTTGACTAAAGTCCTCAAGTTTCCAGAGAGAAGTAGTTACCTGTATCCGAGGTACTGACAGGTGAAGTTAGACAGTTGAGAGCTCCAGGTGTCAGTGCACACCGTGAACAGAGAAGAGACAATTTGAACCTGAAGCCGACTGGAACCATTTACCTGCAACATAACTGATACACAAATTTCTTAAAACCTGAAGCAGAACAGGTGCTGTGGACAAACTGGGGTCACGTGACTAATTTAAGATGTTAGAGAACTTCCTTGTCACTGTCTTTAGTGAACATCTGCTCGATGAGCTCATCCACCAACACCCACCAACACCAACCCACAAACACAAAAAACTCCTACCGACATTAAATTATATAAAATATTTACAGATGATTAGATTCTGTTTTGATTCACACACTTTGGGGGCAGCATGAAATCAAAATGACCTGATACTGTGTATTTATTATCAGTATTGATTATGAGTGACTTACCACATTTGGCTTCATCAGAGCTGTCGGGACAGTCGACCACACCATCACACTGATTGTTACCATGGATGCAACTTCCTGTCTGACACTGGAACTGACCATCAGCACACGGAGCTGTTCAAACGTCACATGAGCTGTCAGTAATCAATCAGTACATCTTTTGTCATGTTTACGTACCGGCAGGCAAGGAGAGAAGGACCCAAAATGCAGGTTTCAGTGAGGCGAAGTAGAACTCAAAATAACCGCTTTATTAGCAGGTAAACAGCGGACCAACTAAACTGGGAAAATACAAACTAACAGGCAGATACACACGGACGGAAAACAGAGTACAGAATGAAGGTGAGTAGACATTAACGATGCGACAGAGAACAAAGGTAACACAGGGCTAATATACATACGGCAGTAATCAAGGGATGAGGCAGAGGAGGGGAACACACCTGGGAGAAATCACAGCTGACGAGACAGGGGAATAGTAAACTGAGCACACTCACATAAGACACAGACCTTCACAATAAAACAGGAAACTCAGACACAGGGAACCAGACAAGACGCTGAACTGAACAGACAGATTCGCAAACAGATGGGGTGACGCCATAGACAGACAGAGATACAGACGCAGACTCAGAGGCAGACCAAAGAGAACTCAAACAATAATAATCATCATAATAATAAACTAGAAAATGATAATAATAAACTTAAAGCGCTGGGTCACCGACCCAGGACCATGACATCTTTGCTGTCTCTTCACGTGTGATGAGCTCACCTGGTGACCCCAGGTTGACCCCAGAGGTGAAGTTGGCTCTGAATCCTTTCCCAGAAACTGAACTGTCTGTATAGAACCACACTGTAACTTGATTGGCTGTTGAGAAGAAGTCATGGGTGGGGCCATTTCCTGTGAGGACAGCTGGGTAAGACAAAAAGAGAGAAGTTATCACTTGGGTCAGCGTAAAATTCACTTGGACGTCTTCTGGTGAGGATAAAGCTGCAGAGGATTGTGGGTAAACACAACCTCACCCAGTAAGGTGGAGTTAGGCCCCGCCCCATCCCGGACTTCCACCATATCACTGGATGCTTCAATGTCAAAGTCCAGGAAGTGGAGCTGAATATTGTGACCTTCCCCAGCATGCAGAGTCCACAGACCTGCAACAGAACAGCATTATGAGTAATTACAACCTGCTGCCAGGTAAAAACGTCACACGTTCTCAAGTGAAACCAGTGATCATGTGTAAATACAGGTAGGCTGAAAGCAGACAGGTTTACTCACACTCTGCCCCATTCCCATAGGATTCTGGGTAGTTTGGTGTGTTGAATGTAGAGTTTGGCTCCCAGAGGTCAAACGGGCCTCCACAGTCAGCTGGACCGATCAGAGAACAGAGGTAGCAGAGTATCAGCATCACAGGTGTGTCATTTGATTGTTGGTTTTTTCTCTGTGTGTATTACTATAGGGTCTACCTTACAATATAAAGCGCCTTGAGGTGACTGTTATGATTTTGTGCTGTATAAATAAAATTGAATTGAATTGACTGGTACAAAGGACAATTGCTGACATCATTAAATTATCAGACAAAAGATTCAGTTTACCTGCTATATCTTATCTGTATGGAAGTATGGTTATTTCTCACCTAGTCTGTGGTGGGGGTTCTCAGCTGGTATGCGGGTGGGGTTTGTTTCTCACTGCAAGCTCTGCATGCAGCGCTGCGGGGGCTTTTTGTTTTCCTCTGCTGGGATAACTTGTTTGGACACACCTTCTCATTTAATAGTTTTTCTTTATTTTCATGACTGTCTACTTTGTAGATTCTCACTGAAGGCATTAAAACTATGAATGAACACATATGGAATTATGTAGTAAACAAAAGTATGAAGTAACTCCAAACATGTTTTATGTTTTAGATTCCTCCAAATAGCCACCCTTTGCTTTGATTACTGCTTTGCACACTCTTTGGCATTATCTCAAGGAACTTGAGGTGACTGTATATCAAAAAAAAATTCTGGTACTCTACCAGAGGCCTGAGAGCTTCAGGGTCCTGCAGTATCTTACCTGTTCCTAGGACAGAGATCTCTGATGTTGTTTCTGGGATCTGTTGGAGCCACTCGCCCAGTTTGGGGATCACTGAATGGTCTGATAACCACTGGGACCACTGTTACCTTCACCCTCCACATCTTCTCGAGCTCTTCTCTGAGCCCTTGGTACTTCTCCAGCTTCTGGTGTTCCTTTTTCGTGACGTTGCTAAAATTTGGTATAGCTACATCTATCACTTGGGATGTCTTCCTCTGCATGTCTACCACCACTATGTCCGGTTGGTTAGCCATCACCATTTTGTCCGCCTGTATCTGGAAGTCCCACAGGATCTTAGCTCGGTCATTCTCCACCACCCTTGGGGGCGTCTTCTGGACCTCCAGACCATATTCGGCATAGATGTTCCTGTACACTATGCCGGCCACTTGGTTATGGCGTTCCATGTATGCCCCGCCTGCTAGCATCTTACACCCTGCTGTTATGTGCTGGATTGCCTCAGGGGCATCTTTACACAGCCTGCACCTGGGGTCTTGCCTGGTGTGATAGACCCCAGCCTCTATGGATCTTGTGCTCAGAGCTTGTTCTTGTGCTGCCATGATTAGTGCCTCTGTGCTGTCTTTCAGTCCGACTTTGTCCAGTCACTTTTAGAATTTCTGGATATCAGCCACCTCCTCTATCTGCTGGTGGTACATACTATGCAGGGGCCTGTCCTTCCATGAAGGCGCCTCCTCATCCTCCTCAGTCTTGGGTTTCTACAGCCTGAGGTATTCACTGAGCACGGCTGGGACCATCTTACTGATGTATTTGTGGATGTTTGTTGTCTCATCCTGGACTGTGGTGCTGACACTCACCAGTCCCGGCCTCCTTCCTTCCGCTTAGCGTACAGCCTCGGGGTGCTGAACTTGGGGTGAAACCCTCCATGCATGGTAAGGAGCTTTCTTGTCTTGATGTCAGTGGCTTCTATCTCCTCCTTTGGCCAACTTATTATCTCAGCAGGGTACCTGATCACGGGCAGGGCGTAGGTGTGCTGACTTCTTAGGACTTGCCTGACCCTCTGCATGTGCCTGTTCATCTTAGCCGCTATGACACGAGCTTCCACGTGGTACTGAGGCAGGTTATTGGTCGGTAGTTGGAGGGGACCGATCCCTTCTTGGGGTCCTTGAGGATCAGGACTGTCTGGCCTTTGGTTAGCCATTCTGGGTGTCTCTTGTCAACTAGCAGCTGGTTCATTTGTGCTGCCAGGTGCTCGTGGAGTGCAGTCAGCTTCTTTAGCCAGTAGGCGCGAACCATGTCTGGCCCTGGTGCTGTCCAACTCTTCATACTGGAGACCCTTTCTTGGATATCTGCCACTGTGATGGTTACTGGACCCTGTTCAGGGAGGTCGCTGTGGTCTGCCCTCAGATCCACTAGCCACGGAGCATTGCTGTTATGGGTTACGTCCTTCTTCCATGTGCTCTTCCAGTATTGTTCCGTCTCCAGCATGGTGGTGCTGTTCTCATATTGTTCCCCTGCAAATGAGAGTACACCTTGGCTGGTTCTGTGGAGAACAGCTGGTTTATTCTCCTGCCTTCGATCTCTCTGGTGTACCTCTTCAAGCGGGTGGCCAAGGCTGTGAGTCATTGCTTGGCAGTTTCCAAGGCCTCAGGTATGGACAGCTTGCTGTACTTCTTAGGCACCTTCTTCATCGCACTTTTCTGCAGCTCCAATAGTTGGCTAACCTCCCTCTGTGCTACCTTGATCTTAGCCTCTAGCCTCCTTCTCCATGCTGCCCCATGTGGCTGTTCAACTTATATCCAAGCATCTCATTGATCACTGTTGCCGTGGTGTAGATCAGCTTGTTAGTGTTGATAATCGTGGCTGTAGGTATCATCCGTAGTGCTGCATTAACATCATCTAGCAGACCTTCTGAGGGCACTTCATGTAGTCTTGGTAACTGGCTATGGGGGGGCCGTGGTTTCAAGCTTGGCCATGATCTTTCAGGTCAGTTCCTCTCACACTCAACGATCCTTCTTTTGTCGCAATTGGGGCTTAGTACCCAATCTCGGGTGGGGGTGATGATATCTCCCCCCTGACCTGGCATCCTGACTCCTCCTTGCCGTAGCATTTGTGTTGTACCTCGTCAATCTCTAGCTGTGAGAGCAGTCCCTTCTTTCGAATGTTGGAACACCAAGCTAATAGTCTATCTATCTATCATCCATAACTATAGATAGATAAATACACACGCCATCAAACGATTTAACTCCCTGCTGCAGGTGCGGGGGAGGGGAAACAGGAGGACAGAGGGGGGCGGGACCAACTAAGCTGCAGTGTTTTTTGACTTACAATAGTTGAAATGTGCAACAAACTTTGGCTGTCTGCATCTCATCAATGAGTATATTTCACTAGTATTCTGATTTATTCTTATTATATATTCTGTATTTATATATGTGTGTGTGTATATATGCTATAGTTTTATGCTAATGTTCGTACTCTCTCATTCCCCTTTATTTGATATTCTAACTCTGCAACTTCTGTCGGTGTTCTGCTAATCTAATCTAATCTGATCTAATCTGATCTAATTTGATCTAATCTGATCTAATCTACTTGGTATGGGGAGGGGGGGATTTTTTTCTCACCTGGTATGGGGGATGTGGTTGTTGGAGGTGGTACATTGGTGGGTTCAGGGGGGGCGGGCCCACAGGCATCAGAGGTCAGTGTGATGTCATCCAGAGCAATGTCATTCAACATCCCTCCTTTCTTCAGAGCTTCAAACGCCACCTTCAGAGGTCAGAGGTCATGCCAATGAATCACTTATTGATCACCTGACTGATCTGTGGACTTCCTGTGTGATTTCACTGACCATAGCCTCTGATGTCAGGTTAAGGGTCACCTGGCCATAGTTCCAGGTGTCGCCATAGTCACCATCTTTCTGGAATATGGTAACATCAGATTCCATCAGCAGCCGGACTCTGAGCTGGTGAACATCCTGTCCAAACATGTGGTACCTGCCCACAGAGTTATTCACCATAATCAGATCACATCTGTGCGCTGATTGTGCAGTTTAATTCAGAGCAGCTTAAAATACCATGTAAGGCTGCCACTAAATTAACAGATTGCTTGGACAGGTTGAACACTTAGAAATGTAAAAATACATAAAAATGTTATGTAGAACTGTGAGGATCACTCTTCAAACCTTTGATCTGATTTAAATAAACACAAGGTAATTAGGAAGATAGAACCTAGCTGGGGAAAACAAAGCACAGGTGAACTAAATCAGACTAATGAGATAGGGGAAGGAAAGCAGAACACAATGCACACTGGACAAGAGACTATCAAAATAAGACAGGAAGTAATGAACACAGTGACCCAGGCCTAGAGACACAAACTTGACCAGAGACAGAAGCCAAAAACACAGA
Organism: Astatotilapia calliptera; assembly: GCF_964374335.1. Lineage (NCBI taxonomy): Eukaryota > Metazoa > Chordata > Actinopteri > Cichliformes > Cichlidae > Astatotilapia > Astatotilapia calliptera. The sequence goes on from NC_137431.1 coordinate 35,135,189, forward strand.
GACAAGACTGAGGGTACGGAATAGGAATACAAAGGACCATGACAATGCCAGCCCACTCAGCTGAACCCACTCACCTGATACCCTATTATTAGCAATCAAGAGGCGCTCTATCTTCAACCGGGTCAAGTTGAACTACAAACACCACCAAGTGTGGTTCAATTTCTTACTCTTAAAACCCCCAAATTACTATCCAAAATATACAGAATGCTTTCTAAAACAGATGAATCAATATCACTTCCTATTGCAAAATGGGAAGCGGATTTATCAGTTAACTTAGACCTAAACTTCTGGTCTCAGATTTGCCTAAAAACCTTTCATCTAATTAGAAATCCCAGTCTTCAATTAATTCAATAAAAAATACTACATAGAGTGCACTATACAGGTTATCGGATGTTCAAGATGGGTTATACGTCTACCAACAACTGCTCACACTGCCAAACCAATACACCGGACAATTATATCCACGCTCTTTGGTTCTGTCCACCAGTTCAGAAGTTTTGGCGCGAGATATGTGAAGACTTATCAAGAACACACATGCATCAACACTACAATGTCAAGAGAAAATCCACGGGCGTTCAAAATAACATAGGCTCTGACTCAGTTTATCGCTCTGGATGATCAGCCACTGTCAGTCGTGGAAAACATAGGATTTTGCCGTCTTCTCAGCATACTCGAGATGCAATATGAGATTCCCAGCCACCCATACATCACGGGCATAATGGTGCCAACACATTTTGAAAAGGTAAAAAAAACACATGCATAATCTCATGCATCAGGTTTCAGCCTTAAGTTTCACTACAGACATTTGGACAAGCAGTGTGCGCTCGATGTCACGCCTCAGTTTAACGGCGCAGTGGATTGATGAGGAGTTTGTTCGTCATCAAGTCACACTACATGCAAAGTCGTTCAGGGGCTCGCACACTAGCTAAACCATCGCAGCTGCTTTTCAATAGCATGCCCCAGATGTGGGATATACTGAAGACGTCCATCCACATAGTGCTTCAGGACACCGCAAAAAATGTGATAAAGGCCATGAGTGATGGTGAGCTGCCCAGCCTACCTTGTACTGCTCACACTCTCCAGCTGGTTGTTCATGAGGGCCTTCTGTCACTGAAGAGTGTTGCTGATGTGGTGGCAGTTTGCCGCAAAATAGTTGGACATTTTAAACATTCTGCTCTGGCCAGCTCCCGTCTCAAATACATTCAATTACAGATCAACCAGCCTGAGAAACGGCTCCAGCAAGCTGTTCAGACCCACTGGAACAGCACGTTTTATATGATACAATCATTGATTGAGCAGAAACGGGCTCTGGGAATATTCGTGTCTGAATATGGACTCCCTGATACGCTCATGACTCACCAGTGGACATTGCTGGAGAAAGTGATATCTGTTCTGGGTCCATTCGAGGAGTTAACTCGAAAAGTCAGCTCTGCAGATGCAGACATCACTCCAGCAGTCACAGTGCTCCACAGATTTCTAACAAGGAAGACTGATGAGGACCATGGGATCAAAGCAATGAAAGGAACCTTGGCTGCAGCTGTCAGGACGCGGCTCACTGATGTGGAGGAAAACCCACTCTATAGCATCGCCACTCGACTCGATCCCAGGTGAGTGTGTGCCTGTGTGTTTACCTTTGACTGTGTGTGACTGTAATTGTGTGACTGTGTGTGAATATGACTCTATGCAACTGTGTGTATCTGTGACTGTGTAGTTAACTGTGTGAGACTCCAGCGTTCAGATTGGCTATCTATATGTGAATATGAGTGTGTATGTATCTGTGTGTGACTGCAAAAAAATAGGATGCTAACCTATTGTCAGCTAACTTTTTTCTTTCTCTGTTTTAAATATAAACATCGTTTTTTTTCCAGCACCATAGCTGCTGGAAATGCCAAAGAGATTCTGCAACTTGAGCTGCTAAGGTTGCCTGGAGACAAGCAGGAACATCATGACCTGAATGAACCACCTTCAAGAAAAGCACGCAGTAACCAGCCCACTACTAGTCTGGACAGCATGTTTGATGAAATTGCTGATTAGGCACCAGCATCGGTGGGCAGAGTTGTGGTAGGTTCTAGTGTAGACTTGGAGACGTATCTTGGAGAGGCCGCAATTTTACGAGAAGACAAATCACAACAATAAAAAATGTTATGTGAATCTGAAAGCTGTAGACAGCACTAAATTGTTCACTGTTATTTTGTTTGGATATATGATGGATATTCTGCAATCATTTAACAGAAGTGTTTATTTTATTCTGAAACATAATTTTTATTTATTTTATTCTGAACAGAAGTGTTTATTTTTCAATCTGAAAGCTGGAGACAGTCCGATATAGTTCACTGATATTTGTTGTTTAAAATGTGGATACTCTGCAATAGGTTCATTAATGTTATGTCTGAAAGCTGGAGACAGTTCAAAATACTTTAGTTATTTTGTTTGTTTGTTTACAATATGGACATTTTGCAATAATTTAACAGAAGTGTTTATTTTTTAATTGAAATTTTATTTTTCTGGTCATTTTTATTAATGTTTTATTTTTTTATCAGCAGAGAATAAAATAAAACCTGTCCTCCAATTCACTGAATTTTTTTTTCATGTGTGTGGTGGAAGTATTGGTTTTTGTACTTGTTTTTGGCAAGTAGTCAGATCCAATTTTCGCTATTGTATGGGTTTAAAAAGATTTGTACTTTTTTTCTACAGTTCATCCTGGCTTTTTTAGTTTTTCAAAATGAAGCTTTAATGTGCTTCTGTTGTGTAAAAGGTCTCTTTGTAGTCAACAGGTTGCCTTTGCAAGCGGTTTGCTGGAGTTAGATGACACATTTAAAGTCTGCATTTTTCTCTCTGAAGTTTGGCATTTGCGGGGCAAGACTAAAGCTAGGAAGATTATGATGGACCTCTCCCATCCCAACAATGGACTCTTCTCACTGTTGAGGTCTGGGAAGCGCTTCCGCTCCCTCAAGGCCAAAACAGAGAGAATGAGGAGGAGCTTCTTCCCCCAGGCTATTCGGGCCCTGAACCAGGTGTAGGACTGGACTCTCCCACACATCACATGACCACACGCACTCTGGTTTTTCTTCATGCACACTTCCTATAATTTATAATCTCTTTCTGCTATTTGCACATTTTTTTTTACTGTAAATTTCTAAGTTAAATCTGTAAATTTTGGATAACCTGTAAATTGTAAATACTGTAAAACCACTGTCATTTAATGGTCGGGTATTGCATTCCACAGCTACAAGCATTTCACCTCATGTCATACTGTGTATGGTTGTGTGTGTGACAAATAAAATTTGAATTTGAAAAAACTCGTTTGAATTACTTGTTCTCTTTTAAAGAACTGTCATCCTTGCAGGCTGATTCTACATAAATAGATGATATCACGTGAGTGCCCAGTGGTGTAATTTAACAATGATATTTTGTTACCAGAAGCTCAGACACATGGGCTGCATGGATGGAGTCAGAGGAAGGCTGTCGAGCCTGAAGCTCTTCTCCCATTGGCCAGGACTCTTAGAAGTGACAATGTAGAAACCTGATGGCATTCAATACAAACTGATTAATTGGAGTCAATCTTTAAATCATACTGACTGATGATTCAGTAGTAATGATCTCCACGTGAAACTCACCTGAGCTGTTACCCAGCGTGTGGTCGACACTTGGGCCAGTTAAAGTCGGAAAAGTGGGGCCTCTGATTCGAAACCAGTCCCCGTTATCATCTTGCTGCTGCCTCCAGAAACACATGCCCTGCTCGAAGTTGCAGGTGAGCTTCTCCTCGTCTACACACAAAAACACATCAGGTAAAGGGAATGCTCAGAGAACTTGTAATAGTCTGTTTATCACATCTTACTTGACAGCGTGGAAATGTTGGCTGCACTGTACGTGGCTATGAACCCTGACAGATTGTTGATATCATCAGAGGTGAACTCCACAGTTGATTGGTCGGTCAGCAGCCACACATTTCCAGGAGAGGTGGAGCCTGAGAACTGAGCTGCCAATCATTAAAACAGGAGGTGAGCCATAGGGTTAAGGATAGCAGTTGTGGTCTGTTCAGACTGACTGTGGGATTCACCTGTGAAGACTTTGTTTGGTCCCACACCTTCATAAAGCCTCAGAGTGTCGCTGTTTTCTTCAGTTTCAAAATGAGGGAAGGTAACCTGAACTGAAAGTCCGTCATCAACCCTGAAAACAACACAACTCTTTATTAGTGAATGAAAGAGCTTGTTTTAATGTCTGTTTTACAAAGAACTCACCATTCATGTGTTGGGGTGTGTCTGTTACACTGAGTGTTATTCAAATTCAAATCAAATTCAAATTTTATTTGTCACACACACACAACCATACACAGTATGACATGGGGGTGAAATGCTTGTAGCTGTACAATGCCCGACCATTAAATGACAGAAGAAAAGTTCTACAATATTTACAATTTACTACAAAAATTTACAAATTAACTTAGGAATTTACAGTAAAGAATGTGCAAATAGCAGAAGAGATTATAAAGATTATAAATTATAGGAATTATAGGATTATAGGAAATGTGTGGTGGTGCGTGTGGTGACGTGTGTGAGAGTCCAGTCTTATAGTGACGTGTTTGGGAGAGAATTCTGATGCAAAAGAGCCAAACGGGACAGGCAAAAAAAAAAAAGAAAAAAGAAAAAGAAAAACTAGTTCATGCATTTATTACTTCCAGGCTGGACGACTGTAATTCATTATTATCAGGAAGTCCTAAAAACTCCCTGAAAAGCCTTCAGCTGATCCAAAATGCTGCAGCAAGAGTCCTGACAGGGACTAGAAAGAGAGAGCAGATTTCTCCTGTTTTGGCTTCCTGTTAAATCCAGAATTCAAAATCCTGCTCCTCACATACAAGGTCTTAAATAATCAGGCCCCATCTTATCTTAATGACCTTGTAGTACCATATCACCCTATTAGAGCACTTCGCTCTCGCTCTGCAGGCCTACTTGTTGTTCCTAGAGTATTTAAAAGTAGAATGGGAGGCAGAGCCTTCAGTTTTCAGGCCCCTCTTCTGTGGAACCAGCTTCAGTTTGGATTCAGGAGACAGACACTATCTCTACTTTCAAGATTAGGCTTCAAACTTTCCTTTTTGCTAAAGCATATAGTTAGGGCTGGACCAGGTGACCCTGAATCCTCCCTTAGTTATGCTGCAATAGACGTAGGCTGCCGGGGATTCCCATCATGCATTGAGTTTCTCCTTTCCAGTCACCTTTCTCACTCACTATGTATTAACAGACCTCTCTGCATTGAATCATATCTGTTATTAACCTCTGTCTCTCTTCCACAGCATGTCTTTATCCTGTCTTCCTTCTCTCACCCCAACCAATCACAGCAGATGGCCCCGCCCCTCCCTGAGCCTGGTTCTGCTGGAGGTTTCTTCCTGTTAAAAGGGAGTTTTTCCTTCCCACTGTTGTCAAAGTGCTGCTCATAGGGGGTCATATGATTGTTGGGTTTTTCTCTGTATCTATGAAGCGCCTTGAGGCAACTTTTGTTGTGATTTGGCGCTATATAAATAAAATTGAATTGAATTATCCCAGTTTTAATCTCTTTACATTTCCTACCAGTACATTTTAGAATTTATTTTAAAAATGTAATCCTTGGAGTTCAAGCTCCAGCCTGTATTTCTGAACTTCAAGGACCCTACATCTCTTGCAGTTTTAGATCTTCCAGTCAGAAACTGTTACAAGGTGTGAAAAAAAGTCATTATCAGCAGAGGTTTCAGGTAAAACCATTGTGAGACCCTGCCTCACCCTATCATGAAACTTATGATAGTGTGTGGGATGGCATCTCAAAACCGGATTGTAGGAGGCAGACCTCTTTCAATCCATCTGTCTTCTCTGTCCAAAATCTTTTCCTGTTGATGTGGCTCTTCTATCTTGTGACTGTTTGGTTTCTCCAATGTAGAGTTCTGAGCATTCCTCGCTGCACTGCACATACACTGTGTTGTTAGGTTTGTGTTTGGGATGAACCAGTTTGTGTCTGAGTGTGTGGCTAGGTCTGAAGTACACTGGGATGTCGTGCTTGGAGAAGACTCTCCTGAGTTTCTCTGATAAACTTGCTACATCAGGGATGATGATGTTGTTCTGTTTGTCCTTCTGATCCTCCCTCGTTGGTGTCTGATGTTCTTTTCTGTGCATCATTGCTGATTTGAATGCCTTGGAATGCCTTGCCTCAAGGCTTAGAGTGAACATTTTCTGCCCGGTGGTGTAGGGTCCTGATTATTCCAAGTTTGTGTTCCAGAGGGTGGTGGGAGTCAAAGAGGAGGCACTAGTCTGTGTGTGGGCTTCCGGTAAACTTCGGTGTTGAGGTTTCCATTCTCCTCAATGTGCATGGCACAGTCCAGAAACAGCAATCAGTTATCCTTTGTGTCTCACCTGGTGAACTTTATGTTTTTATCCACTGAGTTGATGTGAGCAATGAAGGATTCCACTTCTTGGGTTTTGATTTTGACCCAGGTTTAAAAGGGAGTTTTTCCTTCCCACTGTCACTGAAATGCTTGCTCATAGGGGGTCATATGTTTGTTGGGTTTTTCTCTGTATGTATTATTGTAGGGTCTAACTTACAATATAAAGTGCCTTGAGGTGACTGTTGCTGTGATTTGGTGCTGTATAAATAAAGATAAATTTCATTGAAAAAGTTGATTTGAATAAGGGCTCGGAAATGTTGTAGGTGGTTGAGTTTATACTGGTAGAAATGGGTCTGAGTGGGACTCCTTTGTGGAGCTTCAACTTACATGTTATAGCATAGTATGTAGGGTGGTTGTTGGAATTTATTTTTTTATCTTTAAGGCTAATATCTAACAATTAGCATCCCATATTTTGTGCTTTTCCCCCCCACTGCACACAGTGTATAGTAGAATAGTTTTGGAATCACTCTCATACTAACAGACAGGGAGAGGGCCATTCTTTGGGCCATAAACCTACTGAAATACGCTCTACTCCCATTCTTTAACTGTACAGGCATGACCGGATGACAAGAGGTGGTTGTCATGGTAATGGGAGTGTTGCCTGTAGAATGGTCATCTCAAAATAAGGAGATGTCGGGAAAGTTGCAGAAGAAGAAACATGAGCTGACATCAGACCTAAGGCCACCCTCAACTCTTTTGATCAACCATGTTAACATTTTGTTTTTTTGACCTGCAATAAAAAGTGTTTACTGCATGGGGGCGGCAGCTTTTTGTCTCTGAGCCAGAGAGGACATCCATGGCTCCATGTAAAACAATTTAAAATTCTAACAATTTTCATACTAAGTTGTGAAAATAATTGGAGCATATTTTTCTTCGCTATCATAAAAAGCCTAACACGGTCAATGCCTTTATCTTCTTCAAGTTGTTGTAGGCAACTGATGACTGTCTTTTTGTGGGATGCTGTTTTAAGGCTTCATAGGTATGTTTGTCACTGGGGAGTGTAGTATTTTCTGTGTGATTATCAGATTTGTTTGGTGCACCTCCCACGCTCAGGGAAGTGACAGCCTTCTTTTCTTGAATTGTGAAGTTAGACAGAGGAATTATTGCAGTGGAGAGAGTAGCTGAAACCTTCATCGTGATTTGCTCTGTTCAGGTTGTGTTCATTTATTATTCCCTATGGTTTGATGAGATCCACTCTGACCAACTGTTTTTGTTTGCAGTGTATAACATTTCCAAAGTTGCCCTTCTTTTCCTTTAATGTCTTGGACCATCCAAGCCTTGATCCGAACTCTTCCACGGCATGCATTTTTTATTTCTCTTTGATATTTGGGCATATTGGGACCCGATGAATGTAAAAACAAAGAATTACCAGATTTTTTTTTACCTTGTTTGTGTTTTTAAGAAAAATAAGAGCCACATATGAGGATATTCGTTTAAAATTTTGATAGAACAGTAGCAGTATAATGTCCTCGTAACCAAAATGTGATATCCACATATGTGGACGCCAGGTCCTAGGAGGTTAAAAAAGTAGGGGAGGAGTGTTTTAAGGCTGATTTATCTTGTTCTGGAGTACATCTATTTGTTAGGTGTCGCTGTGTGCAGACAGGAATAGGACCCAAGGTGCAGACTCCGGAGACAGTCGTGAACTCAAAAAGGCTTTAATTTGGTACTCAAAATATAACATAACTGAAAAAACTCAAAACAAACTTAAACTGGAGGAATGACAGAACACACAGCTAGGAAAACGGTAGATCACGACACGGACACAGAGAAACACTGGGCTTAAATACACAGAGGGAGCAATCAGGGAATGGGTAACAGGAGGGAAACACAGCTGGGACAAATCAGAACTGACGAGACCAAAGAAGCGTAAACTGAACACACTGAGATAAGACACAGACCTTCAAAGTAAAACAGGAAACGCATAACACAGACTGAACAAAGACACAGGTGATAGGGGAGACAGAGCAACTAAAGACGACAGAGACATAAGCCATAAGACAGAACTCAAAGAAACCAAAAACTAGAAATTATAAATAATAACATAAACTCAAAAACCCTGGGTCGACGACCCAGGCATCCTAACACTATTGTGAAATGGGCCTGTCTTATCCTTTTTCTGAAACCTGACTGAAACTTTTCAAATAAGCCATTCCTCTGCAAATGACCTGTTAGCAATTACCCTTTCAAGAATGTTTGATATGAAAGGAAGGTTGGAGGTTGGCCTGTAATTAGCTAATAATTATAATTGGTATAATTGCCGGGTCTGGAGATGGTTTTTTTAAGTAACGGTTTAACTACTGCCAACTTGAAGGCCTGTGGTACATAACCGATTATTAGAGATAGGTTGATCATATTTAAGATTGAAGAATTAATTAATGGCAGGACTTCTCTGAGACCCAGACCGAGGACATGCTGGAGAGATTGTATGTGTTGGCTGGCCTGAGAACGCCTCGGTGTGTGTTACAATGTGTGTGTTACAGTGCGTGTTACAAAGTGCGTTATAGAGTGTGCGTTATAGTGTGTGTTACAGAGTGTGTTACAGTGTGTGTATACCAGTCTAACCTGATGATCCAGCGACAGAAGCTGCTGCTGTTGTATTTGTCTGCCTTTGATGAACTGAACAACCCGCTCGGGCCCCTCAGCACAAACTGTCCGTCACATGCTGTTGCTATAAAGACAAGAGTGATGACATCATCGCAGGAAGTTAAATGTTTTTAATGAACACTGTGCCCAACCACGTCTATCCCATGTGTACAGGAAAGCATTTGTGGAGATGTTTCTTTAAGAGAGCTTCTGCTTGTGCTGTTTACTGTTTGGGATTAAACTGGGTAGTTTCAATCAGAGAGCCATGGTTACAGTGTAACAGCACAGTCTATTCTACGCTCTGGAAACAAGTGGACCTTTTACATCAACACAACAGACACTAAACTGACCAAAGAGACAGCAAACACAGGAAAAGTGCCCAGTGACATACTGATGAGTTATACACAGCTGCTGTTATTAAACCAGTGAGGCAACCTGGTCTCAGAGCTAAAGCACAGGAGGCGCTGATGGTCTTTATAACAGCGCTCTGAATGCACCACAGCAAAGCCCAGTGCTACTCATCCTCCTGATCATCTCCAGACCATCACACAGACACACACACTCACTCTCAGTGATTCTGCACAGGAGCTCTACAGGTAAACCTCACCACAAACGTCAGATATAAAGAGAAATCGTCACTGACCACAGAGAGCATCAGTTTCATCAGAGGCATCAGGACAGTCGTCCACTCCATCACATAGCTGACTAGTCAGAATACACGTCATCTCATCAGCACACGAAGTTTGATAAGGGCCACACGTTCCTACAGACATGAGCAGAAAAATGTTAAAATGTCTGCATGAATATCTGGAAGGATGCAGCTGAAGGGGCATCACCTCCTGTAGGGTTGATGCTGGTCCCTGCAGAGGCTGTTGTTCCAGATGTTCGAGATGCAGTTATAGCTGCAGATGTTGTTGCTGCAGATGTTGTTCCAGATGCAGATGTTGTTTCAGATGCCGTTATTTCTGTAGATGTTGTTCCAGATGGAAAAGAATAAAATACAATAGAATAGCACTGTATTGCCAACAAAATTATGGTTGCTCCACACCAATTGTGCTGGAGTAAAGTATAAATAGGAGACAGGAGAAATATATGCTATCAAGAGAAAGGCACACATTGCAGAACAAAGTGCGTGGAAGCAGCATGGAGAAAAGACTTCGACTGAGTACCAAGTCTGTGTGTGTTTCCTGAGTGATGAGGGTTACACAGACCAAATTCAAATCAAATTCAAATTTTATTTGTCACACACACACAACCATACACAGTATGACATGGGGGTGAAATGCTTGTAGCTGTACAATGCCCGACCATTAAATGACAGAAGAAAAGTTTTACAATATTTACAATTTACAGGTTACTACAGAATTTACAAATTAACTTAGGAATTTACAGTAAAGAATGTGCAAATAGCAGAAGAGATTATAAAGATTATAAATTATAGGAATTATAGGATTATAGGAAATGTGTGGTGGTGCGTGTGGTGACGTGTGTGAGAGTCCAGTCTTATAGTGACATGTTTGGGAGAGTCCAGTCTACACCTGGTTCAGGCCCCGAATAGCCTGGGGGAAGAAGCTCCTCCTCATTCTCTCTGTTTTGGCCTTAAGGGAGCGGAAGCGTTTCCCAGACCTCAACAGTGAGAAGAGTCCATTGTTGGGATGGGAGAGGTCCATCATAATCTTCCTAGCTTTGGACTTGCACCGCTTGGTGTAGATGGACAGCAGGTCAGGGAGCTCTGATTGAATGATGCGTTCGGCTGAGGGCACCACCCTTTGCAGATCTCGTCTGTCCTGCTTGGTGCTGTTCCCAAACCAGGTGCAGATGTTTGCCGTCAGGACGCTCTCGATGGTGCAGGAGTAGAAGTTCTTGAGCACCTTCAGTGGCAGATGGAAGTCTCTAAGTCTTCTGAGGAAGAAGAGACGCTGACGGGCTTTCTTAACCAGGGTGTTGATGTGACAGGACCATGACAGGTCCTGAGTGATGTGGACACCCAGGTATCGGAAACTGTCCACTCTCTCCACTGGCGTGCCACTGATGATGAGGGGTTTGTAATTCCTCGCCTGCTTTGTAGTGAAGTCCACGATCAGCTCCTTAGTCTTGCTGATGTTTAGGAGGAGGTTATTCTCCTGGCACCAGGTCTCCAGGTTCCTAATCTCCTCCAGGTAGGCCGTCTCGATGTTGTCGGAGATCAGGCCCACAACAGCAGTGTCGTCAGCAAACTTGACAATGGAGGTGGTGTCTGATGTGGCTACACAGTCATAAGTGTACAGTGAGTACAGCAGGGGGCTTAAAACACAGCCCTGAGGCACTCCAGTGCTGAGTGAGATGGAGGGGGAGACTTGTTTTCCCACCCTCACTGATTGGGGTCTGTCTGTGAGGAAGTTGAGGATCCACTGACACAGTGATGAGCTGAGTCCTAGATCCGTCAACTTGGTGAAAAGCTTAGAGGGAATTATTGTGTTGAATGCTGAACTGTAGTCCACGAACAGCATCCTAACATAATTCCCTCTGCCAGTGTCCAGGTGACTCAGGGATGTGTGGAGCAGGTGAGATATGGCATCGTCTGTGGAACGATTAGTCCGGTAAGCAAACTGAAGTGAGTCGATGGTGGCAGGAAGTGAAGAAGTGATGTGATCTCTCATCAGTCTTTCAAAACACTTCATCACAATTGAAGTCAGTGCTACTGGACGGTAGTCATTGTGGCAAGCGGGCTGTTGTTTCTTTGGAACAGGAACAATAATGGACTGTTTGAAGCACGTGGGAACCACAGCTTGGGCCAGGGAGAGGTTGAAGATCTCCGTGAACACCGGTGCTAGTTGATCAGCGCAGGCTCTAAGGACCCGGCCAGGGATTGCATCTGGTCCTGCTGCCTTCCTGGTGTTCACCCTCCTGAAGGTGTTCCTCACGTCATGCTCTGTGATGACGAATGCATTTTCTTCACTGGTGCACTCCGACCATGGCTCAGATCGGTGGTGGGTTTGACAGGGGTGCGGTGTGGGGAGGTAGTGCTTGTTAACAGTCTGAATGGCTCAGGGTAAGAAGCTATTTGAGTCTGGCGGTGTGGGACTTGACTGACATGAGGCACCAACCGGAGGGCAGTGGGTCAAACAGGTGGTAGACGGGATGTGAGGGGTCACCTCTGATGGCCCTGGTTTTCCTGAGAAAGGAGGCTCTGGGGTGTTTGAGGGCAGCCAGGGAATTTTTAGGCAGTGTTATGACCCTCTGCACTACCTTTCTGTTCTCAGTCGAGGCCACTGAGTACCAAACACCAGGCAGGAGGAGAGCATGCTCTCCACTGAGGAGCAGAAGGTCAGCAGCAGCTCCTGGTTATTCTTCCTCGGGACACGGAGGAGGTGCAGCTGCTGCTGGGCCTTCTTCACCAGGGCGATGGTGTTGTGGGTCCAGGTGAGATCGGCAGGGAAGTGGGTGCCCAGAAACCTGAAGGTTCAATTTAATTGTATTTATACAGCGCCAACTCACAACACCAGTCGCCTCAAGGCACTTTATATTGTAAGGTAGACCCTACAATAATAAATACAGAGAGTTTGAAGTTTGCAGCTGCTGTTGGGTGTTGGGGGGGCTCTGGGCGTTGTATTGTATTTAGTGAGGGCTTGGATGCCTCTCCACCCTGGAAGAGGTTGTTATCAGTCAGGAAGCACTTGTCATCCACAGTTTTCAGTTAGGATAAACCCAGATGACTTGGTCGCTGTTACATTTTCTAAACAACACTTCATGGAGAAGAACAGACCAAGTGAAGGTCTCCAGGTCCTGCTCCTGAGATCATCATCTGGCCATGATTTAATGACCTGGGTGCTGGGAGAAGTCTGTTTCCTGAGGGGGTGTAGGCAGGGATGAGGAGCAGAGAGAGGTGATCAGATTGTCCCACGTGGGGAGGGATGTCGCTCTGTAGGCTTTGTTGCTCTGCATTGCTTCGTAGATGCAGATGTTGTGTTGTCAGGGCTCTCTGTAGAGACAGTCAGAGCTTTACTCTGAAATCACTTTGTTTGAATGTGAATCAGAACCTGGTTCAAAGTCTAATTTGAGCAGCTGAAGAGGAATAACCCATGACTCAGGAGGAATAAACACATGAAGCCGTCCCCACCAGACTGAGACTTTTCTCTGCAGAATCCCAAACATGAACCTGTGAGAACCTGTGCAGGTGAGTCGTGCTGTCAGTGTTTTAGTTTAATGTGTCTGAATGTGAACATGGGTACAGCATTATTACCCTTCCTGTGAGAAATGTTGGGTGGGGGGGGGGGGGGGGTGGAGCCTATCACAGCTGTCACAGGGAAGGAAGCAGGTCATAACAATCCACTGCATAATAATCATCATTAAAAAAAGTAAACTTAAAGTTAACCTTCAGTTATTTACTGGTAAAAAACAATAAAATAATCCTTATTGGAGACATGTGTGTCAGGTTTGTTTGGGTTAAAGTATGATGGATATCATCTCAGTGGAAGCATCACAGGGCGGGTGCCAAGCACGCTGAAGTCTCCAGTACAATAAAAAATATTGGTATTATACAAACTAATGACATAAACAAAAACATCAGCAAACATCACTCACACGTGTCCCGTTTAACTCGCTGTTGGGTTGTTTTTGTTGCCTTAAAGCTCAGACCTGCACAGGTTCTGTTTTTATCTTTTATGTTCAGCACGTTGAGTGTTTGCATCTCTACTTTCAAGATTAGGCTTCAAACTTCCCTTTTTGCTAAAGCATATAGTTAGGGCTGGACCAGGTGACCCTGAATCCTCCCTTAGTTATGCTGCAATAGACGTAGGCTGCCGGGGATTCCCATGATGCACTGGGTGTTTCCTTTCCAGTCACCTTTCTCACTCACTATGTATTAACAGACCTCTCTGCATGGAATCATATCTGTTATTAACCTCTGTCTCTCTTCCACAGCATGTCTTTATCCTGTCTTCCTTCTCTCACCCCAACCAATCACAGCAGATGGCCCCGCCCCTCCCTGAGCCTGGTTCTGCTGGAGGTTTCTTCCTGTTAAAAGGGAGTTTTTCCTTCCCACTGTCGCCAAAGTGCTGCTTATAGGGGGTCATATGATTGTTGGGCTTTTCTCTGTATCTATTTTTGTACAATCTACTGTACAATATAAAGCACCTTGAGGCGACTGTTGTTGTGATTTGGCGCTATATAAATAAAATTGAATTGAAAATTGAATTGAATTGAAATTGAGTGTGATGGAATAAAACTGATATGAAATGTTTGGAGGTCTGTGAAACCACCAGAACGTGTAAACTTAGGCTTCACATCTTTCACCTCCAAATTAACAGCTGTT
>NC_137431.1:35154476-35219476 GCF_964374335.1 Astatotilapia calliptera
TTATTTCTGTTTTACAGGCGCTTCAGATCCTCCATGCCTTTACTGGTAATAATACACCCACAGCTCAGATTAATTTATTTATACAGAGCCAGCTCACCTCAAGCTGCTCAACCCTGGGAAGACCCAACAATCAGCTGATCCCTATCAGCTCTGAGCCTCCATGTTAGCATCAAAACATCAGCATGACTGAGGACCACAAACACACGGCTCACGTATCACAGATAAGCTCCAGTAAAGAGCCGCAGGACAGACCTGAAGCCTGGAGCACAACACCAGGGTCTGTAGTTTGAAACTCACAGCTTCTCCGAGGGTACCATGAAGGCACCGCAGGTGTGTGTGAAACCTTTATTTACCTTCTGACGGAGAAGGTGATCTGACTGAACACAGAGAGGACTGTGACATTTACTGCCTCTCTTATCATCACAGCAGTTCTTAGCTGAGCTAACATAAAAAGGGTTTTCCTAATAACCTGATACACCTGTGTCAGGTAACAACACAATGAGGCTCTGACTCACTACAAACACACACACTGTTAATGATTAATGACTGCATTAATCACAACATTTCTGATTGACTTCAGTTCTACAAACTCATCTCTATAAACACATAACAGTCCCAGAAGGCTTTGTTTGTGGTCTTTGGACCAATCAGGCTTTGGCTTCAAACCTGTGAGAAGCTCAAAAGTCATTAATGCGCCCAAACTCATCTGACTGGGACTCAGCTTTTTACTCGCTAAACACTGATCACGTGATTACATCTGCACCCCAGGCGACTTCATGATGGTTAAAGACTCTGACCCTGCAACTCTATCACAGAAACAGGTGAGCTCACCTGGCTTCTCATCCTCTCTCTTCATTGTTTCTTCTTCTTCTTCTTCTTCTTCTCTGCACTCGTCGATGTTCCTGTAAGTCGGCTGAGGACACAAGAAGAAGAAAGATGATGAGGCACAGCCTGTCAGACGACACAGAGGGCTCGTAGGCCCTTCACATCCTCACCTGGTCGCTGTAACGTGATGACATATCATTGGTGGAGGGGAGAAGTCTGCTGATAAGCTGACCAATGGTTTTGAAGGTGGGTCTGTGAGTGGGCTCAAGGCTCCAGCAGAGCTTCATCAGCTGATACCTGCAGAGACAGGTGAGCGTCACTTTCAAAACAACTTTATGAGCACTGACACGAGCATCTGTGAACTCACATCTCCGCCGGGGCGAAGTCAGGCTGCTCCATGTGGCCGCCATCTTTGATCATCTTGTAGAAGTTGGTGTCCACGGCAATGTTTGGGTATGGGCTCTTTCCTGGACAGGTGAACAGAAGACTGTCTCAGAGAATGGCTGCTGAATGTCACGTACTGCTCATCACCAGAGCTGAAATGTGGTGAGGTGGTGCGTGGTGTTGCCATGGTTACCCAGAGAGAAGATCTCCCAGAGTAAGACTCCGTAGGACCAGACGTCGCTCTGCACTGTGTAGACGCACTGAAAGATGCTCTCTGGAGCCATCCACTTCACTGGGAGGCGGGCCTGTCAAAATAAAACAGCGAGTATCAAAATAAAACACAGTGATTGTTAAAATAAACAGCAACGAGTATCAAAATAAAATATGAAGACTGACATTTCCTTGAACGATGTAACTGTCATCATTGCGAATGTCTCGGGCCAAACCGAAGTCGCAGATCTTTGCAACACGACGATCAGTCAGCAGGACATTCCTCGCTGCTACGTCTCTGTGGATACACTGAACCACACAGGTGAGGCGCACAGGTGAAACAATGGTGATTGTTGTGAAAAATGATCCCATGTGAGTGTTTCCTTACATTCCTGGTGGACAGGAAGTCCAGACCCTGAGACACCTGGTAGGAAAAACTCATGAGGTCACTGACTGAAAGACCATCTGTCTGCACACCTGTGAGAAAGACAGTGAGATGAGTTCTTTAATTGCCATAAATGTAAATTATGTCAATTTGTTTAATTTATTGTGATTATGTATGTTATTTATTTCCTTTATTTATTGTTGTTCCTTTTTGGGTAAGAACCATGTTACATTCTATGTTGCGCACAGGCCCCTTTAAGTGGCACTAAGGGAAGTTAAGAAAGCATGTACAAAGAAGCTAAGTTGTAAGTTAAATAAGTCACAAGAAGGATTAAATAAGCTGTTTCAAAGTGAAAGGCAGCTGTAAAGAAGAGAAAAAGAAGTCTGGAAGTGTTTTGTTCAGTTTTTGTTCCTGAAGCGGACTCATTCCCTCATGGTTGCATGATTGTGCATTTGTTAACTTTGGTTTAAATCTTTACTTACAATATTTATGTTTGATCATTCAGTGCATTTATGTAATGACAGTTTGATGGTAGATTTTATGGTGGTTTGGAGGAGAAGTGTGACTGAAGAATACATCCATCTGTGAACGAAGAACCGTGGTGCCGTGTATTACCTGGAGGTAAGTTCAGGTTCTTACCCTGGTGTGTTTGCCCCGGACTCAGAATTGGCTGCATCTCCTGATACTCCGAGCAGCATGAGATCCCGCTGTCACTGCAACACATATTGGATGTTACACATCAGCTGGGGTTTGAACAGGTAATGGTGGGGCTGCAATGAAACCTAACCTGAACTTCTCAACAAGCATACCTGCCAAATACGGAATACACTAACCCTAGAGCGTACAGGTGTTAGAGCTGGCTGATCTGTCAGTGTGAAGCAGCGTGATCTGCCTCCGACTGTTTGCTTTACTGTTTACTTTGGTATTAACATCTGATCTGTTCTAAGTGATTCACAATCAGTAACTGTAGGTGTGCTGAGGCACACTCAGCCTTTCCTTTCCTCTAAAAGGCTGTGATGATAATAAAGTGCACAGGTGTGAGCAGCATGAAAGACAGATGCTCTGAAACTGAGAGGCGTCACACCTGCGGAGCCTGGCGTGCTGGGCCGCCATGTTCTTATAGAAAGCCTCTTCCTGTACTTCATCCACAGTCACCATGGATGCCACGATGTCCTGAGCCCGACCCCGCAGGAAGTTGAGCAGGTCGCCATGGCTACAGTACTCTGTGATCATCAGCATAGGCCCTGGATAGTCAAAGGTCAGAAAACCACAAGTTGAAATGACTGTCTTTTATTCAGGCTTTTCTTTTTCTTCTTTGAGTCTAACAGCTGAAATGATGTCCACGTGATAGACCCCCCAGGAACTAGGCGCTTCATTTGAAGCACACTTTGGCTTAAGTTGATGAGCGGCTTATTTCCAGACTGCAGAGGACGGCAACCACACAGCAGGGAGTGCTATATTTTTAGTGTAATACAGAGCATCAGCCTCTGAGATGGAAATCAAACCAAACCTGCAGTTCCTCTGGCATCCGGCAGAAGCAGCAGTGAGTCACTCCCCATAGACTCACATGTTAAAATTTTACAGCAGAAATAAACATGTTTACAGCCTGATACACAGACGTCATAACACCTGTATGAGGGCAGATTGTTTCTATAACTCACCTGTTTTAACTGTATTCAGACCTTAAGTTTGCAAATTTTCACAATGAATCTTTGACCTACAGTCTACAATCAGTATTTAATAAACATCATCATCACCCCCACGAGTACAGGCTCCCAGCAGGTTAACGATGTTGTCATGGTAGCCGAGATGGCTGAGAATCTTAAGCTCAGACATCAAAGCCTCCCGTTCCTCCGAGTGAGCGCTTGCTGTGGACAAACAGGTGATACATTGGATCATACAACACGAACAATACGATGATGATAATGATGATAATGATGAGGATTGTGATTATGAAACTCTGCATACTAACGTTTAAGCATCTTGACAGCGACTCTGGTGATCTTGTTGTCAGTTTCCAAACCATACGCCGTGGCCTCAACAACCTTCCCGAAAGCCCCAGAGCCCAGGATGGGACCTGAAAGACAGAAAGTCGAGAACATGAAGAAGAAGCCGGAGAGAGGAAGGCTGAGGAGTCAGATCCTCAGTTTGAAGGTTAAAGTGAGCGTGAGCCTGATTCTGTTTGAACTTTCTTCGTGTTAAAAAGGGGGTTCTCCTTTCCCACTGTCACCGAATGCTTCACATTACAATACAAAACCTCAAGACGGCCATCATTGTGAATGCTCCCTGATTAAAACCCAATGTTTCGTACCGAGGCGGAGTTTGTCTCGGGGAAACTCCCACTTCTGATTGTATGGCAGCTGGGTGGGGTCAACAAAGGTGTAGTTGTTTCCATCAGTGCTTTCGATGATCTTCCAGCGGATCTCATACTTGGGTTTCTGGCAGAAGAAGAACAGCAGGTGAAGATTGTTTATTAGTCATCAAGCTGTCAGTCCAACAAGCCTCTGATAGGCTTCACCCACTCACCCACCTCCCTGCTTAGCTACAACAAAAATGACTGATCTCTGACCTGGTGAGCTCTACAGGAGGATCAGTAAATTTACCTGTCTGCACTTGTAGAAGAGGACCAATAGGAGCAGGAAGAGGACAGCGGTGGCACTCAGAACTCCAATCAGAGGCGGAGTGAAGATGATTGGATTCCCTGTAGAAAAGAGGAACTCTGATGAATCTTTATTTAAACCAGTTTGATAATGAAAGAGATTTAACTGCTACCCGTCTGATTAATCCAGTTTTATTCCCCCACACTTACGATGATGGAAGACCCGCAGAGACTCTCCCATGAGGTTGGAGGCAACACACTCCACAGTGACATCATCATCAGCTGACAGGAGGAAGTGGGACCTCACCTCCTCACCGTCCTGTGAGGTCACACTGGCCTGAGAAACCTCATTGGTAGCAATGTGTGCACACCTGTAAGAGAAGCAACATTTTTATTTTTAAAACAGCGCCTCCCTCAGGACAGATTTCACATGATTCTGCAGCCTGTAGCTGGCAGCGCCAGCATACGTACGAGGGCTGGATGCCAGGACAGGTGAACCAGAGAATTGTGGGTAGTGGATATCCTGAGCTGTTGCATGTCAGAGTACTGTTCTCCAAAGTGATATCAGTAGTCGGAAAACCTAAAATAACAAAATTGTTTTCTCAGACTTCAGAAAAGACAAAAACAGAGGTATAAACATCAGCTGAGAGCTTCTTTCGGGATCATGTGATCAGAAGAGGATGAGAAAACAGCACAGACCGTGCCATCTAGAACGTTTCAGACATTCAGCGACTTCTGTTAAAGTAGATTAGACTGCCCTCAACATCAGAAAATACCACTAAAAGGAGAAACTGTGTATTCAGGTGTCTTATAGTATAGCATGCGACTAGATGTCAGACTGTGAGAAGCTTGCGGTGAGGAAGAACGTGATTACAAAAGCTTTCTTACGGTAGACCTTGAGGTCGATGGTGTGTGAGCCACTGAAGAAGGAGTTAGAGAAATGAAACAAGTATTGCCCCCGATCCTCCGGACGCATGCGATGCAGCAGCAGGGTGGCTTCCGAGCTGCAACATCAAAAATACTGCCTTAAAAAATGTTTACACCATCACTACCAACTTAACAAGCCCTTGTACAAATACTACCACCTCAAAGGAACACAGAATACCTCGGAAATACCACCTTAAAACACTGAGGCACTCCTGACAATAGAGTGGGAGTAGCCTGTAGCCATTGCTCACCTGTAGCTGTTAGCAGCGTAGCTCTCCTGGTACACCGTACTGTCATTGTTGATGAGGTGTGTGGGTGTGGTCCAGCGCTGGCTTGTGATTGGAGGATAGGCCTTCAGCAGGAAGGTGAGGGCCACATCACGACCTTCGTGAGCCTCCACCCTGCTGCTGCCATTAACTTTAGCGCTGCTAGCTCTGTAAGCACTAACATTAGTGATGGGTTCCAGTGACCCACCACTAACGTTAACCTGTATTTCATCTGCTGCAGGCAGGTGTCCTCTGACCTGTACGTGCTCACTTGTCTGAAGGTAGATTCTCAGGTAAGGGCGTTCTGAGGAAGAGGAGATACTGTTGGTGGATGTGTGTGACTTTGAACCTGCATTCTCATTCTAAGGCAATGAGTGTACAAACATTAGGTTAGAAACGGTGCAACCAAAATGACCAAAAGTGTCCCCCCCAAACTTTGTTTGCTAGGGCCCGCTATGTTTTACAAGAATACTACCCCCCCAACCCCCGCACAAATACATCCTCCAACCACACACACACATATTTAGTTTTCAAACTCCATTGCAGTTTATTTCACACCTCAAACCTTTTGTAAACAATTAAACCAGTGCTGTCAGCGTTAATCTTGTTAAAATTACGCTAATGTCATAACCACATTAACGCGTCAAATCTCCGTTAGCAAGTTAATGCGGATCACTCCGTGTGTGGGGCTGCACGGCATCAAAGCGTTAGCACGGTTAGCTCATTAACGCGTTGGCGCACGGGGTGATCTGTGTTAACTCGCTAATGGAGATTTGCCACGTTAATGTGGTCATGGCGTTAACGTAATTTTAACAAGATTAACACTGACAGCACTAAATTAGTAAGTAAAAGTAAACTGCAATAAATTACAGGTTGTAATTAAATACACCACTACCTCTTTTGAAAACAGAAAAACAAACCATCTTTAATTATTTTACGTATAGTTGTTGTTTTTTGTTTTGTTTTTTTTGTTTTTTTTTACTGTGTAAGAATATTCAACACTGCTATCAATACATTTCTGTGCAAAATGGGTTCAAAAACATAAACAACTGTAGGATACTGTTTGTCTGTGATTTGAAGCGGGGGAACAAACTGTGGCAGGATCAGTTTACTCCATTAGACATGGAAGTAGTGATGTTTTAGTTTATCAGTAAATGTCTTAACTTACCTAGCACCTTGAGCTGGATGGTTGCTGTGGCGACCCCGGCCTCGTTAATTGCCGTACACATGTACTGTCCATTGTCCGTTTGGGTGACCTCAGAGATGCTCAGAGTGCTGTTGATGTACAGCCGCCTGTTACCATAGTAACGACTGTTAGTGGCTTCCAGTTTCTGAAATGAACCAAACAACCAGTCAGCACTTGGAATATTAGGACTGAAAACGCACAGGTGACCTCTGATCTCTCACCTGCTTTCTTGGGTCTGTCCAGGTAACATTATAGAAGTGGGTGGGGTTACTGCAGAGACAGGTAACCTCAAAACGCTCTCCTACCAGACGGACAAATTCATCCTGACTAACAGACAGGGAGGGGGGGTGGCGCAACACTGCATACAGACAGGTGAAGTCAAACAGGTAATCAGATAGGTATACAGACAGGTATACAGACAGACAGGTGTATAGATAAACAAGTGTAGAGATAGACAGGTGTTACCAGGTTTCCCATGACATGCTACGGACTAGCCGCTTAAAATTCCAAAGTGCTGCTAAAACGGCCAAAGCGTCCTTCTTGTCCAAAATCATCCTGGCCAATGACCATAACCCCCGTACCTTATTTAAAATTTTTAACTCTGTGGTTAACCCTTCCCCGGACATGCCTTTAATTCATTCTCAGGGTCTTTGTGAGCGATTTCAAACTCACTTTTTAAAAAAGGTCTCATCTCTTAAGTCCTCCCTTCCCCCTGCTTTATATCCTCTCCCCATTCCTGAGTGCATTTCAACTTTCCACCAGTTTGAGCCTGTGTCACTTTTGACTCTTAAGCGGCTAGTTGCTCAAATGAATAACACCAATACTGTGCTTGACATTCTTCCATCTCGTTTAGCTAAGGACTGTTTTGATGTAATCGGACCTAGTATCCTATTTCTTATGAACTTTTCCTTGCTCTCAGGCTGTGTTCCTTTGTCCTTTAAGCATGCTGTAGTCCACCCGATTCTTAAAAAAAGAAATTCTGACTGTTATGACCTTTCAAACTATAGACCGATCTCTAAGCTTTCGTTCTTGTCCAAGATCCTGGAGAGACTAGTTCTCTCCCAACTCCAGGCGTACTTGGACACGAACAATATTGCTGAGAAATTTCAATCTGCCTTTAAGCCATTGCATAGCACTGAAACAGCGTTGGTTAGAGTTCTTAATGATATTCTTGTAATCACTGATACTGGACGCTCTATGGTCCTAGTTTTACTGGACCTCTCTTCGGCCTTTGATATGGTAGACCATAACATTTTATTACTAAGACTTGAGCACACTGTGGGTATTAGAGGCACTGCCCTCGACTGGTTTAAATCATACCTCGCTGATAGATCCTTATCAGTTCACTTAGGCACCTTCTCCTCTTCCTCCGCTCCGGTCTGTTGTGGTGTGCCTCAAGGATCAGTTTTAGGCCCTATTCTCTTCTCATTGTATTTGCTCCCTCTAGGCACAATCTTTGAAAAATACAACATCGCCTTCCACTGTTATGCCGATGACATACAGATCTATTTTGAACTTACTGACGACCTTGCTGTGTCCCTGCACTACTTTCAAGAATGCATGCGGGAGGTCAAAGAATGGTTCCTGAGTAATTCCCTCGTTTTAAATGATAAGAAGACTGAGACTGTGGTGTTCAACAGTAAAATCCCTCGTGCCCAACTCTGTGCTGCCCTGGGTTCCTTTGCTAGTTTTTCTTGTGACTATGTCAGTAACTTGGGTGCACTGCTGGATAGCTCGCTCAAACTCGATAAGCAAGTGTCTGCTGTAGTGAGATCTAGCTTCCACCAACTGCGCCTTATCTCTAAGGCTAGGCATTATATTCCGCATGAGGACCTGGAGAAGCTTATTCACGCTTTTGTGACCTCCAGGTTGGATTATTGTAACTCTTTGTACTATGGTCTTCCCTCTTCTCTTCTTCTTAAACTGCAAACAGTCCAAAATGCAGCAGCCCGCCTTTTGACTGGTACCAGGAAATTTTGCCATATTACCCCTGTCCTAGCTAGCCTGCATTGGCTGCCCATAAAGTACCGTATTCAATTTAAAATATTACTCCTTACTTTCAAAACTATTAATAAATTAGCGCCAAGTTATCTTAGTGAACTTCTCAAACCACATACTCCTGCTAGAACACTCAGATCTGCCACTCAACTACTTCTGACCCAACCCAGATCTCGACTGAAGTCCCGGGGTGACCGTGCGTTTGCTCTGGCTGCCCCGGTACTGTGGAATACCCTTCCTCTCGACCTCCGCGCATCTGACTCCATTGCACTGTTCAAATCACGATTAAAAACCCACTTATTCAATCTTGCCTTTCCCTCTAGTTAATATTTCTTTTATGATTTTATATCATGCACTTTTATGCTCATTTAAATTCTTGTTTGCTCTGTACCTGTTGCTTTCCTATGTATTAGTGACAGTTATCTGTTTGCATATTTAGTACTTGCTTTGGTCCTATTTCTATTATCCTCCTCCTATACTCTATTTTACTTGTTAAGCACCTTGGCATACCCTTGGTTTTTAAGTGTGCTTTATAAATAAAGTTTATTATTACCAGGGAGCACCAGCAGGTTCACGGGCCTGGATTTGAACTGTCTGCCATCCTTCCAGCCTGAACACACGTAGCGGCCATTGAACAAAGCCTTCAGGTCTCGGATTAGGGCTCCTCTTCGAGGATCAAAGGTCACATTCATGGCGGTTGGCAGGTTCCTCCCGTCCTCTGATTGAAGGGTGAGATTTGTTACCAAGGGGTCAGTCAGTAGACACTTGAACAGGAAGTCCTCACCCTCCTTGAGATGGGGGATGCCATGACGGGTTTCAAACACTTTGGAGAGATCTGCTGGGTCTGAGAGAGGGGGATTATGGAAAACTGGAGGTCATTCTATGAATGAGTTCAGTCTGGTCACATTTGTATTAAAAGTATAAGGAAAAACCAATATCACTAACTAAAGGAACTTCAGGAGGACTACTGATCTTACCTGTGACATACAGGTGGATCCAGCTGTTCAGGTGCGCCAGGCTCTCGTTGGTGTATCTGCAGGTGTATGTTCCAGTGTGCCTGGGTGTAGCACGTTTGACCTCCACAGGGTCTGGTAGGTTGCCCCGATACACCAGTGGAAATGCAGTGCTGGTCCAGTGAACTGACCCGTTACCATGGCAACTGAGGCTGAAATTGGTGCCAGCAGTAAGAACTCGATCAGATTTACTTGGAAGGAAGTCAGAATTTAGACGGATCGATGGTGGATCAGGAGGTTCTGAAACAAACAGAAAGACAACTGAACCCATCAAACACAGCGGTCACAGAGCACACACCTGAATATACCTGAATAGTACAGGGTGGGCCATTTATATGGATACACCGTAATAACATGGGAATGGTTGGTGATGTTAAAGTCCTGTTTGTGGCACATTAGTATATGTGAGGGGGCAAACTCCTCAAGATGGGTGGTGACCATGGTGGCCATTTAGAAGTCGGCCATCTTGGATACAACTTTTGTTTTTTCAATAGGAAGAGGGCCATGTGACACATCAAACTTATTGGTAATGTCACAAGAAAAACAATGTCCTAACCTAATCCTGATGTCCTAACTCTTAACCTGTAATTTTCAATTTTGTATATTTATATTAATCTGTAAATTAGCAACTTTTGTACATATCTTTACATAAACACCTTGATTTTGCATACTCTGTATATATTATTACTGTGACAGTGTTGAAACCACTTGCACTTTAAACTCTGATTACACCCACACATAAGCACTGCTTTACTTATTTATTACTTTCTTTTTAGTTGTGTGAAGGGAACCTGCAAAGTAAGAATTTCATTCCTCTGCATAACCATCTGTGTTTTGTGGTGTACATGACAAAAACTTTTTCAATCTTGAATCAGAGCTGAGTCACCTGATTGGACCTTTGTGTCTTTTAAGAGATTGGCCACCCAGCAGGTGAGTTTGGACACTAACACTTCCAGTCCGCGGTTTGTTTGAAAACAGAGTTCCAGTCCTGACATTCGCCAAACACAGACGAGGGAACACAGATGCCTCAGACAGTCGATACTGAAATGAACACGCAACTTCTGTGAAACATCATTTACAGCTCGGGGATGGGAACAGCAGAGCTTACGGATTCCACGTGGATTTATCCCTAATCCTTTATTGGTCAGATTTTGTGTGTCATCTCCCATAACCTGGAACATCTAGCTCTGTGTCACCTAGTCACATTCACGCAGTTTTTCATTGGTGAGACGAACGTGCTACGGTTTGATGAGTTATGTGTATAAACTGACCTGCTTGACATTAACATGTAAATAAAACCAGAGTGAAACCCTGAGAAACGTTTATGAGACGACGATGCACTTCTGAGTCTCTTCAGGGCGGGCAGATGTTATAGATGTTAGCAACATCAGTTTAAAGTGGGTCTCAATAAAAGTACAAACACTGAGAAGAGGATACAACACAACTTTATTTAAAATCAGAGAGGAAACCACTGAAATCATCTGATTTAACACACAGGAGGTCTGTTAGCTGACTGATCCACTGATTAACTGACAGCAGGTTTGTTAGAGCGTTACTGGTTAATATGTGATGTTGTTCAGCTAGAACAAAAATCATTTGTTGTTTGATAGGACTCTTATTGGCTGGTTAACAATGTGTAATTTCATCAGAAAAGATGATATCAAAAAGGGTCAGAGAATCTCATTTGCTGGCTGGTGTCTTGGTGGTCTCCTGCAGGTGTGTGGCGATGCGAGATGTCTGCAGCAGTAAAGCTTGATGGTTTTCAACCAGCAGGCTCTGGTGACGAGCCAGGTTCTGCAGATCCTGGATCTGCTGCAACCCCTGAGACATGCAGACAAGGTTAGACTGATCTCCTCAGCAGATACTGAGATTAAAAATGGCTAATCAATGCTTCTGAATGACTTAATCTGGGTGGCTCTTTGCATACTTGGTCTGTAAATCTTAAACAATGCAGAACCAGAACTTCCAGCACTCAGACAAGCTGTATTAATTTAGTTTAAACTAATATTAATAAGAATGCATCTGAACTAAATCTGAGATATGCTCATCTAAAATCAGCTAAACCTGAGTTAGAACTGTGATGACGTATCTGTAAAAATCCTTGGCTAAATTTATGATATACCAAACGTGCGCTAATCTCATCTCAAATAAACTCAACAACATTAAGTCCAAGATAAATTGAACTAAAGCCGGGCTAAAGCTGGACTCGCCTGAGTTCCCAGGGTGCCAAGCTGATCGACCACCTGGGCCTGCTGTTTGGCCGCCTCCGTCTGGATCTGGACCAGTTGGGTCAGCAGATTCAGGACCTCCTTCCTCCACGTGTCCTCATGTTGCTGAGTCTGGATTAACTCCAGCAGTCTTGAGGTGGAGCCCGGACCGGCAGGGTCAGTGTCTGATTGGCCAGGAGACTGGGCTGCGCCCATCATGATACCAGCGGGTGGGATGTCATGGAGATCACCTGGAGTGAAGACGCCTGAAGTCAAAACTTCAGTTTTTTTTGTAGAGCAATCCTATTCCTGTGACTTTCAAAATAAAAGCCCTATTTTATTAAAAGTTAAAGTGTGAGGAAAAGTTGGAGGACACGCTGCTCGTCCTGTGATGACCCCCCCGACACTACACCATATATTTTCAACCGGAACATTATGGTTAACAGGTGGATAGCTGCACAGCAAACAGCCACTTACTGGTAAAGACGAAGTGGTCAGTATATCCTGGTTTAACATGAACTCACTGCTGCAGCACTACAGTGATGGCCATTCACTAGTTAGTTTCAGTGTCCTTATTTTCCTCTGAGGTATCAATTCTGTCACTAGTAACAAGAGGTGGGCAGAATCTTACTTTACTCATTATTCAAGTAACGAGTAAAGATTCAAGACTCACAGCGTTTATTGTCATGTGTACAAAGAAAAGCATTTGTCTGTACAATGAAATTCTCTGCTGTCCACACACAGATCCCGGTTAATATGTACAATAGGACTAGGACAGATAAAATACAAATAGTATAAATAAATAAATGGAGACAAAAAATTGAAGTATTAAAAAGATTTGTGTGCAAAAAGAGCTATGTAAGGCATTACTATTGCAAAAAAGTAATTAGATTACTATTTTTTTCCCCATAAGAGCACTGCGTTACTGCGTTACTAAACCGGGATTTTGTTAGTGAGAGTGTCTCATGACAATGATGTACAAGCATGTGACGTTTGTGGCAGCAACAGACGTGTGCAGATCAACAATGGATAATATGGAGTGCAGGAGAGAGTACGACCATGCAGCGTTTAAAGCGTGGATTTACTCACATTACTTTGAGTTTGATTCTGTAAAAAGTGAGAAAAACATTAGCGTCCACTGTACACTCTGCATGGGAAGAAAACTTCTTTCTACAGCAAAAAGTTAAACTTCAAATCTGAGCAAGTACTGAGCATGCTGCCACGGGAATGTGAAATTCACAGAGAGATCCCCCCACTGACATGACCGCTGTGGTACTGCTGTGGCAAACCTCCACCCGCCCCACTCCTGCTAAACAGGTGACAATAGATTTCGGAGTTGCTGAATCGTTGATTTTATTTATTTTTATTATTATTTATTATTATTATTAAATGTGTAATACAAAAGGATAATACAGGAATTCACAGATATCAACACACCATAGCACAATAAACAGAGACAGCAACATGGGAAAGAGTTCCAGTGTGTACATCTGATCTGGGACCGCTGCAATCTTTCGACTGCACCTCCAACTGACCTGATGTCCACATCAGAGGGGAGGTAAGCGTTGGAGGTGGCGTTGGATCCGGGGTAGGGAGGGTGATGCGTCAGTGAGTGCTTATCAGTATCAGTATATATATGTGTGTCCATAGTTCAGCTGAGACAGTGTCCTTCGCCCTGCCAGGCTAAGTAAACAGTCTTCCAGCCAACCCAGGTGAACAGCTGGTTCCGCTTTCTTAATTCTCCGATAAGTCAGGGCCAAGCCAGCTCCGATCAGCAAGAACCCTGTCATCATGGTTCCAAATAGGTAGATATCTTCAGCGTCCTCGATCGACAGTCCCGCCAGGCACACGATCCTCTGCCACCCGTCCATCGTGTATCCGGCAGGGAAAGTCCCTCCAGGGCACTCGGGCTCACCCGAGCCCAGACTTCTCGTTGAGAAAAGGGTGTCAATAACATTCAGAGACCAGTTGATCAAATCCATAATTCTCTTTAGGTTTTAGAGAACAGACTGTGAGAGAGTGTTCAGGGAAAGTAATACAAACGAGACAAGACAAGGACATAAGAACTAAGCAGGGAAGATAAGGGAGAGGAGAAAAGTCCGTCCGCTTCCTCCGAGAGCCAAAAGGAAAGCTGTGCACTCTGATTTAAAGGTGAAAAGCACCTGAGCAGGTGAGCAGAGCTGCAGAGTCCAGAATCAGCTGACACGGGTGTGTCACTGTGAGCTCTGAACACTAACCCCCATTGTCAGCACACAACAGCGTGCACAATCAAAATCAGATTCAGAATCGCGTTTATTGGCCATGTA
This sequence comes from Astatotilapia calliptera, assembly GCF_964374335.1. Classification (NCBI taxonomy): domain Eukaryota; kingdom Metazoa; phylum Chordata; class Actinopteri; order Cichliformes; family Cichlidae; genus Astatotilapia; species Astatotilapia calliptera. The sequence continues at coordinate 35,168,783 of NC_137431.1, forward strand.
TATGCTCAGACACATACAAGGAATTTGGTTCTGGTAGATGGTGACTCTCAAGCACAACAATGTAAATCTCAACACACACACACACACACACACACACACACACACACACACACACACACACACACACACACACGTGTGGATATATACATGGTACACATGGATACACAAACATACACAAAGCTGTGTAAACCAACCATAAATAACCAATCTAAATCTTATATACATAAACTACAGGATGACAGAAAGGAGATGAAGTGGAATGAGTACTACAGAACATAAGGTGCAGCTGCAGTCTGGCAGTGGGAGCAGTGTGGCAGGTCAACTGTTTAGGAGGGAGATGGCGAGGGGAAAGAAACGGTTCCTGTGTCGGGTGGTCCTGGTCTGCAGGCTTCTGTACCGTCTGCCAGAGGGCAGCAGGTCAAAAAGTCTGTGTCCAGGGTGTGAGGGGTCTGTGATGATCTTCCCTGCCCGTTTCATGCTTCTTGAGAGCTGTAGGTCCTGGATGGAGGACAGGGGGGTGCCGATGATCTTTTCTGCTACCCGTGCAGTCCGCTGCAGGCTGCTCCTGTCCTGTTTAGTGGCTGCACCATACCAGACTGTGATGGAGGAGCACAGGACGGACTCAATGACTGCAGTGTAGAACTGGATCAGCAGCTGCTGTGGGAGACTGTACTTCCCCAGTTCTCTCAGGACAATCGGCACACACTGCAACGTGTGCTTCATAGGGGCAAACACAATAGGAAAAAATGTATTTTAAATAGAAAAGGCGGACTGAGTTTGGTGTCACGTTTAACACTTTATGACCAACCACAGAGCTCTTTGCATCTTTACATGTTTACATGCTGTGAAATGCTGCAGCAAGAGTCCTGACAGGGACTAGAAAGAGAGAGCAGATTTCTCCTGTTTTGGCTTCCTGTTAAATCCAGAATTCAAAATCCTGCTCCTCACATACAAGGTCTTAAATAATCAGGCCCCATCTTATCTTAATGACCTTGTAGTACCATATCACCCTATTAGAGCACTTCGCTCTCGCACTGCAGGCTTACTAAAGCATATAGTTAGGGCAATAGGTGGCAGCAGATGGCCACCCCTCCCTGAGCCTGGTTCTGCTGAACCTTTGTAATTGTCCGAGCTCATCCACTCCACACCATGGAATCCTCGACCACCTTACTGAGGGCTGATCATCTTCACTAACCTGCCAGCAGTTGTTTTCCTCTCCTTTGAGTGGCGATATCACTTGGCGTTCGCTCTCTCTGCGCCTGTCTTTATCCTGTCTTCCTTCTCTCGCCCCAACCGGTCGCAGCAGATGGCCCCGCCCCTCCCTGAGCCTGGTTCTGCTGGAGGTTTCTTCCTGTTAAAAGGGAGTTTTTCCTTCCCACTGTCGCCAAAGTGCTTGATCATAGGGGGTCATATGATTGTTGGGCTTTTCTCTGTATGATTTATTGTAGGTCTACTTTACAATATAAAGCACCTTGAGGTTGTTGTGATTTGGCACTATATAAATGAAATTGAATTGAAATACAGTTATACCCTCGCTACAACGTGGTTCACTTTTCATGGCCTAGCTGTGTTGCTGATTTTTTTTTTTGGTTTCATTCTTTAATACTGGACTTATTTTTCTATGAAGGTTTGAACTTTGAGAGTGTTTAAACATAGGAAAAGTGTGAAAATGTTGATGAGAGAAGTGTATAAAGTGTGTAGTGAGGGGTTTTACAGCCTTAAAACATCTGTAATAATTGTAAAAAAATAAACATTGCAGATTTCACATATTGCCAGTTATTTTTAAAATGTAACTCCGGCGACATACGAGGGGTCACTGTAATCACATTTTGAGCGGTTCAGCTTTGTACAACCTTCATAACTCAAAGTGTGAAAGAAGTATCTACATAAAATGCTAAAAAGTGAATAAACCACACAAAACAATGTCCACACTTTTAAGCAGAGAAAGTTTGATTGTTCACCACTTCATTTTTATAAAATGTAGCAAAACCAAAAACACAATGCAGAACAATGAATGTGATCAGTGCCGTGACACAGGCACAGCCTCAGGGGGCTGTTTCCTGCACAGGTGTGTTCCCAGACCCTGACTCATCCTGGTCTCCGACCCAAACACCACCGACACCACCCAGAGACTCAAAACAAAACTGAGCGGCGAGTGAAACAGGACGTGAAGCCGAGGCCCGCGGTCACACGATTTACACGAACATCACCTGCTCGCCGTCACGAACATAGCCTCATGTCCACAGCCTCACGTCCACCGCACGTTACAGAACATAGTAATTATAATTCAGCACTGATGATTTTACACATCTGTCTGTATCACACCTGTGACCCAAGAACAATGCAGTGATTCAGGCTGGAACAAAGACTGGTGTGTATGTGTGTGTGTGTGTGTGTGTGTGTAGATTCCACTTCATACAGCATGCCTCATTCACAGCAACACTTTCTCCTATGCTCGCTAACACTCACATTGATACTCTGATGGAGGCATTGGAGCAACTCAGGGCCCATATCTTGTCCAAAGATATTTGGTGTGCAGACTGGAGGGAGCCAGGGATCGACCCACCGTTCTGCTCAGTGGATGACCTGCTCTATGTCCTGAGCTACAGCCACCCTGTAGCTGTGTGTAAGTGTGTGTGTGTGTGTGTGTTCTGTGACTGTTTGTTAAGTTTCAGGTTAACATCTGCTTGTGCCTTTCAGTGCTGATGGAGTTTTTCCAGATGTGCTGCTTAGATTTTCTCCGTGTGTTTTACAGCCTGACAGTGTACACCACCTCAGCTCTGCTCATTTAATCTGACACTCAGGGGTCAGAATATTAGGAACACGCCCTGATCCAGCAACTCCGGCCTGCTGGATCAGGGCGTGTTCCTAATATTCTGTCCTAATAATCGAGCGGTGCTCTGATCGATAAACAAAGAAGGACATTTGTCAAGCTTCATGTGACAGTTGGAGACTCACATCATCGAGTTTCGCAATCAGAGCGAAAAAACAAGAAGTGAAACTTTGAGCGTGTGTGTGTGTCTGTTCGTGTGTGTGTGTGTGCGTGGGTGCGTGTCTGTGTGTGCGTATCTGTGTGTGTGTATCTGTGTGTGCGTGTCTGTATCTGTTTGTGTGTGTGAGTGTGTGTCTGTGTGTGCTTGTCTGTATCTGTTTGTGTGTGTGCGTGGGTGTTTGTGTGTGCGTATGTGTGTGTCTGTTCGTGTGTGTGTGTGTGCGTGGGTGCGTGTCTGTGTGTGCGTGTCTGTGTGTGCGTATCTGTGTGTGCGTGTCTGTTCGTGTGTGTGTGTGTGTGCGTGGGTGCGTGTGTGTGTGTGCGTATCTGTGTGTGCGTATCTGTGTGTGCGTGTCTGTATCTGTTTGTGTGTGTGAGTGTGTGTCTGTTTGTGTGTGTGCGTGGGTGTTTGTGTGTGCGTATGTGTGTGTCTGTTCATGTGTGTGTGCGTGTCTGTGTGTGTGTGTCTGTGTGTGCGTGTGTGTATCTGTTTGTGTGTGTGTCTGTTTTCTCCTCTGGCTCTGAACTCTGAACAGCGCCAGTGTTATTGATCATTAGTGTAATTATCAGCTGTCGTTTTGATAATGAGTCATTATTCATCTCCAGCTGGATAAAAGCTGATCACAGATCAGATTTACAGTCAGATGTTGTGTGTGTGTGTGTGTGTGTGTGTGTGTGTGTGTGTGAAGGTCAACACACACTCGCACAGTAAAAGCTAACCCTGACAGGAAGTAGAATCCTTCCTGAAGTCTGCTGGTAAAAGTGTTTTTAAACCACACCAACATCCACAGATTGGGCAACTCCAGAGTTTCTGCAGATGGTGTCTCACACCACCACCACCACCACCATCATCATCATCATCACCGCTAACAAAGTTGGATTCCGTTCTTACACCAAACACAGCTTAAAGCAGTGTAAAGAATCAGAATCAGAATCAGAATCAGAATCAGAATACTTTATTGATCCCTGGGGGAAATTATTTTTTGTTACAGTGCTCCATTTTAAACCAACATTAAGACAAGACAGACAATACGCTAACTAAGAATAGTACAATATATACATATATATACATACATACATACATACATAAGTCACTTATAAATAAATATTTGGAAAAGAAACATGTGTAGTTGTAGCAGCAAACAGTGTGTTAAGTGGATGCGTTGTACAGGGAGATGGCCACAGGCAGGAAAGATTTCCTGTGTCGTTCAGTGGTGCTTTTCGGTAATCTCAGTCTCTCACTGAACGAGCTCCTGTGACTGACCAACATGTCATGGAGTGGGTGGGAGGTGTTATCCAACATTGTCTTTATCTTGGACAGCATCCGCCTCTCCGACACCACCTTGAGGGAGTCCAGCTCCATCCCCACAACATTGCTGGCCTTACGGATCAGTTTATTAAGTCTGTTGGCATCTGCGACCCTCAGCCTGCTCCCCCAGCATGCAACAGCATAGAGGATCGCACTGGCCACCACAGACTCATAGAAAATCCTCAGCATTTTCTGGCAGATGTTGAAGGACCTCAGTCGCCTCAAAAAATAGAGACGACTCTGGCCCTTCCTGTAAAGTGCTGTGGTGTTTTTAGCCCAGTCCAGTTTATTGTCAATGTGTACTCCAAGGTATTTATAGTCCTCCACAATGTCAACACTGACCCCCTGGATTGAAACAGGGGTCAAGTGTTTCCTGGTCTTCCTGAAGTCCACGATCAGTTCCTTGGTCTTTGCCACGTTGAGCTGCAGATGATTCTGCTCACACCACGTGACAAAGGAGTCGACCACAGCCCGGTACTCTGTCTCATCATCCCTGCTGATGCATCCAACCACCGCAGAGTCATCAGAAAACTTCTGAAGATGGCAGGTCTCTGTGCAGTGGCTGAAGTCTGTGGTGTAGAGGGTGAAGAGGAAGGGGGAGAGGACAGTCCCCTGTGGTGCCCCTGTGTTGCTAATCACCTTGTCAGACACACACTGTGGGAGACGTACATATTGTGGTCTTCCTGTCAGGTAATCAACAATCCAGGACACCAGAGAAGCATCCACCTGCATCGCTGCTAACTTATCACCCAGGAGGGTCGGCCTGATGGTGTTGAAAGCACTGGAAAAGTCAAAAAACATGACCCTCACAGTGCTCGCCGGCTGGTCCAGATGGGTGTAGACACGATTGAGCAGGTAGATGATGGCGTCCTCTGTTCCGAGACGAGGCTGATAAGCGAACTGAAGGGGATCCAGATGTGGTCTTACTATGGGTCGCAGCTGGTCCAGGATGAGCCTTTCCAGGGTCTTCATGATGTGGGAGGTCAGTGCCACGGGCCTGTAATCCTGGGGGCCACTGGGACGAGGCGTCTTTGGTACAGGGACGAGGCATGATGTCTTCCACATCACCGGGACCCTCTGCAGACTCAGACTCAGCATAAACAGTTTATGAAAGACTCCACACAGCTGGGGGGCACAGGCCTTGAGGACAAGGGGACTCACTCCGTCTGGTCCAGCAGACTTGCCTGAGTGAAGTCTCCTCATTTGCATCTCAACCTGGTATTGAGTGAAGGTGATGGGTGGGGGAGGGGTGTCAGGAATCTCACAGGAGGCAACATGTGAAGAGAGAGGCTGGCACAGTGGTGTGGCTCTGGATTCCAGGCTGACTGCAGGTGAGGTTGTGGGGGTGGGAGCAGACACTGTGCTCCCACCCCCACAAAGCAGCTCCGCACTGAGCGCGCTCTGTAACGTGAAATCATTTGGTTTTTCATCGAGGTTGGAGCAGCCCCTCCTCTCTGGTATAAATGTGAGTTTGGACTGGTTTTACTGGTTTCCTGATCTGAAGGTTTCACTGAGCCTCAGCTCTGAGGACTCGCAGACTTCCTTTAAACCGCTTCTTCACACTGGCTTTTCTTACTTCGATATGATGTCATCATTTTACCATCACTTTGACGGCTTGCTCTTGACGTTTCTCTTTACTTTGATCCTATTTAGTCACCAGCTGTAGTTAAAGGCCACGTGTAAATTATTCTTTACAGGCTGTGCCCCGCCTTCGTCTGACTATGATGAAGCTCCACAGGTGAGCTCGGCAGGTATGGAAATAGCTGTGCAGTTTGCTGGAGCTCACCCCCACTGGGCAGATACATTTGTGCAGGTGATGAAGAGCACACGCTGCCTGCTCTTTTAAACCCCACTGCAGAAACAATAATGATGCCTGTTGCCTAGCAACCTGCGCCATCTTATATTAAAGAATACAAACTGATCACAAACAAGCAGCTGCAGCAGAGATGACACCTGACGAACTTTTTATCTAATTTTTTGGCACGTTGAAATGAATGGACCACATTACAAGTGTGGTTGCCAGTTTAGCTCACCAGGGTGAGCCATGTTTTAGCTCAGTGAGATGAGCCGCCCTTCTGAGAGGGCCGGGTTCGAATCTTGCCCATGCCCATTTCTTTTCAACAGACAGTTCAACTTTTCACCTCTTTTCAGCAGAAAATTCTGCTTCTTCATCTCTTTTCAGCAGATTCCACTACACAGCATTCACACTGCATTTTCACAGGAAATGCAGCTTTTTCTAGTTTACTTTGACTTTCTTTTGTTGGTTTTTGTTTATTTTTCTTGTGATTAGTTTTGGTTTTATTTGCTTATTTTTTGTAATTCAGCTGAATTTCTTATTGTGTGAGTCTTTTTTTGTGTTGGTTGTTTAGATTTATTATACTTTATTTATTTATTTACTTCTTTTCAGAAGTAAAGTTAAGTTTACATTGGTGTTCTAGTTTAGATTAGTTTATTTGTTTTTTTAACCTTTATCTTACTTTGAGCTGTTCTTACTTCATTTCAGTTGAATTGTAGCGTTTGCTTTCATACTTTAATTTACTCCATGTTGTTTGTGTTAGTTTTCATTTACTTCAGTCTCGTTTAGTTTACTTTTTAAAAAATTGTTAGCTTGCTTTTGCATTATGATTTGTTTTTAACTGTGGTTCATGTTTACGTTGCTTTTGTTTAACCTTTTGTTACTTTAGATTTCTTTGACTCTTTTTAGTGCAGTCTAGTTTTAAAAGACCTCAGCAGCTTTCACTGCATCTGAAACTTGGTATCTCCACCGGGCCTCTTGTTTCAGGAACAGAAAGTTGGGTGTTTGTCAGAGAATTAAAGTCAAACACGTCAAACTGAACTGTCTCTTATTTATTTATTTATTTATTTATTTATTTATTTTTATGGTCACATTTATGTTACCAGTGACTGATCAAAGACTTCTTACATCAATGAGTCTGAATAAGATTTAAAGGGAAAAACACAAGTTTGTTCCATGAAGAGCTGACCGAGGCCGCTGTCCTCTCAGAACTGAGAGGTCAGGAGAGTTTGTGTGGACGCAGAACTGAATCACACCGCACAGACGCTCCAGTAACCCCTGACAGCAGACACACAAACGTCAGAAACACAAACGTCACAAACGTCAGAAACACAAAGATCACACACCCAACGTCAGACACACAAACACACAAACGTCAGACACACAAACATCAGAAACACAAATGTCACACGCACACAAATGTCACACACAAAAACACACAGACGTCAGACACACAAACATCAGAAACAAAAATGTAACACACAAACACACAAACGTCAGACACACAAACACCAAACATCAGAAACACAAACGTCAGAAACACAAAGATCACACACCCAACGTCAGACACACAATCACAGAGACGTCAGACACACAAACGTCAGAAACACCAACGTCACACACCCAACGTCAGACACACAATCACAGAGACGTCAGACACACAAACATCAGAAACACAAATGTCACACGCACACAAATGTCACACACAAAAACACACAAACGTCAGACACACAAACGTCAGAAACACAAACGTCAAACACACACAAATGTCACACACAAAAACACGCAAACAAACACACAAATATCAGACACACAAACACCAGAAATACAGACTTCGGAAACACAAACTTCAGACACACAAACTTCAGACACACAAACATCTGACACGCAAACGTCAGACAGAAACATCAGAAATACAGACTTCGGACACACAAACATCACACACGCAAATATCACGCACACAAAGACAAACAGGTCAGATACACAAAGTCAGACACACAGACACACAACCTTCAGACACACGAACATCAGAAATACAAAACGTTGGAAACACAAACTTCAGACACTCAAACGTCAGACACACAAACTTCAGACACACAAACTTCAGACAAACAAACTTCAGACACACAAACACCAGAAACACAAACTTCGGAAAAACAAACTTCAGACACACAAACATCAGAAACACAAACTTCAGACACACAAACACCAGAAATACAAACTTCGGAAACACAAATGTCACACACACAAACATCAGACACTCAAACGTCAGACACAGAAACTTCAGACACACAAACACCAGAAATACAAACATCAGAAACACAAATGTCAGAAAACAAACGTCACACACACATACATCACACACACAAAGGCAAACAGGTCAGATACACAGAGTCAGACACACACACACAAACTTCAGACACACAACCTTCAGACACACGAATGTCAGACACACGAACGTCAGACACACAACCTTCAGACAAACAAACGTCAGACACACAAACTTCAGACACACAAACTTCAGACACACAAACTTCAGACACACAAACTTCAGACAAACAAACATCAGACAAACAAACATCAGACACACAAACTTCAGACACACAAACTTCAGACACTCAAACGTCAGACACACAAACATCAGAAATACAAAACGTTGGAAACACAAACTTCAGATACACAAACGTCAGACACACAAACTTCAGACACACAAACTTCAGACACACAAACTTCAGACAAACAAACATCAGACACACAAACTTCAGACACACAAACTTCAGACACTCAAACGTCAGACACACAAACATCAGAAATACAAAACGTTGGAAACACAAACTTCAGATACACAAACGTCAGACACACAAACTTCAGACACACAAACTTCAGACAAACAAACATCAGACACAAAAACTTCAGACACACAAACTTCAGACACTCAAACGTCAGACACACAAACATCAGAGACACACACTTCAGACACTCAAACATCAGACACACAAACTTCAGACAAACAAACACCAGAAATACAAACTTCAGAAACACAAACGTCAGACACACAAACTTCAGAGACACAAACACCAGAAATACAAACGTCACACACACATACATCACACACACAAAGACAAACAGGTCAGATACACAGAGTCAGACACACAGACACACAAACATCAGACACACAACCTTCAGACACACGAATGTCAGACACACAAACATCAGACACACAACCTTCAGACACACAAAACATCAGACACTCAAACGTCAGACACACGAACATCGAAATACAAACTTCAGACACACAAACATCAGAAATACAAAACGTTGGAAACACAAACTTCAGACACTCAAACGTCAGACACACGAATGTCAGACACACAAAGACAAACAGGTCAGATACACAGACACACCAACATCAGACACACAACCTTCAGAAACACAAACTTCAGACACACAAAGTTCAGAGTGAGAAGATCCAACCAAAACCTCTCATTGAGTCAACGATCAACAATCAGTAATGATTGGCTAACAGCTTGTGAGGTCGTCAGACCGAGCGGACATACGAGGTTTTCACTGTTTGGAGAAAGTGCTGCAGTTGGGAGGTTTCAATGGGGGGGGGGGGGGGGGGGGGGGGGTGTGCTGAAACCTCAGAGAGTCAGGAAACACATTTTCTTATTTTTACCAGAGACCACAAATACACACACGCACACACACAAAGGGACTGTGTGTCTGTGTGCGTGTGAGGGTCTCCTCTGTCCCACTTCCTCGTTTTACTTCTCCTTCTCTGAGGACTCTGTGGGAGTGGGGTGGAGGCCATGGAGGAAGCGATCACCACATGTTTACGCCGCTTGGACGCGACTCAGCGGAGTGTCACAGCTCAGCGCTGCGTTTAAGGTCACAACAAAGAGCTGGGAAATGATTGTCCTCTCCTCTGAGGGTGGAGACTGAACACACTGAACAATCACACACACACATACACTGCTGCACTTTTGTTTGATTTAATAAAATATTTAAAAATTAAAACACATTAAATCACAGATCACCACGTGTAACACCATCACGAGTCACAGCACACGGATGAGATTTATTGATTTCAGTGGTTTGTTTCAGCATTTTTGTACTTCATCAATCTGTCTGTGTGTGTGAGAGTTTCTACTATCAGAGTAGAAACTGATCTGGAGTTTCTACTAAAACGTTGGAGGTAGTTCATAAGAGATCACAGGACGAACCTAACCTCAGCAACAGGACTGCTCTCAGCATCGACCAAGTGTGTTTAAACTGTGTCTTCATTCCACCTACTTCACATACAAGGGTCAGTTTTACAGGCAGAAACATGGGTGTGCCATGGGCTCCCCAGTTTCACCCATCGTGGCCAATATGTACATGGAAGAAGTGGGAAAGAGGGCTTTGCTATCCTACCCTGGAACACCACCAATCCATTGGTTCAGATATGTGGATGACACCTGGGTGAAAATCAAATCTCAGGACGTTCCACATTTCACGGATCACATTAACTCAGTGGACCGACTCATCAAATTCACCAGGGAGGATATGAAAAGTGGCAGCTTAGCCTTCTTAGACTGTGAGATTTCCATCAGTAATGGGGGACATCTAAAAGCTGACGTGTACCGTAAACCTACACATACGGATCAGTATCTAAGGTTTGACTCTCATCATCCACCGGAGCACAAACTGGGTGTCATCAGGACGCTACAACACAGAGCGAACACCATCCCCACAGACACAGCAGCCAGGGAGGCAGAAGAACATCAAATCAAGGAGTAATACAGCCCATTGTTGTCTGTGAAGGTTCTCAGTCATCCAGGTCATCGTAGTTTAGGGAGCTTGGAAAGAAAAATGTCTGGACTTCTTTAAGTTTCTTGAAGACGTGTCATCCAAGAAGCTTCTTCAGTTGTAGGTCAAATGGTCGAGAGTCCCAGATTTAAGTCCTAGAGGAGTGTCCCCCAAGGGTGTCATGAATCCCCTGTTGATCCTCTACATAATTGCACAGGTCAAGGTGTGAAAGTAAGTGTAGGTCACAATCAGCCAACGTTGTTTGGCCATTGTCCAACAGTGCTACTGGTTTCAGTCAAACAAATGTCCTGTTTAAAAGGTTGGAAACCTGCAGACAGCTGAGACTGAAGAAGTCACCTGATGATGATGATGAAATGTTTCTCAAACTGAAAACATTCAGATGGACAGAATCCGCTTTCTGTGCTGACTCCAGGTCAGTTTAACCCTACTGTAGGAGGCTGTGTGAGGCTCTGTTTAACATCCATGATGTGCAGGAGCACAGATCATAATGCACAAAGTGCATTGTGGGTAAACGCTCAGGCTTGTACCAGCATGTAAGACAGGTGTCTGCTCAGCACAGGTGAGCACGTGAGGGGTCTGCTTTACTCTACAGCATTTATTAGAGAAAGAAACATGTATAAAACTAACTATTCTGTTTTTCTTTATTCAACTGATAATAAAGCAAAGTCAGAAATTGCTTCAGTGTCTAAAGAAGAGGCAGCTGATTATTGATCACTAATGTACTGATGTATTGATTGAACATCTGTAGGCAGGTGCGACTGCTCTTCCTGTCAGCCATGAGGAGTTCAGGGTCTGGATAGAGGTCCTGGTCCCGCGTTTCTGTGCTGTCTGTGTCTGTGGGCACGGTAGTGTGGGTGTGTGTCCTTCAGCTGCTGAAGCACAGCAAACCCTCCAACCTTCTTCAGGTTTAAGGCGGTGCTTACTGCTTTACAACTCACTTAAGTTTGCATTATTAGGGGCGTGGCCTCGTCGACTGACAGGTGGATGGTGACACAGGTGACTGCAGCTGCTGGCTGTCTGCTAGCTTCACCTGAGCAGGACCTCTGAACATGTTTGTGCTGCTGGAGCATTTTAATGACATCATGTGACCAATAACATGGCTGTTGTGAGGGCACTGTAATAACAGAGGACTTAGCTGCAGGTTACTGATTAGCAGGTATTCTAACAGCTGGAACATTATAACTTTATTTAAAAAAATAATTATAGAACTTGAATTATAAATTTTACAAAAACGAAGCAGCAAACAAGGGAAGTGAAGAAGACACAAACACAGAAATCACTTCAACTTTCAGCAGAACTACAGACCACGCTGACAACACTCCAAGCATCATGTTCATGGAAATCACCGTTTTCAGGTAGAAGCGCTGACAATGATCCAATCAGAATCCAGAGGACAAAAGCACTAAACATGACCTCCTAAGGACTGTGACACCCCCGCCACGTGTACGTTAACCACCGCTGCACAGACACGTTATTAGTAACCTGGGTCTGATTCCACGACATCATTTAAAAAGGAAAATATCAGACGTTAAAGCAGCCGTGCTGTTCCAGCCGTGACCCGGTGACCCCGGTTCTGACTGAAGCTCTGTGCAGACGCTGCTGTGCACATTTGCTTCCTGTGGTTCAAACAGCAGTTTAACTGTCCACAAACTTTTGTCCTGCGAGCGCTCTGAAAGCAGCGCCTGGTTTCCTGCTGCTGAATGGCTCAAAGCCACAACAATAAGAGCCTGAGGTCACATGACCCACGCAGTTGGTCAACAAAATAAAAACTTTTTACAGCAGGTTCACGAAACAAAGAGCAAAACACGTGTTTCATGTCTGATATTATATTAAAATCTTTTCTCTTTCAGAGAAACAAACCATCAGAAAATATAAAAATGATAATTTATAAAGTACTTATTAGTTAGAAATATTAAAACATCAATCTGAGCAACAAATCAGCCATTTTCATTCCTGTTGCTCCAGTGTTATCTAAAAGAATAATATACATGTGATAATTGTGTAATAAACATGTAATAAACTAATGACACCATTACCAAGCTGTAATAACATAACAAAATCTTAAAATAAAATGAATCCTTTAAAACCTGAACCATGAAATAACTGCCAGAAGTCTTTAGTTTTTTGAACTTTCAGACAATATATATAAAAATATATCAAACTTTAATTTGTATATAAATGAATTTTCAGTTGCACCATATTTGCTACATAAGCCATATTTTTGCAATTTAGTCATTAAAAACGTGTCATGTATAATGTTTTGAGGGTAAAACAAAGTCACACTGATGATGTAGAAGTCTCAAAAAGTCACAAAAACACATGAATCAGATACGATACGCCGGGCTTTAAAGAGTAAAATGTTAATTTCAGGTCATGAAAAGATTAAATGTGTCGTAAACATTTTTAATAAAATATTTGTTTTGTTCATTGAACATCACTGATCGATGTTTGATTAAACAAACAAGCTTCCTGATGTTATTGATTTGATTATTAATAAGTGATGTTACTAATGTAACTGTGATCTGAGACCAGTTTCAGGTTTTCCTTTTCATCACTTTGAATGTTTCAGAGTCTTGTTTCTGTTGTTTATTTACAGTTTGTTTTGGTAAACAAAGAGTAAACATAAACAGATTTGTTTTCTTACCTCCTGCAGAGCGGCTCAGGGCGATGAAAAGCAGCAGACAGTGGAGCCACATCTCTCTCTCTCGCTCAGTGTTGTTGGAGCTGAAGTCAGAGTGAATCTGACTGAATGAGTCCAACTTCCTCCTGAAACACCGAGCGCTCAGCTGCCCCTCCCCTCCTCCTTGCATCCAATCACAGGAGGGGCTCAGTCCTCTGAATTTGATCCACAGGTAACTTCAGCTGGTTTCTGTACTATCAAATTGGTTCACTTCTTACCTGGACCATCACCATGGTAACTGATGCTGCAGACCTGACTTGGGGTCCGTCCTTCGTACCTCGCTAAGTAGGTTAGCTGGATTAGATTGTTGACGATTTCGCGTGATCTTGGATCGTTCGGTTCCCCGAAGCTCATCCGGGACTTGCTGCCATAGCAACAGAGCCGTAAGCGTAAACCTGCTCGGGAGCAGGTTTACTTTATGTAAACAGGATTAGATCGCGGCCACGCAGGTATGTCCGCTTCATTTATACGAAAGCAACAGCGATATTCCACCACTGTTTCACCATAAATAAATAACATCAATGTAACTAAAGACAATGCAGCACCTGATCCATTTATTGATTTCACACAGATACATACAGGTCATTTCCTAAAAAAGGGAAATGTACTATTAACATTCTATTACATGTATGTGATTATTACAGATGTAAGTCATATTTCAGAGTAGTAATTGCAAATTACTTTGTGTAATCAAGATGAGAGACCACGGCTATAAAAGCGAAGGTGGATTTGGGAAGCCTGTCGCAGCCATGTCCTGTCCGTATACGCGAGCCACCCATTGCGGAAGGTGCAAGATTGATAAGGAGAGTCCTCAGAACTCAGCGTATATTGCGGGATAGACAGGATCCTTTAGCTCAGCGCGACAGTGTGCTCATTGAGAGATATCGATATTCCCATGAGGGTATTATTTACTTAACCAACTTGTTGACGAGGGGGTGCAGGACCACCACCTGTCTTTTTTTTGCCCTGCCCTTTTCTTGGTTGCTGTTATGAACAAACAAACAGATTATTTCAGGGTCTCTTTTCAAGAGACTAAAAGCAATATAAGTGATAAATATTACCATTCTGTAGAATATTCTTATATTTCACTTTTACCTGTTCCCATGTTCTAGTGGGTCCTGTTGTGGCTCTAATGTGTAAGGGGATATAATATAACATAATATAATATAATGTAATATAATATAGTGTAATATAATAAATCTACCCTACCGCCTACTGGTGTTGGCCAGAGGGGCCGATGGCACGATATGGCAGCCTGGCTGCCAGTGAGCAGCTTCCGGTTCCTTGGAGTACATCTGGCTGAGGATCTTACGTGGTCAGTACACACAAACAAAACAGTGAAGAAGGCGCAGCAGCGCCTCTTCTTTCTCAGGAGACTGAAAAGATTCGGCATGAGCCCCCGCATCCTCAGGACCTTCTATCACTGTGCCATTGAGAGCATCCTCACTGGATGCATCACCACCTGGTATGGCAACAGCACCGCCTACAACTGCAAAGCTCTCTAGCGAGTAGTGCGGTGCTCTGAACGGATAATTGGAGGTGAGCTTCCCTCCCTCCAAGACATCTACAGGAAGCGCTGCCTGAGGAAAGCGGGGAGGATCATCAAGGACTCCAGTCACCCCAGCCATAAACTGTTCAGACTGCTTCCATCAGGAAGGAGGTTCTGCAGCATCCGGTCCCGTACCAGCAGACTGAGAGACAGCTTCTTCCATCAGGCCATCAGACTGCTGAACACGTCATAGACACCTCAGCTTCACTACTGGAACTTCAACATTATGCACTCCACACTGTATATAAATGCCACTTGTTTTGCACATATTCAACTCTGTATATTTTTATATATTTTATTTATTGTTTACTCTATTTAATTTGTAAAATATGTGTACACACACACACACACACACACACACACACACACACACACACACACACACACACACACACACGTAGAAAAATATTTAGTATACACATCCAGAAATGCATACACTATTATATATTGTACACATATTTATTAGTTTCAGATGTAGCCATTCTTGTATTTTGCACAACTCTGTTGCTTGTGAAGCTCGCACACAAGAATTTCACTCACATGTGCTGTACCAATGTACCTGCACATGTGATGTGACAATAAAAGTGATTTGATTTGATTTGATTTTGGCTTCTGTCAGTCTGCCCCAGGGCAGCTGTGGCTACAACCGTAGCTGCCTCCACCAGTGTGTGAATGTGAGAGTGACTGAATAGTGGCATTGTAAAGCGCTTTGGGTGCCTTGAAAAGCGCTATATCAATCCACTCCATTATTATTGTTATTATTAAATCACTTACGAGTTTAATTTGTCAGCAACTTTCTGCCAGCCCTCTCTCCTTGCTTTCGCAGCCTTTGCAGTGTTCCCTTGCGTTCTGATTAAACTCTGAAACTCCTGAAATCCCTCACTCAAGAGTTCTTGCTCTGCTGCCGAAAAATACCGAGCGCTCTCCTTCGACATTTTCGCCGACCAATCAGAGGGTTGCCGATCAATGTTTCTACTATCGATGCGTAGCCCCTTTTACGACACCCAGTGATCTCACATTACTTCATCCAGCTGTACTAATCGTCAACAGCAGGTGTGTTCGGAGAACCGGATTAGCGAGCTCACAGTTAGCGCGATGATTTGGTCTTGGGTGTGTCATTTGATCTTGGATGTAGTAAGCGACGTACGAAGAACGGGCCCCAGGTGTGGAGTAGGTAATGTTTGCAGTATAAATTACTATGGTGATGCACCTTTGAGTACAGATACAAGGGTCAAGTTCTGCCTCTGGGCTACAAACAGAGCTTTCCACCTGGATCCTGATCCAGGACGCAAGTTCAGATTAAACTCTGACTTTGTTCATCCGGAGATTAGATGAAGTTGTTTAACAGACTCTGCCAGGTGATCCCTCTGACTCCTCCCCTCCTGCTCCACCTGAAGCAGCTGACTGAGTTCATAAAACAATAAAGTTTCAGGTAGACATCAGTTTTCTCTATCACAGCTTAAATAACCAATCAGACGAGAGGACTGACAATAAACCGAGCGGGTGGAGGGAGTGTGACCCCTCAGGTAACAGCGAGACTCGGCATCCTCACCCAGTGTGGGACAAATGGTTTGGGCTGCAAAAACGAGCGGCCTGGAAATGAAACACAAAAGCTTCTGAAACAAGCCGAGCAGACAGAACCCACCCACAGAAGAACCGTCCACAGAAAAAACAGCCACAGCAAAAACTGTCCACAGCAGGACCCGACCTGAGTCACAGTGAGCTGATTCATGGGTTCATGCTCGGCGCCCAGTGTGAATGGTGGCGTTCACTCAGACTGATGATCTGCAATCTCCTGAGGTTATGTGTAATAAGTTTCTTAATTTCTTTGTGGATAAGGTTGCCAGTTTGAGATCCTCCACTTTATCTTCTGTTGGCCTGGCTGTGCATGTTCCCCGTTTAAATTAATTGTTCTACCTGAACTAGAGAAGCTTGTGTTAACTGCTAACCCGTGTGGTTCTCCGAATGATGTCGCTCATCCCCGTTTTCTAAAAAAAGTGTTTCCTGCTGTTGGACCACGTATTCTGAACCTAATTAATACCAGCCTCTTGTCAGGTCAAGTACCAAGCGAGTTTAAGCTTGCAGTTATTCATCCCTTACTTAAAAAGCCAGGCTCAGATATTTCAGTTCAGTCAAACTTTAGACCCATCTCTAAACTTCCTTTTCTGAGTAAGATCTTGGAAAAGGTTGTTCACACTCAGCTGATGGATTATCTAAACAACTCTCAAATGTTTGAAGTTTTTCAGTCCAGCTTTAAGCCGTTTCATAGCACAGAGACAGCTGACTGCTGCATCTGACACAGTGGATCACGACCTGCTGATCTCTCGATTACAGCTTTGTGTGGGCATTTCTGGCTTGGCACTCCTGTGGATAAAATCATATCTCTCTAACAGGAGCTTCTGTGTTAAGTTGGGCTCGTCATCGTCCTCTGTGGCCCCTCTGCCGTGGGGTGTACCACAGGGATCTATTCTTGGGCCATTACTGTTTAGATTGTATCTCCTGCCACTGGGTGCGATCTTTCGTAAACACAAAGTGTCATTTAATAACAATAATAATGCTAATAATAAATTTTATTTATGAGCGCCTTTCAAGTCACCCAAGGACACTTTAAAATAGGATAAAACGGGTTAGGGTTAGGCGCCCCAGCGTTCACTCAAGCCGGAAGTCTTCAATTTCATTTATATGCTGATGATTGCCAGCTTCATTTTCCTTTCAGTCATTCTGATAGCTCTCCAATTAGACTCCTGCTTGATTTCCTTAGTGATGTTAAGTCATGGATGGCTCAAAACTTCTTAAATTTTAATGAACGTAAAACGGAAGCAATTCTGTTTGGCCCGAATCGTTCCTCTGATATCCCTGATGTTGAACTTGCTGCTCTGACCCTTCACCTGAAGAGCTCGATTACCAATCTTGGGTTAAAAATTGACTCTGCACTTACCTTTGATGGTCACGTGAATGGGGTGGTGAAATCATCATTCTATCACCTCAGGCGTCTGTCGAAGGTTAAACCTTTTCTTTCAAGGCATGATTTGTAGACTGTTATCCACGCTTTTATAACCTCACGCTTGGATTATTGCAGCTCCATTTTAATAGGGGTTGGGCTGGCCACTCTGACACGCCTGCAACTAGTCCAGAATGCTGCGGCACGGTTTTTATCTGGTAAAAGGAAATTTGAGCACATTACTCCGGTTCTGGCCTACCTGCACTGGCTTCCAATTGAATTTAGGATTCATTTTAAAGTTCTTTTATTGGTTTTTAAATCTTTAAATGGTCTGGCACCTGCATATTTAGAAAGAAAGAAAGAAAGAAAGAAAGAAAGAAAGAAAGATTTGTCTGATTTGCTGAAGCCCTATGTCCCCACTCGTTCGCTCCGGTCAGCTGAGCAGCTGTGGCTCTCAGTCCCCAAATCACGGCTGAAACTGAGAGGAGACCGAGCGTTCTCTATCGTGGCTCCTAAGCATTGGAATAATCTTCCTCTTCACATTAGGCGATCGACATCAGTGATGGTTTTTAAATCCAGATTGAAAACGCATTTTTATTCACTGGCTTTTGACTCAGTGTTTGACTGACTTTACTTATATTTTATTGTTTTCGCTATGTTTATTATTTTATCGTATTTATTAATTCTTATGGTATCTATTATGTTTCTATTGTTCAGCACTTTGGTCAGCCTTGTATGTTTTTAAAGTGCTATATAAATAAACGATGATGATGATGATGTTTGGAGACGATGAGGTCGACGTCTAGCTGAACACACACCTCTGTGGTTAACATGATTTCTTACCTGCCTCAGTACACCCGTGTGCTCCTCCCTGCTCGTTGGTCAGTGGTGGTTCGCTCCTTCAGCAGATTAATGATGGCGCCCACGTCACTGAGAGGTCGCATGCTGCAATTCCTGCTTGAACCAAAGAGTGGTGTGAGGTGGTTGGAGTAAAGGTCCAACAGGTGGACCAAACCATCTGCTTTGGGGTTATTGTTTCCATGGGTTCCCCTCTCTGTGTGTATGGTGGTGTGGTTGACTCGGGCTCTGTGGTGAGGTCAGGCGGTCAGGCGGTCAGCTGACCTCTATCTGATATTAATGTGGTTTTTGGCATGTTTGGGGGACCAGCACCCTGCTGGGAGCGGCACACCTGTACCTGTCAGCTGGTTTCCATGACCACAGGTGGACTCATTGTAGGGCCTGAGGTCTAGTTTCATTAAGGCAGAGTCTGTGTTACTGTCTGTGAAATAATGTCATTATTCTGGGACTTCCTGTGGTCAGCCTCAAACCTGCGGTTGCTAAAATGAGCAAAAACCCTGGAAGCTGCTCGGGGATCCATGGTGTGACGACAATCAAGATCTTAGTAGGTTTTCTTGGGTTTAATGAGCTTTCTCACAGTTCAGGGAGTAAACAGCGGTAACGTGGAGGTCCTTTAACCCCTTGCCTGCTGCCTTCTAACACAATATTTTAACTTTGCGGGATAAATGAGGAAGAAGCTGAGTCACAGCGATTCTTCTTTTCACAGGAAACATTTTCAGACATTCAGCACATTTCTGCCCTCCAGCTCTCCAACAGGAAGCAGAAGAAATGCAGCTGGCACAGAGGACGTGGCTTCCAGGGCGCTGAGGTCCCTTTATACTGAGCTCTCACCTGCAGGGGGAACCTCCTCCTCCACCTGCTGCAGGTTTCTTGTCCTCACGTGCTGACACTAAGAGTTTTTTTCTCTTTGTCACCTCCCCTCTGCATGTATTATTGTAGGGTCTACCTTATAAGAGATGACTGTTGTGATTTGGCTCTGTATAAATAAAATTGAATTGAATCTGGTTTAAACTTAAAAACTCAAATATTCTTCTCCACCACCAGCACCTAACCAAAAATAAGAAATCCTGAAAACTGCAGTGCTTCTGGTGTCCAGCAGAGGCAGCAGTGAGTCATAGACTCCAATGTTAAAATAAACATGCTCACAGCCTGATACACAAACTGGTCTATATAGATACCAAAGCAGCTTCATGTTCAGAAATTGTATTGAACTTGGCATTATTAGGGGTGTGGCCTCTGTGACTGATGTGGATGGTGAAACAGGTGGCTGTAGCTGCTAGCTTCACCTGAACCTCCACCTGAACATTGGAGGTGAGCTGACTGTTGTTGACCCTGATATGTGTGTGTGTTGTGTTTCTCATGAGGAAGCATCAGAACAGTCTGATCCACGAGTACATTTTAATGGGAGCTTCAGTCCTGACACGGGCCAGCAGTTTGGATATACAGATAGAAAAGTCAGAGTACATGAGGATACTAAAGTTTATAAATGTGAATCAGGACCTGCTGCACACTCAGCACACTCTGACTCTGTGACCTAAACAAGCTTTGCAGGTAAAAAGGTTACACAACCTCCTACAGTCCATACTCAGGGCACAGGAGCCCCGCTGCAGAGATGCATGGGTTATTTAAACCCTGCCCCAGACTTTCAGGCAGGTGAAACCTTCACAGACGACTCTCCTCCTCAGGCCCCACAGCTTCCTGTCTGTTCTCTGATGATGTCACTTCGGGAGAGTATGAGATGGCGGGAGAGTCTGATATCGAAGGGCTGCAGAGAAAACACAGCATCATCTCTATCATCCTCACAGGCATCGTAGCCTGCAGGATCGTACCTGACCGCATCACATGGTTTCGTACCTGACTGCGTCCAGCGCAGCGCCACCGCTGCTTTCAATTGTGACTTCGGTAACGGGCAGAATGTAAGCGACATGCGAGGAACCTGCCTCTACTGGCTCCGCCTCTGGCCTATTTACCTGAGAGGTGGCACTTGCTGTGAAGAAAGGGGGCGGGATTTGTTTTAAACTTCTTTAACTTTCAAAAGTGACCTGTCTGTGTCTGAGGGTGTCTGTATGTGTGTCTGTCTGTGTCTGTGGGTGTCTGTATGTGTGTCTGTCTGTGGGTGTGTGTGTGTCTGTATGTGTCTGTCTGTGTGTGTATGTGTGTCTGTGTGTGTGTGTGTGTCTGTATGTGTGTCTGTCTGTGGGTGTGTGTGTGTCTGTATGTGTCTGTCTGTGTGTGTCTGTATGTGTCTGTCTGTGCGTGTGTGTGTGTCTGTATGTGTCTGTCTGTGCGTGTGTGTGTGTGTGTCTGTATGTGTGTCTGTCTGTGCGTGTGTGTGTGTCTGTATGTGTGTCTGTCTGTGTGTGTCTGTATGTGTCTGTCTGTGCGTGTGTGTGTGTGTGTCTGTATGTGTGTCTGTCTGTATGTGTGTGTGTGTGTGTGTGTGTCTGTCTGTGTGTGTGTGTGTGTCTGTGTGTGTGTCTGTGTGTGTGTGTGTGTCTGTATGTGTGTCTGTCTGTGTGTGTGTCTGTATGTGTGTGTGTGTGTGTCTGTGTGTGTGTGTGTGTCTGTATGTGTGTCTGTCTGTGTGTGGGTGTGTGTGTGTGTGTATGTCGGGGCGACCGTGGCTCAGGGGGTTGGGAATTGCATCTGTAACCGGAAGGTCGCCAGTTCGATCCCTGGGCTCTCTGTCCTAGTCGTTGTGTCCTTGGGCAAGACACTTTACCCTACTTGCCTACTGGTGTTGGCCAGAGGGGCCGATGGCGCGATATGGCAGCCTCGCTTCTGTCAGTCTGCCCCAGGGCAGCTGTGGCTACAAACGGTAGCTTGCTTCCACCAGTGTATGAATGTAAGAGTGAATGAATAGTGGTATTGTAAAGCGCTTTGGGTGCCTTGAAAAGCGCTATATAAATCCAATCCATTATTATTATTATTATGTGTGTGTGTGTTTCTGTCTGTGGGTGTGTGTGTGAATGTGTGTGTCTGTATGTGTGTCTGTCTGTGGGTGTGTGTGTGAATGTGTGTGTCTGTATGTGTGTCTGTGTGTGTGTGTATGTGTCTGTCTGTATGTGTGTCTGTCTATGTGTATGTGTGTCTGTATGTGTGTGTGTGTGTGTCTGTCTATGTGTATGTGTGTCTGTATGTGTGATTTTGTTTTTGTATGTGTGTCTGTGTGTGGGTGTGTGTGTCTGTGTCTGTGTGTGTGTGTGTCTGTATGTGTGTCTGTCTATGTGTGTGTGTGTCTGTATGTGTGATTTTGTTTTTGTATGTGTGTCTGTGTGTGGGTGTGTGTGTCTGTGTCTGTGTGTGTGTGTGTCTGTATGTGTGTCTGTCTATGTGTGTGTGTGTCTGTATGTGTGATTTTGTTTTTGTATGTGTGTCTGTGTGTGGGGGTGTGTGTGTGTCTGTGTGTGTGTGTGTGTGTGTGTGTGTGTGTGTGTGTGTGTGTGTCTGTATGTGTGTCTGTCTATGTGTGTGTGTGTGTCTGTATGTGTGATTTTGTTTTTGTATGTGTGTCTGTGTGTGTGTGTGTGTCTGTGGGTGTGTGTAAATCTGTGTGTGTGTGTGTGTCTGTCTGTGTGTGTCTATATGTGTGTCCGTGTGTGTCTGTCGGTGTGTGGGTCTGTGTGTAATTCAGTGTGTGTGTGTCTGTGTATGTATTACTGTGTGTGTGCGTGTGTGTCTCTGTGTGATTTTGTTTTTGTATGTGCGAGTGAGTGTTACCGCGTGTGCTACCGTGTGTGTTACTGTGCGAGAGTGTGTTAGCGTGTGTTACTGTGTTTGTGTCTGTGTTACTGTGTGTGTTACCGTGCGTGTCCTCCTGCTCCTCTGCACCTCTGGATAAACTCTGCTTGTATCGGTGCACAGCTGGATTTCCTCCCTTCAGGAAGTCTTCGGCAATCTGCAGGTAACGCTGACACACAACAACATGATCAGCGTCTCCTGGGTCAGGTGGTGTGTGATGCTTACCTGAGGCAGGTGTTGGTACCTGTTTATAGTCGTCAGTCAGCATGTTGCCCATTGCGATGAGCAGTAAAGAGAATGAAGGTCTGGACTGAGGTTTCTCTTCCCAGCAGCGTTTCATCACGTCGTACCTGCAGACCGAAAAGTGCAGAGGGTCATGCTGAGCGTTGTCACAGGAAGCTGATGTGTGCGCCTGCATGCGTTGTGTCATACATGTCCTCAGGAGCGTGGTCGGGTCGACTCATCCTGTATCCTCTCTTCAGAGCAGAGTAGAATTCCTGGGTCATGGGGAGGTCGGGGTACGGGCTGCAGCCTGGGACCAAAACACAGAAACCCTGTGGTGAGGGGGCGGAGACGAGGCTGACAGTAGTGAGCAGACACACCTGTCACAGTCGACCAGAGGGAAGTGTGAGGCTGAAGGAGATCTCACAGCGACGTCTGGACCTTTGTTCTTGTTTTTGATTGAAATGTACAATAAATTCCCTTTTTTCTCTTTGATTAAAGTTAAGTCTGTTCTTCTGGGCTGTGAGGTTGCTGGTAATGGTTTGTTCCAGCTGCTGGATCTGTTTCCTGGTTTTGAACTGGTTTCCAGTTAATGACCAATTTACAACTTCAAATTAAAACTGTGTGTATAACTTTAAAGGGTAAAGGTCAGCAAGAAGAATCAATAAACTTCAACCAGTCAACCCCCTGTTAATGGTAAATGGTAAATGGCCTGTATTTATATAGCGCTTTTCTAGTCCCTAAGGACCCCAAAGCGCTTTACACAACCAGTCATCCACCCATTCACACACACATTCACACACTGGTGATGGCAGCTACATTGTAGCCACAGCCACCCTGGGGCGCACTGACAGAGGCGAGGCTGCCGGACACTGGTGTGACAGACTGGGTTACCCAGAGAGAATATCTCCCACAGCAGAACTCCATAGGACCAAACATCGCTCTGCGAGCTGTAAATGTTCTGGAAGATGCTCTCTGGAGACATCCACTTCAGCGGCAGGAAGCTCTGAAACACACAGGTGGGTGCACAGGTGAACACCTGACCTGATGATGTCAGGAGCCCTCAGTATAGTTGACTGAACTGGTTAACTAACGTTTCCCCTGGCGATGTAATCCTGGTCCTTCAGCAGGTCTCTGGCCAAACCAAAGTCACAGACCTTCACCAGCTTCCCCTCGCACACTAGAATGTTCCTCGCCGCCAGATCTCTGTGCACACACTGAGGGACACACAACACGAATACAGATAAATAGGTAAACAAGGTAACATGTGAGTACATCAACTGGTCAACAAAACCCTCGTATCTCAGTATCACTTCCTGTTCCTGTTACATCGCACAGTGGTGTCTTGATGCACGCTCATGCTCCAAGTAAGGAAATCCCTAAAGTTGACTGCGTTCATCTGGACATTTTCAGTGGGAGAAATGTTTCATCAGCATCAGGTGACTTATTCAGTCTCAGCTGACTGCAGGTTTCAACCATATAAACAGGACATTTTAACAGTGACTGAAACTTGCACCACTGAAAGAATTGTCAAGGATGTTTGATATGAAAGGAAGGTTGGAGATTGGCCTATAATTAGCTAAGACTGCTGGGCCTAGAGATGCTTTTTGAGTAAAGGTTTAACTACAGCCAGCTTGAAGGCCTGTGGTACATAGCTGATTATTAGAGATAGGTTGATCATATTTAAGACTGAAGCATTAATTAATGGCTGGACTTCTTTGAGCAGACTTGTACAGGCCTCTGGAGTGCAACCAATTTGGTCCAAATGCGACCAAATTTTTCAATGGTGCGACTAAAAAAAAATCCTAGGTTGCACCAGTGCGACCAACTTTTCGAGTAAAAAAATAAAATAAAAAAATTCCCTGCAACACATTATGCCCCTATCATGGTCTAAACCAATCAGAGATAGTCAGGGGCGGGACCTCTCTGAATAGCTTGAATAAAGCGATATCGATTCATTAAATCCTGAATCGACTTTTAAATATTACTGTATTTTGCCAGAATTTCAGGTTAAAGCTCTCAGAACTATTTCAACAGCCACCAAACAGCAAATGAGAGCAGGTACACGGATTCTGCACAAAGAAGTAAACACAGAGCAGACCCGACGCATCAGAATCAGCTTTGTCTTTCTCGGCTTTCTCACCCGACGGCCATTGAGTTTACGTGTTTTTGCGCTGATTCTGAGCTGCAGGTTTTGTCTGTCTCCAACCAAAATTCACTGACTAGCAGCAAAAGAAGATCCAAACTATGATTCACATTTGATAAATGTCGTCATTTATTAACTCTTACTTTTGCTGTTTTGCTTCCACCACGATAAAATCACACTTCATGCACAGTTCTCTCTCTCTCTGTGTACTTCAAGAACAGTTTCCCATCTCAAATCTCTGTTTTCTGCATTATTCATTCGCTTATTACCCACCAGTCTACCGTTGCTTACAGCGCTGCCGGCCGCTAAAAACCAGGAAAATCTCCTTCATGTTTTTCTGTGTTTTATTCTCAGTTTCTTTGACACAAAGACATCTGCTGTGATGCTCACACCTCTGATGAAGTCTCACAATTGTCAGTACTGATAAAGGATCAGAATTATAATATTTCTGAATGTCTGAGACAAAATTGAATAGAATCAGGACTTTGTGAATCGGAATCGAATGGATTGTAGAAATCAGTGATGGTACCCAGCCCCAGTGAGCAGCCTTGGCCTGACAGAAGTGGATGTAGCTATGGGTAATGAGAAAAAATGAAAAGAACGATTGATAACTTTTTTGTTAAGTTAAGGCCTGATCCATCTGAAATTCATAGCCAGCTCTGACATTGTCTACAATATCACCAAAGAGAGCCAAAGCACTTTAAGCACAAGCACTTTTTCAGTAACTTATCTTTCTTGTAGAACTGTGCTCCAAATAAAGAACTTTGTATTGACAAGACTGTTAGTTAATTATTTACAAATCAATATTGTCTGTATGGACAGCAATTTCCCCCCCGAAAAAGTGCACATGTAAAACTGCGGTTTTAAGCAATGCAGTTGAACAATTTGGATGCACCTAACTTTTGTGCTGGTGTGCCTAAAAAAAGTTAGGCACACAAGTGCAACCGTGGCAAAAAATTTGTCTAGAGCCCTGCTTGTAGGAATGTGCTAGTCTAATTTGGTTGTATGAGGTCAACATTGACCTTCTGTGTTGTAAGTTATAATGGCTGCACAGCCATTAAGGATCAAATCAGCTTCTAAATAATTTTCTGGTTTTTCTCCCTCTGGATTTTTGCTATTGAAAATAAAAGTTGGACTGACTTGCATTTAATTTGTGTGTAAGCAAAATTTAAAATAGTATGCTACCACAAATTGTTTTTTTTAATTTAGTAGCACTTGAAATGTTTGCCAGTGAGTAAACAATTAGTATTGCATAGTCAAGAACATCAATTCATTCTTAGTACTCTGTACTGTGTAACAAGAGGTGTCCTCCTACCTCTTGTTACCCCCGTTTCTGTATTCGTACTTTTTATTTTGACTGTTGTGTGCTTTTTATTCTTGTTTTAGCTTTGTGCCTCTCTGAGAATAACACATTAATCACATATGATCGGCTAACTTGGTTAAATTTCCAGCGACCGCTTTTTCATGAGTCGGATCCACATCGGGATTTTGGAGACGCTACACTGCTGTGTACCTGTCTATCTAAACAATCTGCTTGCCTCCACCCACCCTGTTTAAGAGGTCCATCAGGAAGCGTAGTAAGCATTCATTATAAATAATCTTTTCCTTACTCTACATCTGGATGTGTTGTTCCTGACTGAAACTTGGATTCGCTCCAGTGAGCTCCTTTCCAGATGAACAGAATCAAATTTTTGGAGGCTTCTCCAAACTTCTTCCCCCTGACTGTGTTTTTTTTCAGATTACCAAGATTCACAGGGAATGGTGGAGCCATGGTCTTTAAAAACAAACTTACATTTCGGCGACTGCCTTCTCCCACCTTCTCTAGCTTTGAGGCTCAATTTTTAACCTGGTGTTCAGTCTGCGTCTCTCCGAGTTCTTTAGTTTTCCCCAGTTTAGGTTTGTTTACTCCCCGCTCTGCTCATCCTGTTTTTGTCACCTTATCACCTCTGTAAATAAACTTTCACTCGCACCCTAGCCAGTGCCAGCATTTTGGATCCTTTTCTCAATTCACCACATGACTGCTGCGCAGCCGTGACATGTTTTTTGAAGGCCGAGAAAGATGCCAAGCAGATTTACTTTACCAAGTGGATCATCATGGCCTTGCCATATTGGTCCATTTAATTGACCTTAATTATAATTGTGTATTTATTTTATTAGATTTTCGGTTGTTACAGACGGGACAGACATGACTGGGGGATAGGACAGGGAGAAAGAAAGAAAGAAAAAGATGGAGAGAAAGAAAAATAGAGGGGAGAAGAGATGGTGAGAAAGGGGGGAAAACAAAACACCTGGATCACCTGTATGGAGAAAAAAAACAGAAGAGAAAACAAGCAAGAAAGAGCAACATAATAAATACAACACTATCACAACAAACTAGCTAGCAGTAGATAACAGTAGATACTAAATATTAAGTGTTATTGTGCAGCACACAAGATCGACAGTGCACAATGTGCTTTGGGGTAGCAGCCAAAAAAGGTGAAGTTTGTGTCTGTGAACACCCGTGTGTACACCTGTGTGCACACCTGTGTGGATCAGCACGCTTGTATTCAAAAGGTTTCTCCATGTAACGATCTGCTAGGGAGTGTGGGGAGCCATAGCACCGCCCCCCCCAGGGCATGAAGCAGGTATGGAGGAGATCAAGGCCCCAGACATCCAGAGGCCCCAGAGTACGAGGACCCAAGGAGGACCACCAAAGGGGCAACTGTGCCACCCTCCTGGGAAGAGCTGAGGAGAGCCCCAAACGAGAGGTCACCAAGCAGCCACAAATAGACACTCTACACACATTCACACTCCCCAAACATATTCTATATCCCAGGTCCAGGTACCCCCGCATCCCAAACCCCAATCTGACGGCCAGCACCTCCTCCCAGCACCCCAGCCCTGACAGTTAACAGAACGGGTGTGGGAGAGGACCCCAAACCGCCCTCCACCTGCTCTTATGTAGTGTTGCTGCGTGCTGTTCTAAAGTGCAATTCAAACACAGGAGGGCATGGTGCTGCTGCCAGAGAGCAGCACGGCTCCTCCCAAAAACCCTCAGTGTCTATATGCATTTAAAATTGAGGGTAGGGCACCAGCACCAAAGATGGGTTTGAATACACAGATCATCCTCTGGAGCCTGTAAAACGTGCCCACCCCCAAGGACCTATATGTATGTGTTATGAGAGTATGAGTAATGTGGATGTCTAGTTTGCAGAATAAAATTGAGGCACAGGTGGCCAGAAGGGGACAGAGGGGGAGTGCCTCCCCTGCACCCTGGTGACACACCTGCACCCCAAGGCCCTGCATGTGTGGGTGAGCGTGGTGGAGCGTGGTGGAGCGGGAAGAGGGAGGCAACTGAGGAGGATGGGGAGGGAAGGCCAGCTCCCCTGCTGACCCCAGTAGGCACCCCCACACTCTGGAACCCACCCACCACCCTGTGCTTTCTGACTTACATTGACTGCCTATTAAATTTCGTATCGATTTCAAAGTCCTGTTGCTTACTTTCAAATGCCTAAACAACCGGACTATCTTACTGACCTCCTCAGTCTTTATACTCCCGGCCGTTCATTGCGATCATGTGGACAGTTACTCCTGGCTTAACCCAGGCACCGTCTGAAGACTAGAGGTGACCATGCCTAGCACCATACCTCTTAATAGTCTCCCTGTTACCATTCGTGCCTCTGGCACCATTCAATCTTTTAAAGCACGCTTGAAAACTTAATATTTAAACCCGCTTTTTTCCCTTGTTAATTCTCATTTCTTAATCGCTGCATCTTTCCCTAGATTATTATGTATTCTCCCTATCTCTACTCACTAATGATTTTGCTTGTCCTTCATTTTACTGTGTTTTTAATTTTTCATTGCTCAGTATAATGATTTATTGTCTATTGCTTCGTGAAGCACTTTGTGTACCCCTGGTTTTAAATGTGCTATATTAATAAATTTGTATTGTATTGCAGTGTACTTGCAATGAATAAGTTGTCCTAACAGTCATCTTAAGTAAGCTTCACTTAGTTTTTTTGAGGCAGAGTTTGCATAATTTTGTTAAATTCTGGGAACTAATGAGGTTGTACAGTGTGTACAGGCAGAGTATACTAATGTAACCCAGTGAGTTTACACGACTCAGTAATGCACTACAACATGTTATTGTTAATTGGGATTTATCATTACTCTGTTAATCACTGAGTTGATCAAAAATAAATCAATAATAAAAGATAAATACTATAAATATAAGAATAAAACTAGAGCTGGGCGATAGAACGATAACGATATGTATCGCGATATAACTTTTACTCGTTAGAGAAATTAAACTATCGCGATAGACCTCGCCGCTTTTGTCCTCTTAAAAAAAAAGAAAAAAGGTCAGCCAATCCAAATTAAGTAGCGCAGAGCCGAACCAATCACAGCCGCAGCGTCACGTGACTTGTTACGTACAGCACAAGTGCCAAGCCGCACATGTGTATTTGTTTGGGAAGCAGCCAGCCACCGTACCGCCCGGGTAATGGAGGAAATGAGTGCACCGACTAGAAAAATCAACCGAGCGTGACCGAAGAGAAAACAGATGATGGTTCCAACGCCGGAGAGATTGTCGAACGGAAGAGCCATAGAAGTTCCGTAGTGTGAAGGTATTTCGGCTATTTCAAGTTTGACAAAAAACAGAGTAGCGTGCACTGTAAATGTGCCGAAAGCAAGTCTGGAAATACAATAAACTGGTGCATGCGTCACACTGTGTGCCACGTTATTGTTTCGGTGAAATGAATTTCTACAATACTGTTAATTCTACTCTCTGCAGTGTTTAAATGCTTACATATACACACAGTTACTGTCCCTCCACACATACGACTCGGTTCTGCTTCTATGCCCCAGCTTTGTTTACTTTTTCCCACCGAGGCTTCTAGACTTCTGATTGGCCAACATTTCTGCACGGTTAGGAATCTAGCGCCACCTGCTGCTTTGGCATGTTCATAGCAGCGTTTTCCTTCATTTCTGCCTTTATGTGTGGACGGGATTATTTTTTAAAACGAAAACAGAAAATCTCCGTTTTCAAAAATACCCGTGTACGTGTGGACACGTCTCTGACTGGAAGCGCTGATTCGTCATTCGGCTTTTGTCAGACTAAAGTAACTGTTAAAACTGTTTGAAAAGCTCAGCTATACAACAAGGAGAGATTGAGAATTTCCTTTTAGTTCTCAGTTTATTTGATATTGACAAAAGTTAGTCAGTTTTGTCTGTTCTTCTGTAAAACAAACTAAGATTTATTTTTAGAATTAATATTTTGTTTCTAAGTGGAATTGACAATTTAGTCTGTTTCGTTTGTTCTGTTTTGAAACTTAAACGCTTTAGCGGCTGCCTTTTGTGTAGTTTGCAATATTTGCCTTTATTTATCTGAAAAAGTCTCATGTTCCTTAAGTACATCTACCCTGTTGAACTTCATCCATCCATTCGCGTCCACTTAATGGATGAACTTATTATGGGAAATAAATATTTAAATAAAAACAAGCTGCTGATTATTTCACATTTTACTTGTGAGCAATGGCACATTTAAATCTTACAAATATAGTTATTTGGCTTATATCGTGATAGATATCGTTATCGCCTGAAATGAAAAAAACATATCGTGATATGAAAAAATCTTATATCGCCCAGCTCTAAATAAAACCCAAAGAGTATATTTAACACCCCTACTGGTTAGGAAGGAACAAGCCTCGCCTTCCCCTGCTCTGTACCGTCACATGCTCAGACACAGAGAGAGACGGAGGAGCACGAGACCATCGCTGGTTTTCACCGCCAAGCTTTTCGCTGGAAAATAACTATTAACTTGATAAATTGAGCAAATATCCATACCGGAGATCTGCATGGACCTTGGAGAAACGGACCTGATTTATTGTGAACATTTTGGACCTTGAAACCATCGCGGTGAGTCAGAAGCTGTTAAGCTAACCTTGAAGCTAAAAAGCTAACAAGAAGTTAACAGGGAATATAATGGCCCAATTTCAATGTTGTAGATCTGCGCGGGAGCGGATGAAGTGGACAAGATCCTCTCTGAGAGTTGAACAAGATCCTCTCTGAGAGTTGAACAAGATCCTCTCTGAGAGTTGAACAAGATCCTCTCTGAGAGTTGAACAAGATCCTTTCTGAGAGTTGAACATTAGAAGTGTGCTGGTGAGTTAAACTGGGGCTGGGCGAATCAGGCTAATTGAAAAGCTAACTAGCCTAATGCTCATAGCTGCAGCTGTAGCTGACCACGTTTTCACTGTGGGAGAACACACGGGGTTTCTCATGGAGTTCAGCCATTTTGAGCACTCAGCTTGTGTGCTGATGATGTTCTAGTATTACTTGTTGAATATTAAATGCACTAAAATTAGATGATGGAATAAGTTAATGTTGATCTTAAAGGTCATGAATCTACTTTATTTTGTTACATTTGATGCTCGAGCGGCACTGGATAGATGTCCGTGTGTATTCTTACTGTGCTGATACGTTACCACATACTGTAAAACTACAGCCTGTGAGTTTTTGTATATTATTTTGGTAATTCTATTTTGTACATTGAGTGTAAATAATATATTGCTTCATTGCTATGCAGTGTAAAGCAATGCTCCTGTAATTCAGTTAAAGGGCAATGCTGTAAAAAAAAAAAAAAAAAAAAAATCTACCATAGTTTATGGTTTATTTCTGATCTCTGATAGAAATGTGCACATTGATGATAGAATAAGCTGATTGTGATTTAAAGATTGCATTCATGATTAAGATGCACTGTATAGACTATAGTTAGAAATTAGAATTAATGTTTTGTGCTTGTTTTGTTATAGCACTTGCATTATTTACTCATATGGCCATGTATATCATTAGAGTGTGAACTGAATTAGTAATAGTCCTGTTTTTTACAGGCTAGGTTTTCTTTTTTGGGATCGTGAGACCTGGATCTCTTCCTGACGAGGAAGATGGCGAGCCTTTCCCTTTGAACTGAACCACAGCCATTCCGAGTTGGCCCAGAAGGGCAGGTTGCTCTTCTCTCATGAACAATTGCAACAGTGCGGTAGGATGAAATCGCACCAATCACAAACTTTTGACCTGTTGGGTTTGACTTGACTGAACACTGACTATTAAGCCGGCAAGACTGACATATCTGTGCTCAGATAGGATTCTGATTGTTATTATTATTGCTGTCACTGTATTATATTTTATGTTTTCATTCCTGTTCATGAAATGCTGTTAAATTGTTGCTAAATAGTTTAATACAATTCATAGCAACTTTACCTGTGGCTCCAGTCATTCTTCTCCAAGCAACTCACTTTATCCCCCCTACGAATCTAGCTATTGGAGCATTCTCTCCATCTTACTTTAATTTCCCCTACCCTATCCTGTACTTGGCTACACTAACAAAGACTCGGAAGAGAGAGACTTAATGTTTAATAATAAAAATAATAATAACCATGAAGATGATAATAATAATAATATAATAAATTTCCCTGTTTTACTCTTTTGTGCTGTTGTGCGTACTATATATATATTTTGTGTTTAAATTGCTGGTTTTTAGTTTGTTTTTTGTCTGTTTGGGAGCTGACACAGTCTCTGTGGAGATGGGGTTTTGGGGGGTAACAGGAGGAGAGAAGCTGCAGAGAGGCGTGTAAGACTGCAACTCTGCTTTCTGGTCTCAACTCTGGATAGTCATATTTTGGGAGGTTGGATGCCATCTCTCCTAACAAGACCAGGTTTCCTACAGAAAGTTTCCCAATTATCTATGAAGCCCATATCGTTTTTTGGACACCACTCAGACAGCCAACAATTTAAGTGAACATCTGGCTAAACATGGCACTCCTGCAGAGGTGGATAGTAACGAGTTTGATTTACTCTTTTACATTTACTTGAGTACGTTTTTGAAAAAAAGAAGTACTCCTAGCAGTACCTTTATTGCACCATACTTTTTACTCATACTGGAGTACATTTGTGAAGAAGGAACTACTGTTATTCTTCTATATTTGGCAATATTTGACTCATTACTTAAAAAAAATGGTAATTAATTTCAAACATTAGATAATACTAGAAATAACAGATTGTGCCACCAGTGGAGTTTCCTGTACCTCTTTCACCAATCAGATGTAGGCATGCAGTCACATGACCAGTTATTCACTATGGCGGGCAGAGTGGCCCAAGAAAGAAGAAACACATAATAACATGGGAGAGGCAACCATCTCCGCTAGAATTGAAGAGGATGAACACCCTTGGCCTCAAATACAAAGAATGTTTCGCTTACAAGAACAGCTTTATAATGCGGTGACTTCAGTGTGAGCCACAACAAACCAACATTTCAGCATGAAAAAACTCAACTTGTCTAACTGTGTCCAGGTAAGTTTACTCTAAATTTCTTTTTAGCTGTGGCTAGGTGGTAGGGCTGGGCGATATATCAAGTTTTTAAAAAATATCGATATATTTTCATACGAGATATAAGATGTGATAATATCGTTTATATCGATATAGTCTATGTTACGTTATAATTATACTTGTGGAGCCGCAGGTTTGCCTCTCTTTCATCCACTTTTGTCTCTCCTTCACTGAACACAACTCCCCCTCCCCCATAGTTTCACCTGCAGGCAATGACAAGATGAAAGCGGAAAATCTCCGTTAGCAAGTTACTGCGGATCGCCGGACGGTGTCAACGTGTTAGCGAGCTAACCTCGCTAACGACATGCAGCCCGGAGGAGCTGCACGGCCTAAAATCCTTTCATTTTCTCAAAACTCGACAGTGCGCCTTATGTATGAATTCTGGTTGTGCTCACTGACCGCGAACCGATTTTATGTGGTACACAGCGCTCAGCAATCTGTCAAAAAATGTTTTAATATGACTTTGCTAAGCTACGGAGCTGCACCGCTTGATGGATTGTCAGAGGATTACGGCTACCGAGGAGGAGCCTCGCGGAGTGATACGTACTGTGTGTGTATAAGGACCATAAATGGCACCTGTTCAGAGACGTGGTGCAGCTGTGAAATCTGTCTCTTTGTTATTATGCTCAGCGTCTATTAGTTTACATTTTGACTGCACAATTGTGAGCTTTTTGTTATGCACAAAAACAACATTGTTTTCTTTTATTTATGGACCATGATTATTTAATAAATGCTGATAATTTATTTTTGAGTAATTTCTTCATGTACATCTACGCTGTATGTAAATAAAAATGCCCGTGTGACATCTGGGACACAGTGTGACTAAGAACTCTCTTTTTGTTCTTAACTTATGGCTTTAAAAAAAAAAAATCGAGATATATATCTTATGTCGCCATCCAGCTAAAAAATATCGAGATATGAATTTTGGGTCATATCGCCCAGCCCTACTAGGTGGACTTCAGTCTAATGTTGTGTCAACAACTTTTTGATATGTCTGTAGTCCAACACACATGAATTAAATGGCTGAATTGCCACCTCAGCATGCAGTCAAGTACTCGCTAATGACCTAATAATTTTATTCTGGTGTGTTGCAGTGAGGGCATGTTTAATAGTTTTAGGATACTGGACCTCCTTTGCCTTGTTCACTTCTTCCCTGTGGAGAGGTCCGTCACATGACTGCGGGGATATGGAGGCGGTTTCCTCCTTCCTTCCTGAGTTTGACCAAACTAGAATCACATCATATTTTCGGCGCCACGTTGTGGTGAGATAAGTTTGAGATAACCTATCACCCACAAACTGTGTGAGCTATAAGCTAACAGCTAGCCTGGTTAATGAAGTTAGAGTTCCACGCAAATGTAAACACAGCTTGTCTCTACTGCTTTAACTGTTAAAGTGTGTGAATGTGTGTGTGAATGGGTGAATGACTGAATGTAGTGTAAAGCGCTTTGGGGTCCTTAGGGACTAAGTAAAGCACTATACAAATACAGGCCATTTACCATTTAAATCAGAAGGCAATGCTGCGGTTGACAGGGTTTATTATGTGAAACAGCAGCTTTAGTTTAAACAGCCTGTGTTAGGAGGCTAGCTTCATCCGTGTCCCTTCCAACCAAAGGGAAGGGAGACTTTGGTTGGAAGGGACGGGGTTTCATCTTTTTGCAGCCAGTCACGGCTTTCATCACCGTCTTTCTCGTCTTTCCCTGGAGTAACAGCCAAAACGTGCAAGGAGGATCTATTAGCTAGCACTGCTTAGCCTTGCATACGTTCCTATTCTAAACTTAATCTGGAATTCATTGCAAACTGTTTGTGCGGGATATGAATGACAACATTTTGTTTTTCAACAAGAGTTAGTAAAAAACATCTCCAGTGTGACAACATTTTTATGCCAAACATCCGCAGCTTGGCAGGCTATACAGCACTGTAATGCCCAGACCTCATTCTTTTGAAAACCATACATCTTTCCACAGGTCTGAACTTCATCAGACATCACCTAGACACAGAGCTGGATGAGGCCAGCACAAACAGCAGCCTGTCTGATGAAGATGACTTCTTTGGATCCATGGGGTCAGGAAAGCCAGGAGCCGAGT
Source organism: Astatotilapia calliptera (assembly GCF_964374335.1). NCBI lineage: Eukaryota > Metazoa > Chordata > Actinopteri > Cichliformes > Cichlidae > Astatotilapia > Astatotilapia calliptera. The sequence continues at coordinate 35,204,273 of NC_137431.1, forward strand.
AGCAGGAGAGGTACCTTTCATGTCTGTTTACTGGAGGTGTGAATCTATTGCATGTCTTTCCCCACATCAAGAACCTGTCATTTAAAATCAATACAGCTCTTCCTGCATCTGGAGCTTGTGAAGGACTTCTTAGTAAGGCAGGACTCCTGTTCACTGTTAAACAGTTACATCTCCACAGCAAGAACCTTGAGAGCAAACTGCTGCTGAAGCTTAACCATCATTTCACTGAGCGAAGAAATGGCACATTTTTGCTAAATATGCAGAAATAGATGCACACCCATATAGTTTATGGTAAAGTAAACTGGCTTCTATGTACATGTTCTAATGTTTTCTCTGAGGCTACTGTACCATTTGGATTAAAAGTGACTTTAAAGTCTACAGCACATTCTTATCACTGGATATGGTTTGCTCCGTTTATATATTTATATTATTTATTGTATGTATTGGTTAAAAAGTTTTATGTTGTGAAAAACCGAAATCTGGAAATTAGAATTGTTGTGCCTTAATTGGGGCCCGAGCCCTGAGACTGCGAAGGCCCTTTTGTATCTGTTTCGTTTATTAATAATAATAATATTACTATTAATAATATTTAGTGAAAACAAAAGCACAAGTTTACCATGCTCAAAAACTCATGAAATTTTGCACACATGTCAGGTCTGGTGAAAAATTACGTGTTTTAATGGTTTCACATATGAGCATTGCAAAATGGTCTGGAGCGCCACCTATACATTGTTAAATGAAGTCCCAAGAACACAAACTTTGAGCTACATGAATAAAATTTTGCCCAAATTTTGACAAACAAAAAAGTCATGAGCCCATCAATGCAACGCATTTGACATTGGGGAGAGCGCCACTTAGTGGGAATAGGAAATGTCATGTTTTAAACTTTGGTGTGCAGTATAGAAATTAGTGCCCTCAGCAGCCTTAAATTTCTCTAGGAAAGCCTTAAGGAGTTGGTCTTGGGCTGTATTGGGGCGATCGTGGCTCAAGAGTTGGGAGTTCGCCTTGTAATCGGAAGTTTGCCGGTTCGAGCCCCGGCTCGGACAGTCTCGGTCGTTGTGTCCTTGGCCAAGACACTTCACCCGTTGCCTACTGGTGTTGGTCAGAGGGCCCGGTGGCGCCAGTGTCCGGCAGCCTCGCCTCTGTCAGTGCGCCCCAGGGTGGCTGTGGCTAGAATGTAGCTGCCATCACCAGTGTGTGAATGGGTGGATGACTGGATGTGTAAAGCGCTTTGGGGTCCTTAGGGACTAGTGAAGCGCTATATAAATACAGGCCATTTACCATATTGGAAACTGTGAGTTTTCAGCAAAGGGCGTGACCCCAGCAGCAGGGCGAACATTGATGTGTCGCCATGAAGACCAAAATTGCTATAACTTAAAGGAATCCAGTCTGATTGCCCCCAAACTTCACAAGCAGGATAACACTCCCACCCTGAACAGACTGATATGCACATTGTCAGAAATACTCAGAGCGCCACCTAGTGGGAACAGGAAATGTCATGTCTTACACTTGGATGTACTGCTCCTCACATGATGATCAGATTCATCTGAAAAGTGGTGAGAATAAACATCAGTCCCCAATGATGTTTCAGTGTCATAATTATATTTAATTTTAATAACTGTACAGTACTCTGATTTTGGTAACTATTGTCCTTGATGTAAATATGTAAAAAAATTGTATGTTACTGCTCTGTGCCCTGTGTACTGTTTGTTTGTGTATGTATTTTTCTTGCTGCTGTTACAACTGAATTTCCCCTTGTGGGACAATTAAAGGATTACTCCTATTCTATTCTAATTGTGAATTTAAATTGAATGGCGCACCCGTGTGGCAAGGCGATTCAGCATGATTCACTTCTGTCAGTGCGCCCCAGGGCAGCTCTGGCTACAATGTAGCTTGCCATCACAAGTGTGTGAATGTGTGTGTGAATGGGTGGATGACTGAACGTGTAAAGCGCTTTGGGGTCCCTAGGGACTAAGTAAAGCACTACACAAATACAGGCCATTTACCATTTTTACCATGGAACATGATGTAGCTTTTGAGGGGCTTGGAAACCTCAAAAAATCTTGAAATCTGGCACACACCTCCAATGTGAGGAAAGCTTTCTTTTAGTCTGATCATTTTCATTAAATATTGCAAAATGGCTCCACAGCACCCCCTACAAAACTTCAAAATACCCTTGCCCTATGTTTGATTTTTGACTCTGAAACTTGGGAAGTTAATGTAAGATATCAAGATGTACAAAAAGGTGTCTTGGAGCAATACCTCAAATCCAACAGGAAGTCAGCCATTGTCAATTGAAGGTGTAATTTTGGTGACATTTTTTCCTCTTTTCAGGCCTCGTACTTTAACAACCTCCTCCTAAGGATCTCATCAGACTGATGTGATTGTCAGTGAATGGAATCTAAAGATGTTTGTGATGTTATATTGCGAAGCATTTTTCGTTTGGTGAAATGGCATGGCCATGGCGTCACGCGGAGTTTTAAGCACCCGCCAAAAAGCACGAAACTGCTGTCATTCAAAGACACAATGCCCAGTCTCTCCCAAACTTCACAGGCATGATGAGAGCCAAGCTCAAAAATGTTTGATATGCCATTTCTCAGTAATGTTTAGAGCGCCACCTAGTGGAAAGAGGAAATGCAAAGTAGAGTATAATCATCATTGAACAAAATGAAATTTTATCTTGTTCTTCTACGCGTTAAATCCATCAGTGTGACATTAGATAGGACCTGCTGGGCGTAGGTGATGGGCGTGGCTCGACACGCCGGGGTACGAGGGCCGTCTTAACGCTGCTTGCAGCTTTAATTTGTTAATGTTTTTAAATATATTCTTTTGGAAAATACTAAAATTTGTGTATTTATTGTCATAGTTCTCAGCATCTGGAGAGAGTGTGGTGTGTTTTTGTCTCCCACCAGGGCGGAACTGGACTTTGCTTCCCCACCTCTGAACCCACCCTTAATGCACACGATTGGCTCATTCACACTGATTCTGCTCTAGCTTCTCATCACAAGCATTATTCCTGGCAGACTACTTAAGACGGCAGGAGATGCTGCTTCCTCGCTGGATCGTCACACTACCTAGCGTCAGTGTAGCCTCTTTACTCTTACATGAGTAATTTTTTGAATGACTACTTTTCACTTTTACTTGAGTAACAATATTTTAAAGTAATGCTACTCTTACTTGAGCACAATTTTGGATACTCAACCTACCTCTGCACTCCTGGGTGAAGCCCACATTGTTTTTGACACCACTCAGACAGCCAGCAATTTAAGGAGAAGATGCGGCTAAACATGCCACTCCTTGTCCAATTGGGGAGGGGACCAGAGAAATCTACAGAGTCCCACAGTTGTTTTGGCAAAGTTACACACTGATTCAATATTGACTTTATTGACCTCTGACTGACTTAGCTAGTAATCAGACACTAATTGTACTCACTGCATCCACAAAGCCACCAGCATTGTGGAGCATCCCACGAACTCTTCACTCCGCTGCAATGGCTCCCTGTTATATTCAGAATTCAAAATCCTGCTCCTCACATTCAACGTCTTAAATCATCAGGCCCCATCACCTATGGTCATGTGACAGGTACATACTGAACAATTTGCGTTTATGAGTGTTAGTACCTTTCTAGATGATAGGAAGTCCATAGCCTGAACAATCTGGTAAGAGAAGCTGATGAGATCATTGAGGCTGAGGAGAGGACTGTCACTGAGGAGCAGCGATGATGCCTCCTGCTGGTCTGAAGTAGAACAACACCAGTTAAACCAGAGATATCCCATACTTGTCCATGGAACAGCTTCTTAATATGGATGTTCAGTGACTTGACTCTGCAGGTAGGAGTGTGGTGTGTCCACATATTTATGGCCATAACTGTGTGCAGCCATCACCTGCAGGCGTGTACGGTGTCTCGTATACGGCGGGTTCGATGTCGGCGTAGCTGAGCTCCTTCATGGCAACGTACTGAGCGCTCTCCTCTTTGTTCATGTCTATGTAACCTCCATCATTGTCACTGTGAATGAGCCGGTGAGTCAGCACTGGACAGAATCTACATGTGTGTGTGGCTGTGGGTGTGTGACAGACCTCTTGGTCTGTGTGTCTCCATGTAGAAAGGTATGTTTGTTCCTCTGCAGGTAGTTCACCAGGTCTCCATGACAACAGAACTCAGTGATCAGATAGACGGGACCTGCACAGGTGACATGTCAGGATTAAGTTAGCATCAGTTTGAGTATGGACAGCATTGGAGATGGTTTAGGACTAAGACTTGGGTTAGAACTAAGTCAAGTATCTCCATAAATTATAATCCCAGGATACTGCAGATAACAAGAACAGCTCTGTTTAATCTCCGCTATGTACAGTCGGTGTGCCTCACCTGTTCACTCATTAGTGTTGGTCATAATCAGTCATGGTTAAGTTGGAAACTTGTAAATAAATAAAAATAAAATTACTTACTGTAGGATAGACATTAGTTTGTGAATACTCGGGAAAAGAATAGTCTAGAAATAAATGAGGATTAGAAGAGGATTAATTCTGTATTTGCTTGGAATTATGTCTGGATTATGTCTTAATGCATGCTCAATCATCCAGGTAAGTAAATCTCCAAAAGTTGATTCTGTTCATCTGGACATAAAATGGTAAATGGTAAATGGCCTGTATTTGTATAGCGCTTTATTTGGTCCCTAGGGACCCCAAAGAACTTTACACTACATTCAGCCATTCACCCATTCACACACTGGTGATGGCAAGCTACATCGTAGCCAGAGCTGCCCTGGGGCGCACTGACAGAGGTGTAGCATTTTCAGTTTCAGAAACGTTTCGTCACTCATCCAAGTGACTTCTTCAGTCTCAGCTGACTGCAGGTTTCCCAAATCTTATAAACAGTACATTTGCAAAATGACTGAAACCAGTGAAACCACTGAAGGAACAATGGGCTGGGAGGCCAGGTTCTTCAGTGGGCTGGTTTCAGTAATTATGCAAATGTACTGTTTATAAGATTGGGGAAACCTGCAGTCAGCTGAGACTGAAGAAGTCACTTGGATGAGTGACGAATTGTTTCTCCCACTGAAAACGCTGCGTCCAGATGAACAAAATCAACCTTTGGAGATATGTCTGGATTTGTTTAAGAATGATATTAGGGTTATATGAAGAACACTTTGGGATTAAACAAAGATTATATCAGGAGTAAACTGAGACCTCCTCTCGTGCAGGCTCCCAGCAGGTTGACAACATTCAGGTGAGGACCGAGATGAACCAAAACCTTCAACTCTGACATCAGAGACTGAACTGCATCACTTCTCGCTGCAGAAAGACAGAGTCAGTCAGTCAGACAGTCAGACAGACGGGTAGATAGCCCAACCAACAGAGAGACAGAGAGACAGACCTACAGACAAACAGATACATTCAGACAGACAGACAAAAAAAAAACAGTCAGGAAGAGTTTGTCAGACATACAAACAAACAAGAGACAGACAGACAGTCAGAGTGTCACAGACACACAGCTAGACAGTATGTGGTGCTGTCATTTGGTGTTGGTTCTCTCTGTGGTAGAGTATCACTTCCTGTTCCATTTGTGTAGCTCACCTGTGCAGCCAATTTAATTAAACACTTACAGATAACATTTTATTTCACAGCATAATCTTCACTTACTTCATCCAAAGCACAGTCTCTGTGTACTCACTACCTAATTTATAGCCAAAGTATTCACTCACTGTGTCTTTACTGTTTTGCTAGCTTAGCTTAGCTTATAACGCACTCGCTAGCAGCATGGCCTCTTCACGTGTCCCTCCTGCACTTTCCTGCTCATTGTGTCAGATGTTTAGTTACTCTTCTGCGTCCTTTAGCAGTAATGATACTTGTAACAAATGCAGCATATTTGCAGCTCTGGAGGCCAGGATTACTGAATTGGAGACTCAGCTTCGCACCCTTCATTCACCCGCAGCTAGCCAGGCCCCTGTAGCTGGGGCAGCCAAAGATAGCGTAGGCCCCGCTAGCTATTCCCCGGCAGACCCCAAGCAGCTGGGGAAAGAGGGCGGCTGGGTGACGGTGAGGAGGAAGCATTGTCTTAAACAAAAGGTCCAGGTACACCACCAACCTGTTCATGTGTCTAACCATTTTTCCCCACTCGGCGACACACCCGCTGGGGGTCAAACTCTGGTAATTGATGATTCTGTTCTCAGACATGTGAAGCTACAGACACCGGCAATCATAGTCAATTGTCTTCCAGGGGCAAGAGCAGGCGACATTGAGGGAAATGTAAAACTGCTGGCTAAGGGTAAATGTAAATTCAGTAAAATTATAACTCAGAATCAGAATCTATTAATCCCAGAGGTAAACTGAGTTGTCATAGTAGCAAATATACAATAACCAACAAGCACTCATATAAAATTAGTGTAGAAACAGAGATATTGATAGATAAATATAGAAATAGGTGTAACCCAGTTTCTAAAATCATCTAATTTCATGTTCATTATTTCTGCTCTTATAGTCCTTCTTTAATGACAGTGAAACAAAATCAATATATTTATGTAAACCTAAAAGGGACGCAGATTTATATATGTGTTTTGGTTAAACAAGAGGTTTTTTTTTTCCAAGTGTTGATGAGCTCTGATGAGAGCCTATTGTTTTATTCCACTCCTCTCGTGTAAGCCAATCGGTAAAGCTCTAGGTAGCTCTTGTCCCTCTTTAGTACCAGCTCCCAAGTTTTAGTGTCTTGCTTCTACAGCCGATCAGAGCAGGTGGGCTAAAACATTTTTATCGGTAAGCTCTAACAAGTTAAAAACCATTTAAACTGATATTGTTCATGAAGTACAGTTTTGTGTTTGCTGTCATAGAGGACAGAGCGACACCTTCCTTATACTGTTTTGATGTCAATCGGTTATTTTACTATGCTCAGTAATGGATATGTGGAGGTAATTTTTAGTGTATTTCCACTTGTACTATTAGGCCTATGGTACGTGAAGCACATCTATGTTAATATTCCTATTCGTAGACTGAAGTCACCTGTTTACATGTTATTGAAATTGATTATATGCACTTTGTTCAGTTTCTGATAATTTTTTGCATATTATTCCATTTCTTAAAAGGAGTGATATACTTATTTATTTGGGACGAATCCAAGGACCAGTTCAGCGATTCCAAATCCCGGAGTATTCCAGTGTTCATTGGAGCCAACCTGAGATTCTAGTGGACAATACACATATGTGCGCACACTCTTTTGCACATTGATGGACTGCAATCCTGCACTGTACAAGTAATGCGGTAGGACAGACAAACACACGCACACACTTCTCATTGAACAGAACTTTGTTGCAATACATCCATTTGTCATGGGCCCCACTGGTACCATTTGGACCTAAAAGACTCATTCTTTACTTGTGCACAATTTAATTTAATTTAATTTATTTTTTTGCTACTTTGGGGGAAATTTTATATACTTCAAATCTTTGTTAAAATGTGTTGTAATTCTGTGTTGTTTAAAAAAACATCTTTTTAAAAAAAGGCTTAAATCACTAAAATTTCCTTTAAGCCACACAACTGTGCTTTGTCTGGTTTCTCTGTCATTCATTTCTCTGTACCAGAGCTCTAAGAGTCATTCTTACTCTTCTGATACTAGCCGATATTACTAATCACCTTGGTTATTATCCATTGGTACTGTATATAAACCCACATAAGTGCTACATATAGGTATAAATAGGGGTGGGCGGTTTAAATGGTATACGGTAGAAACTATATAAATCTGGCCAACAGTAGGAATTTTAACTATACCGCTCTACCGCAATAGCACATGTGTGTCATCAAGCTGCGCCTGTTTTGGTGGAAAGCAATGCAGCGGCTGCAAGCAATATCATCTGCAAATTCTGCCGGGTGACAGTAATGGCAAAGAGACGAAGCACGTTTGGAATGTGGTGCAAGCCAAAAACTGCTCTTCTTCCACTTCTTTACCATTGATTCATTAATGCTGAATTCTGTTGAAGGAACCTGTTGGTGAAACTGCTTTTCAATTCAATTCAATTCAATTTAATTTTATTTATATAGCGCCAAATCACAACAAAAGTTGCCTCAAGGTGCTTCATAGATACAGAGAAAAACCCAACAATCATATGACCCCCTATGAGCAGCACTTTGGCGACAGTGGGAAGGAAAAACTCCCTTTTAACAGGAAGAAACCTCCGGCAGAACCAGGCTCAGGGAGGGGCGGGGCCATCTGCTGCGACCGGTTGGGGTGAGAGAAGGAAGACAGGATAAAGACATGCTGTGGAAGAGAGACAGAGGTTAATAACAGATATGATTCAATGCAGAGAGGTCTGTTAACACATAGTGAGTGAGAAAGGTGACTGGAAAGGAAAAACTCAATGCATCATGGGAATCCCCCAGCAGCCTACGTCTATTACAACATAACTAAGGGAGGATTCAGGGTCACCTGGTCCAGCCCTAACTATATTTTCACACTGGCTGTAATGACACCCAGGTTATGTCAATCGGAGGTCACTAAAATCAATATTGAATCGGTGTGTAACTTTGCCAAAACAATGTGGGACTCTGTATTTTTCTCTGGTCCCCTCCCCAATCAGACCAGGAGTGACATGTTTAGCCGCATGTTCTCCTTAAATTGCTGGCTGTCTGAGTGGTGTCAAAAAAACGATGCGGGCTTCATAGATAATTGGGAAAGTTTCTGGCGGAAACCTGGTCTTCTTAGGGGATACTTTGGATGGAGCAGCTCTCATTTCTAGAAATCTGGCCAAAGTATTAAACCCCCTCAAGATGGCAGCACATACGGTAGCACATAGGTATGCAGCAGCACAGCGCTCCCAACTACTGTGCACCTTTTTGGGTTTTTCATGCCTTTTCTTTGCTCCTTCCTGCAACTCACTGATCACTTTCAGTCATCAGGAACTAACAGACATCAGCCTCGGCCTAAGCCTCGACTTTACTTTGGATTGAAATTCCACCAACTTGTTCAGGATTCTACCAGGGGGATAGGACAGTCAACCATGTGTATGGTGACATGAAGCAGATGATGTTCTTCTCCAACTATAGGACTGTCTTGATCTCACAGACTGGTCCATCTTTGAACAGCAGGGTCCAGAGACTTTCCATCAGTGTGTCCTTATCATTTCCTTACCCTAAACATTTCCTGATAACATTTACATTTACAATAATTGATTACACAGCAGCGGAGAGTTGACTTCATCACAGTAGATGACTTTCTGAAAGTGCTGTAACTAAGTTTAAGAATATAATCCACCTGTGGCGGACCACTGGAGGGCTCCACTCACACCCAGTTCTCAGGAAGTGTTGTTGCTGTGTTTTGGAGGGAAAAGTATTCAGTTGTGTGGTGATGAGTAATAAACCAGCAGTGTTAATCGAGAGCTCTCGTGTCATCTGTGTTTACCTCCACACACCCACTGTTATCATCTTCAATGCCCTGTACCAACACAGAGCAGAGCAGCTACCTGAACGCTACTCCAACAGAGGTCGATCATCTTGCTATTAACCTCCTAGGACCTGGCTTCCACATATGTGGACATCACATTTTGGGTTATTTAGACCAAAATACTCAATTTTGCTCTAAAACTGCCTGATATCCACTTACGAGGACATTATACTGCTACTGTTCTATCGAAATTTTAAACAAATATCCTCATATGTGGCTCTGATTTTTCTTAGAAACAAAAATTAGGTAAAAAAAAAATCTGGTGATTCTTTGTTTTTACATTCATCGGGTCCCAATCAGCCCAAATATCAAAGAGAAATTAAAAATGCATGCTGTGGAAGAGTTCGGGTCTTAGGAGGATAATTTTACCTCCTCACTACGTACGACTCTGGATACTGTAGCTCCTGTGAAAACTAAGGCCTTAAATCAGAAGTACCTGACTCCGTGGTATAATTCTCAAACACGTAGCCTAAAGCAGATGACTCGTAAGCTGGAGAGAAAATGGCATGTCACAAATTTAGAAGCTCATCATTTAGCCTGGAGAAATAGTTTGCTGCTTTATAAGAAAGCCCCCCGCAAAGCCAGAACATCTTACTATTCATCACTGATTGAAGAAAATAAGAACAACCCCAGGTTTCTCTTCAGCACTGTAGCCAGGCTGACAAAAAGTCAGAGCACCGTTGAGCCAACCCTCCCTTTAACGTTAAGTAGTAATGACTTCATGAACTTCTTCACAAATACGATTTTAACCATTAGAGAAAAAATGACTCATAATCATCTCACAGATGTAACATTATCTACAGCTACTTTCAGTACCATTGATACTCATTTAGAGTCTTTTCTCCAATTGATCTTTCTGAGTTAACTTTGTAAATATTTCTTCCAAACCATCAATGTGTCTTTTAGACCCCATTCCTATAAAACTGCTCAAAGAAGTCCTGCCTTTAATTAATGTTTCAATCAATTTAGTTCAATTCAGTTGTATTTATACAGCACCAATCACAACAACAGTTGTCTCAAGGCACTTTATATTGTAATTTACACCCTACAATAATACATACAGAGAAAACCCCAACAATCATATGACCCCCTATGAGCAAGCACTTTGGCAACAGTGGGAAGGAAAAACTCCCTTTTAACAGGAAGAAACCTCCTGCAGAACCAGGCTCAGGGAGGGCTGTGATTGGTTGGGGTGAGAGAAGGAAGACAGGATAAAAGACATGCTGTGGAAGAGAGACAGAGGTTAATAACAGATATGATTCAATGCAGAGAGGTCTATTAGTGAGTGAAGAAGAAACACCCAGTGCATCATGGGAATCCCCCAGCAGCCTATGTCTATTGCAGCATAACTAAGGGAGGATTCAGGGTCACCTGGTCCAGCCCTAACTATATGCTTTAGCAAAAAGGAAAGTTTGAAGCCTAATCTTAAAAGTAGAGATAGTGTCTGTTTCTTGAATCCAAACTGGAAGCTGGTTCCACAGAAGAGGGGCCTGAAAACTGAAGGCTCTGCCTCCCATTCTACTTTTAAATACTCTAGGAACAACAAGTAGGCCTGCAGAGCGAGAGTGAAGTGCTCTAATAGGGTGATATGGTACTACAAGGTCATTAAGATAAGATGGGGCCTGATTATTTAAGACCTTGTATGTGAGGAGCAGGATTTTGAATTCTGGATTTAACAGGAAGCCAAAACAGGAGAAGTCTGCTCTCTCTTTCTAGTCCCTGTCAGGACTCTTGCTGCAACATTTTGGATTAACTGAAGGCTTTTCAGGGAGTTTTTAGGCCATCCTGATAATAATGAATTTCAGTAGTCCAGCCTAGTTTTTCAGCGTCACTCTGAGACAGGATATTTCTAACTTTAGAGATGTTGCACAAATGGAAGAAAGCAGTCTTACATATTTGTTTAATATGTGCATTGAAGGACATGTCCTGGTCAAAAATGACTCCAAGGTTCCTCACAGTTTACTGGAGGCCAAGGTAATGCCATCCACGGGGTAACCGTGGTTCAGGGGGTTGGGAAGCGCATCTTGTAACCGGAAGGTTGCCAGTTGGATCCCCAGCTTTGTCTGTCCTGGTCATTGTGTCCTTGGGCAAGACACTTCACCCTACTGGTGTTGGCTGGTGGGGCCAATGACAGCCTCGCTTCTGTCAGTCTGCCCCAGGGCAGCTGTGGCTATAACTGTGGTTTGCCTCCACCAGTGTGTGAATGTGAGAGTGACTGACTAGTGGAATTGTAAAGCACTTTGAGTGTCTAGAAAAGCGCTTTATAAATGCAATCCATTACTATCCAGAGTAAGAATCTGGTTAGATACCATATTTCTAAGATCTTCAGGGCCGAGTACAATAAGTTCAGTTTGATCTGAATTAAGAAGCAGAAAGTTAGCGGCCATCCAGGTCTTTATGTCTTTAAGACATTCCTGCAGTTTAACTCATTGGTGTGTGTCATCTGGCTTCATGGACAGATAGAGCTGGGTGTCATCTGCATAGCAGTGAAAATGTATGCTATGTCTTCTAATGATGCTGCCTAAGGGAAGCATGTATAATGTAAACAGAATTGGTCCTAGCACTGAACCCTGTGCAACTCCATAATTAAACTTGTGTGAAGTGTGTGAAGAAGACTCTCCATTTACATGCACAAATTGGAGTCTGTTAGATAGACATGATACAAACCACTGACAGACAGACAGTCAGAGAGACTGAAAGACAGACAGACAGCTACGTACGTTTGACCATCTTCACGGCCGCCTTTGTAGAATGAGAATTAATCAGACCAGAGATGGTTGCCTCAACAACACGTCCGAAAGCCCCTGAACCCAGCACCTGTCCTGAAGACAGAGAGGCAGATGGGGTTTCTGCGATGATAGAATGACTTTCTCATCTTACTTCAAACTGCAACTTACTCCAAAGCTTAAAGGTCAGTAACATAGTCTTTAGATGTGGAACAATTCAGTCCAAATGTGAATTTCAGCTTTGATATAAAAGAATCTGATAAGGAATTGAGTTTTTATACACAGTTGTCCCATTTTTTCTCAGGCTCAGGTGTGATTGGACAGTATCGTGGTTGGTTGAGTTTCTTGATGACTTTCTTGATGAAATCAAAGATTTGCAGTTTGTTCCAAGTGCTCATTGGAACATTGAATATATTCTGCAGCATGAGGAAGATCTGAAAAACATCTGAAACACAATCTCCCAGGGGAAATTTCTGTTTACAATCAGGAAACGCCTTCATGAATGGCCCAGAATCCTCAGCTGCACAATCATCAATCTTCACACCTAGTGGAGGTAGGATGAGGGTCACTGAGAGTCAAATTGCTGAGACAGAGCTCCATAGATAGCAGATCAATAATCACACTGAAAATTATGTGAAAACAATCCAGAAGTGTTTGAAGGCACAAACAGGTTTATACCTGTTTGGAGCCAAAGACAAAACCCAGGACACAAAGACTCGTGCCGTGTAAGGCACAATGAGGGAGAGACATTGATGAATTAATCTCATTGTTACATAAAATATGGTTTTGCAGTCTTACCAAGAACTACATGGTCTCTGTCTATTTCCCAGGTTGGGCTGTAGGGCAGCTGGGTGGGGTCGAGGTAGGTGTACTGCTGTCCATCAGGACTCACAGACTCGATCACCTTCCAACGAACTTCATAATGAGGTTTCTACACACAGAAATAAAACGGAACCAAATACTTTGGTGGATTCATGAAGTTACATGAACATGCAGCAAATATTTGACGGTCCATGCAACAGTAATGGAGCTAGTACTACTGTTCAGCTAGACGTTTATTTCATCTGAATACTAACTTTCCTCCATAAGATGATGAGGATGATGAGGAAGATGACAGCAATGATGACCAACACCAGGACTACTGCTAAGACCACCACCTGAGACAGGAGAGCTGAACACAGATAACATAAGAAATGTTAGAAATAAACACAATAATTTACCCTAAACAACAAAAAAACAAACAAAACCTGCCAAAAACTGTAGGATTAATTATTATTTTGTTTTAATATTAACTTTTTTTAGCAGGAGGCTTGACTTTATCCCTCTCACCCAGTACTGATCATCTTTTCTTGTGGGTTTATCCTAAATAGAGCTTCTCTTATTGAAAGCAATTTTATTTATATAGCGCCAAATCACCACAACTGCCTCAAGGCGTTTTATATTGTAAGGTAAAGAAGCTAAAGAAGAGACAGAAACCTCCAGCAGAACAAGGCTCAAGGACCGGTGGGGGTGAGGGGAGGGTGCCGGTTCTGTCATGATGCGGAGTCTAGTGACTCCGTGTTTATGTTTGCGATTATTGATATTGTTTCTGGTTATTAATGATTTCTAGTGCTTAGATGTTCCTGTGCCTCACTTTTGTTCCCTCTTGTCATCCCTGTTTCTACTTTCGTGTGCCTCCTGTTTTACTTTGACAGTCTGTGTCGGGTGCCGGTTTCTGTTTTGCTTTCTCCATGTCTCATCTTCTTCGATTAGTTACAGCTGTGTTCCCTTCCTGTTCCCTGTTTCCTCATGTGTGTATTCTCCGTTGCTACCAGTCAGATCATCTGTTCATCGTCCCCTGTGTATCTCCACCTGCATTTCCAAGTTTCAGGCTTTTCTTTGTATTTGTCAGTTCCCTGTTTGCCTCTGGGTTTTGTTTTTTTTTTATTTTTTCCCGCCAACAATTACGGCTTGCTTTTTGTTAAACATTCACCTCCACTCCATGTGTCTGCAATTGGGTCCACCCTCTAACCCCGCCACGGTCTGCCAGCTCAGACAGTGACAGGTTCTCCTGGCTCTTTAATGAATGAATGAATGAATGAATGCTTTATTGGCCATATGCAGCTTGCCCCACAGAGGAATAGGACCCCCCCCCCCCCCCCCGACTTACACACACAACAACAAGACAACACAAGGGAATACAGTCGGAGATCGGCAGCGTTGGGAGAATAACACTGAAAAAATTACACAACATTGGGAAAAGTACAAGAGGAAAAAAAAGAGACCTCTTCACACGCTGGGCAACCTATGGGAGGACAGCATGAGAACAGGAAACAAAAAAAAAAAAAACTCCTCTGCACAGAGAGCACATTAATGTCCGCATCACAACATCAGAGCACATGACAAGCCACAGGGGATGGATAGCGGGGTGGGGGGTGATTCGAAGGAACACAGCAGTCGTCCTGCACCATGCTACCATTTCAGCGCGGCACGCAGACCCGCTGCCTTCCCCCGCAGGAACAAGCATCGAAGGCGTTTGGAAGGGAGGGGGATGAGTGCGTGCTTATCAGTGTAAGTGTATGTGTGTGCGTGTCCATAGTTCAGCTGAGACAGTGTCCTTCGCTGTATCAGGCTAAGTAAACAGTCCTCCAGCCGATCCAGGTGTCCTTCATGGGGCGGGAAGAATAGTCATCACACAGTCGTTATCAGGGAGTTGTTTTGGTGGGCTCCAGCCTTGGGCCTAAGCAGCTGGCGCCGTGGTGTCCAAATGTAGAATATTGTTGATTTCTCCTTTATGCGAGCAGCGAATTTAGCACTCTGACACTGGGGCCTCGATTTCCCGTTGGAGCGCTGCGAGCCTCCCCATGATGGTATCAAGCTTCTGTTCCGTGGTGTTGTCATTCTTTTGGTTCTGAGACCCCACAGCTGCAGTGAGCCGTTCTGCGATGTTATCCAACTTTCGCTCAAGGGTGTTATTGTGAGCAGGCCCCTCTCTGATGTATCCCATCATACGCTCAATGGTGTTAGTTTGAGTCTTCACGGCAGCTGTAAGCGTCTCCAAGGTGTTAACCA
>NC_137431.1:35224476-35269104 GCF_964374335.1 Astatotilapia calliptera
ATTGCTGGGCCAAAGTTGAGCACGGGGTTAAAGTTTGTAATCCAGCCAGGGTGTAAATATCACTCAGCAGCCAGTCGTAGAGATGAAGCAGGTAGCATCAACACATAAATCTTCCCAGCTTAAATCACAAGACCAAAAAGCTGTAGATTTTTCTTGTTTGCACAAATTAATCCAGATTCACACTAATTCTGTTCACAGCTCCAACAAAATGAGGAAGAGGAGGGAGAGAAAAACAATTAGATTGAATTACAATTGGATGGAAGTCGAGGACAAGGAGAAGGAAGCTTAGGATGAGGAGGAAGAGAAGCAGCAGGAGCATCTTTAGGGATCCCTATGATGTCATTGAGGTTTGTTTCATTAATATGGTCCTCTCACAAAGAAAGATGACTTGTTTTAGTTCACCTACTTCCTGTATTAAATAGTGATGTGCAAAACGTTGTGGAAAACCACAGAGCACACACGTATAGTGCATCTGCAGGTAAATGAACATCAAATCTCTAAGACAGACTGAAATCTGTATATTTATCACCCTTATGATAAAACCCATATCAGTCATTGGTTTATGGACTTTGTATTTTGAAGCCTCAGCATTTGCTATGTGGGTTTTTGTGAGCCATTTGGAACCCTATTAGGATGAGGGATCAGAATCTGGAGTCGTGCACACTACTGTTTCATTTAGTGTGTATCCATAAGATTTGTACAGCAGATCCAAGTTGTGCCTTGAAAACAGGAACGTTGTCTGCATAGAGGAGAACTGTAATAGCAGGCTTGTACAAAGTGAGGCTTTGTGCTCACATTTGCTGCAAACACTCGTTTTAATTCTGTCTCCGTTTTGATGAAGAATTCAGTTGAAATCAGGCAAGAATGGGACTTTCTTTTACAATGCGTTCTTGTGAATTGATTGTGTATCGCATACATTTGATTTAACTTTCTGCAAGACAACAGTCGTCCTCTAGCCAAAACAGTTTTCCAAATACCTCCACATGATCAAGCCTGGAAAAGAATAGCAAAAATGCAATTTGTGTTTCTGTGTTCAGAGGCAGCGGCGAGAGGGGAGACCTCGGCTCATCCAGCTGGAGAGCCTGATCAGGAGGAGTCAAACATTAACTCGGCTCTTCCAGGGCACGCTGCAGACTCGGCTACTGGCATTGGCGAGGGAGTGTGGCCGCCGCTGGAATGAAGTGAACGCCAAACTGGAGTCCATCGCAGGTCGACTGCAGGTATGCGAGTCAGACCTACTGAGGAGGGTTTCACTTTTCTCTCTTCTTTATAATTGACTCTTTTCTCTCTCTCTCAGCTCCTTGTCTCAGAGTGGGAGGGATTTGAAGCACAAAGGGAGGAGCTTGTCATTTGGTTGGCTAATATGGATGTCCCCCCTGAGTGAGGTTGACCAGCTGACAGGAAACACCTGTGAAAAACTGAAACAACTGCAGGTGTGGGGTTGTTTTGATATGACATATATTTGATATGATACATACGTCAGAGACATTGTCCTAAACTGGACTAACAAAGAACCATGAGTCCAACATAAAACTTACCTTACAGAAAGTAAGTTCATTGATAATTTTAATCAAAAACTTGTTGTTGAAATATTTTTACTGAACATGCAAACATCTGCTGATGAAAATGTGTTGATTTATTGGTCTGTTATGAAGGTATTGCTATTTCTAATGTGTTTTTATCACTTTCTGATGTTTTATTAATTAAACAATAAATGTATTAATTGTTGTTGTTATCTATAGATGTAGTATTTATATATATTTATTTATAGTATGGCAAATATATTTAATTATTACTGTTTAAATAACTAATATGTGACATCTATTAGTAGTGATGTTGTGCTGAGGGTTAAAATGTCTTTTTGTCTTTTGGTATGCTGCGAAATGGCAATAAACCATTAATATATGTCTATGCTCAATTCAATTCAATTTTATTTATATAGCGCCAAATCACAACAACAGTCACCTCAAGGCGCTTCATAGATACAGAGAAAAACCCAACAATCATATGACCCCCTATGAGCAAGCACTTTGGCGACAGTGGGAAGGAAAAACTCCCTTTTAACAGGAAGAAACCTCCTGCAGAACCAGGCTCAGGGAGGGGCGGGGCCAGTGCCGCCTGTAGCGCAGGCCCCAGTAGCTCCAGTGCCGCCTGTAGCGCAGGCCCCAGTAGCTCCAGCATTACCGGTTCCACCCGTTCACTCCGTGCAGGGAGAAAGCCTAAGTCCTACTCAAGGTGCTTTTCATGATTCAGCCGCCATTGGCACTGTTTGCCGCTCCAGGGCTTCCCCAGAGGCTAGGTCCCAGTCCTCAGCTGATTCTGGACCCCTGGAGTTTAAGCAGCCACCTGGGAAGTGCCCCGTGTCAGTGCTGTCTGAGCAGGGCCAGTGCTCACCACAGCACCCATTTCCTTCATGTCTGCCAGTGGACTCCATGCCTGCTGGCTTTGTGATGGCTTCTGCTGGAGGGTCCAAGGGGCCCGTCCAGCCTTCGTCTCGTATCTCCGCTGGAGGGTCCGAGGGACCGCTCCGGCCTTTGTCTCCTGTTTCAGCTGGGGGGCCCAAGGAGCCCGTCCAGCAGCCTTCCTTGTCAGCTGGCGGTTCCGGAGAACCACACCAGCCTCATGCCTCGTCGGCTGGAGGGTCCGAGGGGCCCGTTCAGCCTCCTGTCTCCGCTGGAGGGTCCGAGGGGCCCGTTCAGCCGCCTGTCTCCGCTGGAGGGTCCGAGGGGCCTGTCCAGCCGCCACCTGCGGCCGCCTCGTCGTCGCCTGGTCCAGCTTCATCAGAGTCTTCATCCTCGTCTGGTCCGGCCTCATCAGAGTCTTCATCCTCGTCTGGTCCGGCCTCTGCTTCTGCTACGTCTGGTCCGGCCTCTGCTTCTGCTACGCCTGGTCCGGCCTCTGCTTCTGCTACGCCTGGTCCTGCGGCTGTTAAGCCGCCGCCCAAGCCTCGCTCTGCACCTCGATATCGCCGGCCATTTTCCGGGCCACCTGCTGGACGTCACCGCCGTCGGGGTCGGTCCCCTGAACTGCTCCGTGGTCTCCTTCGTCGCCGCCGCTGCCTTCCGCACGGCCGGCCCCCGGACCGCCATCGCCTGAGTGGCCGCCGCTGCCTTCCGCACGGCCGGCCCCCGGACCGCCATCGCCTGAGTGGCCGCCGTTGCCTTCCGCACGGCCGGCCCCCGGACCGCCATCGCCTGAGTGGCCGCCGCTGCCTTCCGCACGGCCGGCCCCCGGACCGCCATCGCCTGAGTGGCCGCCGTTGCCGTCCGCACGGCCGGCCTCCCGAACTGTATCCGCGTCGCCGCCGTTGCCGTCCGCACGGTCGGCCCCCCCGAACTGTTTTGGACTCCTGTGCTGTCGGCCCCCTGGCCGGCCCCCCCGAACTGTTTTGGACTCCTGTGCTGTTGGCCCCCTGGCCGGCCCCCTGAACTGTTTTGGACTCCTGTGCTGTCGGCCCCCTGAACTCTTCTGTTTTGGACTCTGTTTTTTCCTGTGTTTTGGTGTGCTTCGTTTCTTTTGGTTTTGGGCTCGTTTTTTGTTTTTGTCTTTTGGCCTTCTGGTGCTCTGGTTTTGTTTTGCTTCGAGCCCTCCTTCCTGGGCCCCCGCCGCCCGCCCTGGTCGGGTTGTTTTCTGTTTTTTCTGGCTGTTTTTTGTTGGGCTGTCTGGAGCCAGCCTTTGAGGGGGGGGTACTGTCATGATCCTGGGTCCTTTGACCCAGCGTTTTGTGTTTTCTCTTCGCGATTTTGGTTCTGTTCTTCCTCTGGTTAGTGTTTACTCTGTTCTGCCCGTGTGTTCCTGTATCTAGTCCGCGTTTCTTAGTTTGTGTCCTTTCATGTGTAAGTTCCTGTTTAATTGTGAAGGTCTGTGTCTTATGTGAGTGTTTTCAGTTTGCCTCCCTAGTCTCGTCATGTTAATTACTCCCAGCTGTGTCCCCACCTGTATGTAATCCCCCTGTGTTCTCTGAGTGTATTTAAGTTGTGTCTTCTGTCATAGTAGTTGCTGGTTCGTCTGTGTTGTTTCCCCTCGGTCTCCCTGTATGTATTTCCCCGGACCTCCCTGCACCGTCATTCCTGGTTTGTGTTGTTAATTTACCCAGTTTAGGTTTCGGTTTCATGTTCACACCCTGTTGCTGTTTGTACCCACTGCTGTAAATAAACACTCACCTGCACCAGAGCTGCCGCCTTTTGGATCCTCACTACAAATCCACACGGCTTGCCCCGCAAACCGTGACAGTTTTTGCAATTATCATCATTGCTTCTTTGAAATACTCCCCGTCTAAAAATGCCTTCTTTTTCTTAATCATGAAATGTGTAGCTCTAAATGAGGCTTCGGTTGCTTTTTGAGAGTTTTTCACCGGTCTCGTGAAAAAAGACTGCTGTTTGCGCAAACCTGCCTTTAATTCACGGGCCTTTTCCGCTCGCAGTGTGGTGCCCTTTGGGTAGTTAGCATGGTAGCTTGTGTGACACGTTCGGAAATGTCTCTCCACGTTGTGCCGCTTTGCCGTTGCCACAGTTGCCCCGCAAATGAGACACACGCATGAATCTTTCACAGTGGTAAAAAAGAACTCTTCCTCCCATTCACTGTAAAAATGATATGTTTTCTTCCTTTTTTCCGCCATGTTTTCCTCATCTCCTCACCTTTGCCTTTGCTGGTCTTCACGGCAACTGTTTCCGTGGAGACCAGCTAGCACTAAATATTAGATCATGATCTAATATTTAATAATAAACATTTTTTTTATATATTATCTCTAACAAATTAACACCAATGCAATTGTGATTTAAAAAAAAAATAGCAAGAAAAAATAAAAATAGATGCAGCTTACTGGTAAGTTGTTATGGTGAGCTATTTTTAGAACAGGCCCGCGGGCGACTCATGTGGTCCTTGTGGGCGACCTGGTGCCCGCGGGCACCGTGTTGGTGACCCCTGTTCTAATCGCTCTAATAGGATATTATGGTCGACAGTATCGAACGCTGCACTGAGGTCTAGCAGGACAAGCACAGAGATGAGTCCACTGTCAGAGGCCATAAGAAGATCATTTGTAACCTTCACTAAAGCTGTTTCTGTGCTGTGCTGAGCTCTGAAACCTGACTGAAACTCTTCAAATAAACCTCTGCAGATGATCTGTTAGCTGTTTGACAACTACTCTTTCAAGGATGTTTGATATCAAAGGAAGGTCGTATTTATTTTACCCTACTCAAATTCAATTTATGATACATTTTATTTTTAAAGATTTAAAAAGGTTCTTTAAAATGCTTTTTTAACCCTTGGTAGTACCTAAAACACGTACCCCTTATGAGGTCCTAGAGCCAAAAATTGACCACGCCATAAAAAGTGCTATAAAAAGATTATACATTAATATTTCATTCCACTTTAAATTAGCCAATCTTTTAGACCTACTTCTCCTTGAAATATTCATGTCAAGTTTTAATTACATTTCGCGGATTTTAACCCTTTATATCCCGGTTTTGTCATATGAGCGCACGGCCGTTTTTGGCGAAAAAAATGAAAAAATTAAATATTTTCCATAAAATACATTTGAAAGTTATATTTTATTGTACTTTTAATTAGGCCTTTGGATGGACCAAAGATTGGCACCAACAGTCATTTTGATCGCCTTTTATTTTTTTTGCAGGAGCGCATTTCATAAAATGCACACACTATCGGTCCCAATCGACCACGCCCAAAAAAGTGCTATAAAAAATTTATAAAATAATATTTTATTCCACTTTAAATTAGCCAATCTTTTAGACCTACTTCTCCTTGAAATATTCATGTCAAGTTTTAATTACATTTCGCGGATTTTAACCCTTTATATCCCGGTTTTGTCATATGAGCGCACGGCCGTTTTTGGCGAAAAAAATGAAAAAATTAAATATTTTCCATAAAATACATTTGAAAGTTATATTTTATTGTACTTTTAATTAGGCCTTTGGATGGACCAAAGATTGGCACCAACAGTCATTTTGATCGCCTTTTATTTTTTTTGCAGGAGCGCATTTCATAAAATGCACACACTATCGGTCCCAATCGACCACGCCCAAAAAAGTGCTATAAAAAATTTATAAAATAATATTTTATTCCACTTTAAATTAGCCAATCTTTTAGACCTACTTCTCCTTGAAATATTCATGTCAAGTTTTAATTACATTTCGCGGATTTTAACCCTTTATATCCCGGTTTCGTCACATGAGCGCACTGCTTTTTTTGCCCCAAAAAACATAAAACTTGAATATTTTCCAAAAAAAACATTTGAGGTAATATTCAATTGTTATTATAATTAGGCCTTTAGATGGACTAAAGATTGGCACCAACAGTCATTTCGATTGCCTTTTTTTTTTTTTTCAGGACCAGAAAATGGTCTCCAGGCGGCAAATGCTCCTCCTCTAGGCCGAAATAAGTGCATTCTTGCCGGGGTAAGTCGTGACGATTACCGGGGCACGATCACCGGGGACTCATTTTTGCAGCACACACATCCGATACCACGTGACAACAAATACGTCATTTCCTGTTGACTAAAAAAAAAAAGCACCCTCATACGGTCCTAGGGGCCGAAAATGGTCCCGCCCGATCAGCGGGCGAAGCCGCTGCTGCACGCCGGAAATGAGGCTTCATTTCCCGCAGGTCTGTCCAAGAAGCCCGCTGTTTTCCAGCAGGGGTCAAATGTGAAGCAAGGGCGCCACCCGGTGGCCAAATAAAAAATTACAATTCTAAGGTCCTGACTACAGAACAAAAACGAAACTTAAGCCATCGCCACTACGTTAATGGTAATAATTGTGCAGTGAAAAATAGCGTTTATAATGGGTTTCAATGGGGCGATTTATGGCTTTTGGTACTCATGTGGATGTCGGTTTTTAGCTTAGCCACCTTAAGCTAATCGAATAAACGGAGACGGCAATTCTAAAGAAAGAAAAAAAAAAGGGTTGGGAGGTTTGGCTATATTCTATTCAACACAGTGAAAATGGCCTAATATTAAAAAACGCTGTGGATGATAAATGGCCGTAGGTACTACCAAGGGCCATTTGAAGGACCTTTTTTAAAATGGTCCTTTGAAAAACCATTAAAGGTGCCCTAAAGAACCATTTCTTGATGGTTCTTTAGGGCACCTTTAAAGGTTCTTCAATGAACCACTGAAAGAAATGGTTCTTCAAAGAACCATTGTTTGAGCGGTTCTTTGTGGCACCAAAAAAGGTTCTTCTATGGCATCAGGCTAAAGAACCACTTTTGGTTCCAGTTGGCACCTTTATTTTTCTGACACAAACAACAGGAGGAACACACGTTGGAAGATGGTTACCTTGTCCAGGTATAAAGACATCAACATTTCTGCTCTGATCAGATGATGGCTCCTCACAGGTGTATCTCCCAGAATTCCTCCATGTGATGTTAAAGAGATGCAGGATGCTCATGGAGCCTCGATTGTCCAAGAGGACCCCTTCTACTGGCGGGTCCTGAGGAAAATGCCACTTCACCTCACTCCACCCCAAACACTCCTGAGGAGAAGAAAAGATACCTGAGAGAGAGGTACTGGAAGACATCTGAAGACAGAGACAGGTAGGTGTAGAGACAGACAAGTGTTACTGACCACTGTGTAATTGGAGTTAGAGGGGACCAGAACTTCAGAGGCGGATGGCAGCAGCTCCAGAGAAACCGCCCCTTCAGGATGAACCAGGAATACACCTACACACAGAGACAGGTAGACATTCAGGTGTCACCTCTAAAATCCTACTGATGCTTTTACGTTATTACTCACCCAAGAGAAACCCCAACAGGCTGATATTTCCTGTTCCCCTGATGGATGCCATCATGGCTGCCAACCCTGAGCAGTGACAGGTGGAGGAGAGGTTTCAAAATAAAAGTCTAACATCATTAAAACACAAAATGGAAGCTCTGATATTTGGTGGAAGCTTTAAAAAAATGCAAATAGTTGAATGCAATAAGTGTTGGATGCTGCAGGCTGTGTACAAATACTGTAGTAATGATTGTCTGCTATTACTGCTCTATATTCCAGAGAGATGTGTTTACTGCATGTCAGTGGCAGCTGGAGACTGCAGAAATAATAAACTCAACGAAGTTACTTTGAAGGGAGGCGTCTAAGAAGCTTCATTAAAGTTTAACAAGTTTATTTAAACCGTAGCAGTCTGGACTTTTTTCATTCCCTGCATTCAGTCGGCGTCTGTTAAATCTGTCGAGGTGACTGATGCTTCAAACAGACGTGAACACATTCCTGTGTGTGTGTGCATGTGTTTTCACACAAAGCAGCCACTCACAGTCATCCCTAGGGACTTCAGCCAATCAGAGCCCTGGTTGATGGAGAGAGAATGAGGAATGCCAGCTGACCACCGAAGAAGAAAATAAACAGCGAGGTATTTCCTGTGGGCAGCAGAGAGGAGAGCAAGCCTCATCTCAGGGTTTAGCCAATCACAGCTCTGAAGCTCTGTGCCCTGACTAATGCTCAGCAGGTGATGTCACCAGTCAGCTGCCGAGTCTTCCTCTTCATCCCTACCTCCACTGTCACAGAGTGTCAAATTTGAGCGTCCAGATTGGTGGCTTCAGTCTCTCTTGTGATGTCACCAATGGAAGTTTTAAAGGGCTTTTTATTAACTCTCTTAAGGCTGAAGAGAGAGGAATGCCTCAAATGTGTGCTTGAGTAAAATTTGCTTTGAAGTACTGATCTTGTGATCAGGTTACTGACCAACAGAAGACACTCTTTTACAGCTGCTAAGTTAAAAGATCACACCATTGTTTTTCCAGCCTGCCGTGTGTGTGTTGTGACTGCTGTGTGTGTTTGGTTCAAACTGACTGTGCAGCACAAAGCTGATCTCAGATCGAATCACCAACATGTTCATCGGCCGACGTTCTTCCAACTGTGTTTTTGGATTTTTGTCTAGTTCGTGCTCAGTAAAAATCACCTTTAAGCAGCTCTGATCAGAAATATGAGCAGCTACAAGACATCGATCGGCAAAGTAGGAGACAGCGAATCTGACTATGGTGATCTATTTAAGTAGTATTCCAGATAGGTAATCATACACCTGTTCATCAACACCGAATATTCTACATGTAATCATTTCATATCCTGTCACACTCACCTACTCTACAGGTGTGCCACCTGCCTGTCACTGCTCCATACTAACGCTGTGATCGGTCACCTCAGACCTGTAGCACACAGCACACACACACTGTAACACAATTAAACTGATCAAACTGCAAACCACAAGATTTATTGTTGGTCAAGTCGATGCATTTGAATGATCAGCATGGCAAACATAAAAACAGAAATCTAACGAGAAGCAGGTGAGGCCCAACAGCAACCAACCACAGTTCAGATAATGCACAGAAAAAATAACCGGATATATGCTCGTGTATGATGTTATTACCACACAATAAGTTTGATCAGAATATTTCTGACACTTAAAGTATTACAAACACCAAACATGTAAGGAACCAAACTGGATGATCAGGTAGGGCTGTTGGATCTGGAAAGTTGATTTTCATAGATTAGACTTTCATCAATAATTCTTCAGTCTGTGCTTTTAAAATGTTTTGAAACAAGTTCAAACTCATAAAAACAGTAAATCTAATGAAAATGAGAATTAGTTCACCAAACCAGTTAAAAACACGCAAACTGAGCAAATACACCAAACCTACAAATGGAAACATCCTACGAGAAGGTTCAAAATATGTTTACACTCATATATGCCTCTCTTCAGCGTCTTATTCACTTCAATTCTTCATGATGAAGAAGAGAACATATGAATATTCTGACTCTGTGGTGACACACAGCAGGCTCTCCCTGAGCCTGGTTCTGTCAGAGGTTTCTCACTGTTAAAAGGGAGTTTTTCCTTTCCACTATCGCCAATGGTGTTGGTTACGTTACTTGAAAATAATAATTAGTTACTATTAGTGATTACTTCTCCAAGAAATTAATCCAGTTACTTTACTGATTACTTATTTTCAAAAGTAATTAGTTACTTTATTACTTAATTACTTGTTAAAAACATGGTACACAACCTGAATACGTAATAAAGCAATAGGCCTTTCTGCTCAATTCTATTTTTTTCTGCATAATCCATCATAAAAAATGACGCTTGTATGTCATTGTCAGCTGCCTGAGACACAGGTTTGAAGATGTGAGGTTTAATTAGAGGGAGGATCAGCTGTGGTTCTGTGGTTGCTCAATTTTTGAAGATGTTCTGAAGCTGAGACATGAAGAGGAACCTGCTGCCCAATCAGAGCTCCCACTGTGAGGAGATGTCAGAGTTCAGGAGGAACGTCTCTTACTGAGCCCAGTTTTATTTATCTGATTTTAATCTGTCAGTTTAACCCCAGTTTCACTGGCAGTAAAATACCTTTATAGAATGGTAAATGGCCTGTATTTGTATAGCACTTTACATAGTCCCTAAGGACCCCAAAGCACTTTATACATTCAGTCATCCACCCATTCACACACTGGTGATGGCAAGGTACATTGTAGCCACAGGTGCCCTGGGGCGCACTGACAGAGGCGAGGCTGCCGGACACTGGCACCACCGGGCCCTCTGACCACCACCAGTAGGCAACGGGTGAAGTGTCTTGTCCAAGGACAAGACACGCTGGAAGTTCCGCCCCCTCACTGGCCTTCAGCCTCATGATTGCTGCACAAGCTTCCCTCCATCACTGATCTGTTCAGCAACAAACTGCAGGAGGAATACCACATTCAGGTGCCGATACTCAGCTGAGATTCACCTGACCCACTGCTATGTGCACCAATGCAGTGAAGGTATTGCACACAGGACTTACTCGCAGTACGTACTCCCAGTGCTCACAGTCTTTACTCTCAGTACTCAGAGTACTTATTCGCAGTACTCACACTATGTACTCACAGCTTTTACTCAGCTTTTACTCGGAGCACTACTTAGAGTAGTTAAAGTATTTACTTGCAGTATTTACTCACAGCAGCATTTCAGTATTTCTAGTACATGTAGTACTTGTACATAGCAATACTGTGTGGAATCTAATCAGGATTCAGAGAAAGAAAAGAGAGTAGAGTTGGTTCAAACCTTCTGAAGCTGCTCCTTTTCCTTCTCTTCTTCTTCTTCTTTTCACTGTTTGTGTCTCCTCTTCTTCTCTTCAGTTCATTCCAGACGAACGACGAATGGAAACCAACAGACTGATTCACAGTGAGAGAGGGAGACATAGGGCCAGAGTGGAGAGAGAGAGAGAGTCTGCAGTACTGAGGGAAGAAAACGGGTGAGAGACACAGACGCACATAGAGAGAGAGCGAGAGAGAGAAAGAGCATCTGTTTTCAATCTGTCTCTCTGCCCTCCCCCCTTCTTTGACAGGAAATGAACCGAGTGCAACACACACACACACACACACACACACACACACACACTCACACACACACATACTGAAACACACATACAAAAAAGTCAGTTTTCTGTTTTACAGTCAGACTTACTGCTTTGTGTGTGTGTGTGTGTGTGTGTGTGTGTGTGTGTGTGTGTGTGTGTGTGTGTGTGTGTGTGTGTGTTTGTGTTTTGTAGTAGACTTTATTAAACAGAGTGCTATGTGAGAGAGTCAGCTTATTGACTGATCAGTAATAATTGTCAGGGTCCTGGGTCTGAGTGACCCAGGGTCCCTGAGCAGTTTTGGACTTGTCTTGTATTGTATGTATATTTGGTATTGCTGTCCCTCTTCTCCCTGTTTGCGGGTGTGTGTATGTGTTTCTGCAGGCTACTTCAGGCCTGGTGAGTGTGGCTCTGCTGGCGGACTGGCCACATCCGAAGCTCCTGCAACACCCCCTGTTGTTGATCAGGGCTCGTCGGGGGAGCTATTTAGGAGAGTGTTGGAGCTCCCACCGGCGCGGGATCATTACGTTAGACTCCCAAGTCAGTGTGTGTGTTTAGGAAGTGCAGATCGTGTGTGTGCCCACGGGGGTCAGTGTTTAATGGCTGCCTCTATTGTTTTCCTACAGGAGGAACGTGAAGAGGAAGGGCAGCACGCACAGGGTGCGCTGGTGGGCAGCTCTGAACACCACATCCAGAACACCCTGGATTTTGTTGAGAAGGTGAGAGATGTCATTATGGAGGCAGATGAAACCATGGTCTCGTACGACGTTACATCTCTCTTCACTTGCATCCCAGTCACAGAGGCGTTGGAGGTAGTCCGTAAGAGATTACAGGATGACACCAACCTCAGCAACAGGACTGCTCTCAGCATCGACCAAGTGTGTTTAAACTGTGTCTTAATTCCACCTACTTCACATACAAGGGTCAGTTCTACAGGCAGAAACATGGGTGTGCCATGGGCTCCCCAGTTTCACCCATCGTGGCCAATTTGTACATGGAAGAAGTGGGAAAGAGGGCTTTGCTATCCTACCCTAGAACACCGCCAAGCCATTGGTTCAGATATGTGGATGACACCTGGGTGAAAATCAAATCTCAGGACGTACCACATTTCACGGATCACATTAACTCGGTGGACCGACACATCAACTTCACCAGGGAGGATATGAAAAGTGGCAGGTTAGCCTTCTTAGACTGTGAGATTTCCATCAGTAATGGGGGACGTGTACCGTCAGCTTTTAGATGTCAGGACACTACAACACAGAGCGAACACGATCCCCACTGACACAGCGGACAGGGAGGCAGAAGAACAGCACATCAAGAAGGCCCTGAGTAAACGTGGTTATCCCAGCTGGACTTTTGGCAAAGCGGGAAAGGCTCCTAAAGAAAGCTCCAGCCGATCCAGGAGAGAAAGACAACCGCTGCCCAAGCGAAAACCTGTAGTGATCCCATATGTGTCAGGAGTATCAGAGCAGTTGAGAGGCATTTTTTCTAAACACCGGGTCTCTGTTGCTTTTAAACCCCAAAAACACACTGCCCCAAAAATTGGTCCACCCCAAGGATCGGGTCCCCTGACACAAACAGAGTAACATAGTTTACGCTGTTAAGTGCCAGGAGGATTGCCAGGATTTATACATCGGGGAAACCAAACAACCTCTGGTGAAGCGGATGGCACAACACAGAAGAGCTACCTCATCAGGCCACGACTCTGCGGTCTATTTACACCTACAGGCCAGTGGACACTCTTTCAATGATGAGGATGTTCACATCCTGGACAGGGAGGAACCCTGGTTTGAGCGTGGAGTCAAGGAGGCCATTTACGTGAAAAAGGGAAAGACCATCTCTGAATCGATAAGGGGGCCTAAGGGTACATCTTTCGCCATCTTACAATGCTGTGATTGCAGCCGTTCCCCAACTCTCTGTGAATGGTACTCATGGTTGTTGATCAATGGTCATGAGAATTTGCATAATTATGATTAAGGAACTGACCTCCCAGCCCATTGTTCCCTCAGTGGGCTGGTTTCAGTCATTATGCAAATGTACTGTTTATAAGATTTAGGGAAACCTGCAGTCAGCTGAGACTGAAGAAGTCACTTCGATGAGTGATGAAACGTTTCTCCCACATAATGTCATATGCTGTGGGAGTGTCTGGTCGGGTGTGGTCCAGGTTCCTGTTGTCCATCCCCTGGGGTGGAGTTGGCCAGCTCATCACCTGCTTCCAATTTCCGGGGCTCCATCTAGAGGGTTTTTAAGCCAGCACTGCCTGCTACTCCTTGCCAGTTCGTCCTGCTACCACCCGTGGTAAACTTAGCCTCCTCTGTGCTCAGACTCTGTGTGCCTGGATCGTGGGTTAATGTGTCCTCCGTCTCCTGTATTCTCCAGATTCATCACCCGTCGTACACACCAGCAGTGCTGGTTCTGTTTCCGTCCCGTTCTCCCGTCTGCCCAGAACCCGAGGACCACACACTCATCTTCTCCTCAGCCTGCCCTCCAGCCCGTACTTCAACCTCCTTGGACACCTTGGAACCTGGACCAGCCTCCCCACACTCTCAACCATCCCTGGAATGCTCCCACGGCAACCCCTTCCCCCCCTAATAGCCGGTGTTTTAGAGTAAGCCCAAGACTCTCCACTAGTACCACTAACCTCTGCCCTTTAATTGTTTCCCATTCAGTAAAACCCTTCTCCTGTGTTTGCAGAAGTTCCCGCCCATGATCTCCCTGTGTTCTACGTCCGTTTCTCCGCCCTCGGGCCTCCCTCAGTTCCTGCGAATGATTTCTGTTAGACCCAGTCTTGTTTAAGTTCCTTTTCCTTTCAATAAATTGTACATGGTTCGAGCAATTGAATCTGCTCTTGAGTCCACTGCATCTTTGTTTGTGACAGAACGAACTGTCCAATAATGGACTCAGCGGACCCAATTCGCGCCGCCATAAATAAACCGGGCGCGGTGTTAGGACGGCATGAACAGACATTGACGTCCCTAATGTACCAGTGTAACGCTATTAGTGAGAAGCAGGAGGAGTTACTCACCAGGTTTTCAGAAATCAGGGAGCCGAATCCGCCCGTTTTCCCCAGTCAGCTGGGACCATCGCCTGCACCCACCGTTGCGCACCCCGCGATAGAATCGGCTTATCGGGGCATTTCCTCCCCTCCACCGGAGCCTTTCCACGGAGAGTTGGGGCAGTGTGGGGGTTTCCTTTTTCAGTGGTCGTTGTTCATCAGTCGCACGCCACACGCTTTCCCAAATGATGCTGCCAAGATTTCCCATTTTGTAGGGTTGCTTAGGGGTAAGGCGCTCGCGTGGGATGAGGCGTTTCTGTCTTCTCACCCGATTGCCTCATGCTCCTATGAGGAATTTCTCAAGGAATTCAAGTCTACATTCGCTCACCCGATTTCTGAGGGTACTGCAGCTAAGAGGCTGTTGGGACTCCGTCAGGGAAAACGCAGCGTTGCGGAATATTCGATCGAGTTCCGCACCGCTGCTGTAGAAGCGGGTTGGCCAGACGCCACGCTGCGGGGTATTTTCCTACCATTCCTTACCGAACAGATGAAAGATCAGCTAGCTGTACACGACGAGCCGGCCACGTTCGAAGCGCTTGCCTCTCTCGCTCTCAGGATTGATAATCGACTGAGGGAAAGAGACGCTGAGAGGCGTTCCAAGCCCTCTCCGTCTCTGTTTCGGCCCGCGAACACTTCTGCGTTACCCCCACCACTTCCGGTAACAACATCCGCCCATCCCCGCTCTCCTTCCCCAGAGCCTATGCAAATCGGCCACTCTCGGCTCACTCCTGAGGAGCGGGAACGGCGTTTCCGAGCCGGAGAGTGCTTCTACTGCGGAGGAAGCGGCCATCGCATCGCTGTCTGCCCAGTCCGGCCAAAAGGCGTGGCCCGCCGGTAAGTCCGGGGTTACGGGTGGGCAGTGTTTTCAAAGGAGATAAACCCCGTTTTCTGCTGTCAGTTCCTTTAATAACTGGTACTAAAGCTCATTCTTTTCACGCTCTCGTTGACTCAGGGTCAGAGCAAAATTTAATAGACACTGCGGTTGCTAAATCTTTGAACTTGCCCCTCACTCAGCTCGAGCCTCCGATCCCAGCCTCTGCTTTAAATAATGAGGTATTCGCTATGATCACTCACCAGACCGCACCTGTCAAATTAGTCACGTCAGGCAATCATCAGGAAAACATAACACTCTTTACCACTTCTTCCCTTGACGCGCCAGTAATCCTCAGTTTTCCGTGGTTGCAGAAGCACAATCCACACATTGACTGGACAGGGAAAAGAGTAGCCAGTTGGAGTCTATTTTGTCTCGCCAACTGCCTTAAATTAGCCTTGCCCTCGGAGGCTTCTGTTTCTCCTCCATCGGTTGTTTCCCCCCCCCCCCCCCCCGACCTTACCGCTGTCCCTCCTGAATATCATGATCTACAAGAGGTGTTTAGTAAAGACAGAGCTCAGTCGCTGCCCCCTCATCGACCTTATGATTGTGCCATTGATCTCCTTCCTGGTGCTCCTATGCCCTCCAGCCGTCTTTATAACCTGTCCCGTCCCGAAAGGGGGGCTATGGAGAAGTACATCCAGGACTCGTTAGCAGCCAGTCTCATTCGTCCTTCCTCCTCGCCAGTGGCCGCCGGTATCTTTTTTGTTACTAAGAAGGATAAGTCACTCCGGCCATGCATCGATTACAGAGGACTTAATGCGATCACGATTAAGAACAAGTACCCCCTGCCTTTGATCAATTCAGCTTTCGAACCCTTCCACGGTGCTACTATCTTCTCCAAGCTGGACTTGAGAAATGCATACCACCTCGTCCGCATAAGGGAGGGCGACGAATGGAAGACTGCTTTCAACACTCCTCTGGGGCATTTTGAATACCTGGTGATGCCATTTGGCCTCACCAATGCCCCTGCAGTCTTCCAAGCACTTGTGAATGACGTGCTCAGGGATTTCCTGAATGTTTTCGTGTTTGTTTATCTGGATGACATTTTGATTTTTTCACGATCTCTCGAAGAACATCAGGTGCATGTCCGGAGCGTGCTGCAGCGACTATTGGAGAACCGTCTCTATGTAAAGGCCGAGAAGTGTGACTTCCATGCCTCGTCTGTCTCATTTCTGGGCTACCTACTGGCGGGAGGGCAGGTGAAGACGGACCCTGTAAAGATCAAGGCAGTGGTGGAGTGGTCCGTCCCTGATTCACCCAGACAGCTACAACAGTTCCTTGGTTTCGCAAATTTTTACAGGCGCTTTGTTAGGAACTACAGCCGGGTGGCTGCACCCCTCTCTCGCCTCACTTCCTCAAAGGTCCCCTTCGTTTGGTCCCCCGAGGCTCACTCAGCCTTCACCATGCTCAAACAGCTCTTTACATCAGCTCCCATTCTGATCCATCCTGACACGAGTAAGCAGTTCATAGTGGAGGTTGACGCTTCAAGTGTGGGGGTGGGGGCTGTGCTGTCACAATGGTCTGGTCCACATGGCAAGCTCCAACCCTGCGCCTATTTTTCTCGACGCCTTTCTCCTGCCGAACAAAATTATGACGTAGGGGATAGGGAGCTCCTAGCCATTAAATTAGCTTTGGAGGAGTGGTGCCACTGGCTGGAGGGAACGGAACACCCGTTTATTATTTGGACAGATCACAAGAATCGAACTTATCTCAAATCAGCAAAAAGACTGAACTCCCCCCAGGCTCGGTGGTCTCTCTTCTTTACCCGATTTAACTTTGACATTTCCTATCGCCCAGGTTCCAGGAATCTCAAACCTGATGCTCTGTCCCGCCAGTACTCCTCGGACTCAGAGCCCCGGGGCCCTGAGCTCATTCTCCCTTCCACCTGCAGAATTGGCTCCCTCACCTGGGATGTGGAGGAGGCCATACGCCAGGGTCTACGAGGTGAAACCGATCCGGGAACTGGCCCACCCGGTCAGCGTTTTGTGCCCTCTGCCGCCCGGTCGGCTGTGATCCACTGGATCCACACAGCAAGGTTTACTTGCCACCTGGGAGTGAGTAGAACCACAGCGCTATTGAAGAGGTATTTCTGGTGGCATTCCATGGACAAGGATGTAAAGGCTTATGTGGCAGCCTGTTCCATTTGTGCCCGTAATAAGACCTCCAATAGGCACCCGTCTGGCTTACTCCAACCACTGAGTACCCACATAGGCCTTGGTCTCATATTGCATTGGATTTTGTTACCGGCCTCCCAGCTTCCTCAGGGAAGACGGTGATCCTGTCCATAGTCGACCGGTTCTCCAAAGCGGCCCATTTCATAGCCCTAGAAAAGCTACCAACGGCTACCGAGACCACCCAGATCCTTACAGACCATGTGTTCCGACTTCATGGCATACCCTTAGAAATTGTTTCTGACAGGGGGCCCCAGTTTGTCTCCCAAGTGTGGAGAGCCTTTTGTTCGGCCCTGGGTGCCAAGGCTAACTTGAGTTCCGGTTTTCATCCACAATCCAATGGTCAGACTGAACGTCTGAACCAGGAATTGGAATCCGCTCTTCGCTGTGTAACGTCACAGAACCCGGCTACCTGGTCGTCTCAGTTGCCTTGGGTGGAATACGCCCATAATTCTCTCACGTCCTCGGCGACAGGCTTGTCACCCTTTGAAGCCTCACTAGGTTATCAGCCACCGTTGTTCCCGGAGAATGAGACGGAACTGGCCGTTCCTTCTGTCCAGCACCACCTTCGACGCTGCCGGCGGGTGTGGCAGAGGGTTCGACGGGCACTCCTCACGACTGTCGACCGTCAACGGGACTATGCGGATCGCCGCCGCTCTGTTGCCCCAACTTATCACCCTGGACAACGGGTTTGGCTCTGTGCTAAGGACATTCCCTTACGGTCACTTTCTTGGAAGTTGGCTCCCCGTTACATTGGCCCCTACGAGATCGCTGCTGTCGTCAGTCCCTCGGCAGTCCGACTCAGGCTCCCAGCTTCCTGGCGCGTCCACCCAACGTTTCACGTCTCTCGGGTCAAGCCGGTCCGTAGCAATCCTCTGTGCCCGCCATCCGTTCCCCCACCCCCCGCCGGGCTCGTGGACGGTCACCCGGCCTACTCGGTCCGGCGGAACGTTGACGTGCGCCGCTGCGGTCGTGGTGCCCAGTAACTAGTGGACTGGGAGGGTTATGGCCCCGAGGAGCGTTCTTGGGTTCCCTGGTCGCTCATCCTGGACCCATCCCTGATCTCTGACTTTCGCTCCTCCCTTCGCAGGGCGCAGTCCGGGCGGTTGCCGGGTGGTGACCCTTGAGGTGGGGGTGGTGTCATATGCTGTGGGAGTGTCTGGTTGGGTGTGGTCCAGGTTCCTGTTGTCCGTCCCCTGGGGTGGAGTTGGCCAGCTCATCACCTGCTTCCAATTTCCGGGGCTCCACCTAGAGGGTTTTTAAGCTACTCCTTGCCAGTTCGTCCTGCTACCACCCGTGGTAAACTTAGCCTCCTCTGTGCTCAGACTCTGTG
Organism: Astatotilapia calliptera; assembly: GCF_964374335.1. Taxonomy (NCBI): domain Eukaryota; kingdom Metazoa; phylum Chordata; class Actinopteri; order Cichliformes; family Cichlidae; genus Astatotilapia; species Astatotilapia calliptera. Next base: position 35,243,235 of record NC_137431.1, read on the forward strand.
TGCCTGGATCGTGGGTTAATGTGTCCTTCGTCTCCTGTATTCTCCAGATTCATCACCCGTCGTACACACCAGCAGTGCTGGTTCTGTTTCCGTCCTGTTCTCCCGTCTGCCCAGAACCCGAGGACCACACACTCATCTTCTCCTCAGCCTGCCCTCCAGCCCGTACTTCAACCTCCCTGGACACCTTGGAACCTGGACCAGCCTCCCCACACTCTCAACCATCCCTGGAATGCTCCCACGGCAACCCCTTCCCCGCCTAATAGCCGGTGTTTTCAAGTAAGCCCAAGACTCTCCACTAGTACCACTAACCTCTGCCCTTTAATTGTTTCCCATTCAGTAAAACCCTTCTCCTGTGTTTGCAGAAGTTCCCGCCCATGTTCTCCCTGTGTTCTACGTCCGTTTCTCCGCCCTCAGGCCTCCCTCAGTTCCTGCGAATGATTTCTGTTAGACCCAGTCTTGTTTAAGTTCCTTTTCCTTTCAATAAATTGTACATCGTTCGAGCAATTGAGTCTGCTCTTGAGTCCACTGCATCCTTGTTTGTGACACATAAAGCTACGTCCAGATGAACAGAATCAACTTTTGGAGATGTCAACATAGTTGTTTCTTTGCAGGAAGGTAGATAGCCTTTGGGCCAAGACACTGAAGAAGCTCTTTCCTTCTACGTTCAGCAGACTGATCTGACGAAACTGGCTGATGGATGAGGAGTTCTTGTCCTTAGGGATCAGAATACCTCCTGCTCTCCGCCAAGCCTTTGGAATTGCTCCTTTCTGCCACGCTACCTTCACATACATGGTCTTAAATAATCAGGCCCCATCTTATCTTAATGACCTTGTAGTAGGACTGTTTTGAAAACACGGACTGGAGCGTGTTCGAACATCAGGACCTTGAAGAGCACACAACATCAGTGCTCTCATATATTAACTTCTGTGTCAACAGTGTCACTGTGGACAAACGTCTCCGGGTGTATTCCAACCAGAAACCCTGGATGACTAAAGAGGTCCAGGTCCTGCTGAAGCAACGTGACGCCGCTTTTAGATCCGGTGATGGTATGCAGTACAGTGCAGCCAAATCTCAGTTGAAAAGAGGCATCAGAGAGGCCAAGGCAGCGTACAAGAGAAGGATTGAAGACCACTTCACCACCAACAACTCACGACAGGTATGGCAGGGAGTTCAGCACTTAACCAACTACAAACCTGGCAATACCACGTTGACTGAGGGTAACGCGGAGCTTGCAGAGGAGCTGAACCACTTCTTCGCACGCTTTGAGGTGAAGGGACCAGAGGCAGCAGCAGCAAAAACATCGGACAGCAGCAGCCCAAGCCTCATAGTGCAGGAATATGAGGTGAGGCGCACACTGAGGGCAGTGAACCCCAGGAAGGCCACCGGACCAGATGGGGTAACCGCAAAGGTCCTAAAAGAGTGTGCAGACCAGCTGGCTGGGGTCTTCACTAAGATCTTCAACACTTCACTGTCCCTGTCCTGCATCCCGCCGTGCCTAAAGTCAGCCACAATTGTCCCACTGCCAAAGCGTACTAACATTAGCAGCCTCAACGACTACCGACCAGTTGCTCTAACACCTGTTATAATGAAGTGCTTTGAGAAACTGGTCCGACGTCACATCATGTCCTGCCTGCCACCCACACTCGACCCGCTCCAGTTTGCATACAGAGCTAACAGATCAACTGAAGATGCCATTGCTACAACGCTCCACACCACCATCTCTCACCTGGAAGTGCAGGGCCGTTACGCCAGGCTGCTCTTTGTTGACTTTAGCTCTGCTTTCAATACGATACTCCCGGACAGACTAATAGATAAACTGCTGGAAATTGGACTTCCTTCCACCACCTGCCGCTGGATCAGAGACTTCCTCTCAGACCGTGTACAGAGAGTTAGAGTGGGGCCTCATCTTTCCTCAGCCCTCAGCCTCAACACCGGCTCTCCACAAGGCTGTGTACTGAGTCCCCTACTGTACACTCTGTACACACATGACTGTGTTAGTTCCCACCCAGACAACACAGTCATCAAGTTTGCAGATGATACCACTGTGGTGGGGCTCATCTCAGGGGGAGATGAGACTGCATACAGAGCTGAAGTTCAGAGGCTGTCAGATTGGTGTGCAGACAACAACCTGGACCTCAATACCACCAAAACAAAAGAACTGGTAGTTGACTTCAGAAGGAGGAAGTCCGAGCTGCAGCCTGTCAGCATCAATGGGGAGTGCGTGGAAAGGGTCTCCAGTTTCAGGTTTCTGGGTGTGCACATAGACACAGACCTCCAATGGAGCTCTAACACCTCTGCGGTCTTAAAGAAGGCCCAACAGCGTCTCCACTTTCTGAGAATCCTCAGAAAAATGGACCTGAAGAAGGAGCTGCTGACCGTCTTCTACCGCTGCTCCATTGAAAGTGTGCTGACATATTGCATCGGTGTGTGGTTCTCCAGCTGCACCACAGCACACAGAAAGGCACTCCAGAGGGTCATCAACATGGCCCAAAAAATCATTGGACATCCTCTTCCCTCCCTGAAGGACCTGTACAGCACTCGCTGTCTCAAGAGGGCACGCAGCATCCTACGGGACTGCACACACCCAGGACACCGGGTGTTTAAGCTGCTGCCGTCTGGCAGGAGGTTCAGGCTGCTGAGGTCCCGAACAAATAGACTCAAGGACAGCTTTTACAACAGGGCAATAGCCCTGATCAATGTAAATAGCTGACCTGACTGGATACCTCCCTGGACTTTTTAGGGGGAGGTAACAATGTTTAAAACGATAACAATAATATTTATATTTATAACAAGGTGCAATAATAATTAATGTGCAATAATAACAGTGTGCAATACACATACACTTATTCTTCTTTTTTATACTAAGTTAATATACTGTGTTGTGTTGTTTGTTACGTTGTGATGTGTCATATCGTGTCGTGTTGTGTTATATGTAGTGCCGACGTAGGACAGTTTTTCCAATTTCATTGTACTACTGTACTATGTATGACTGTGCAATGACAATAAAGAGTTATCTTATCTTATCTAGTACCATATCACCCTATTAGAGCACTTCGCTCTTGCTCTGCAGGCCTACTTGTTGTTCCTAGAGTATTTAAAAGTAGAATGGGAGGGAGAGCCTTCAGTTTTCAGGCCCCTCTTCTGTGGAACCAGCTTCCAGTTTGGATTCGGGAGACAGACACTGTCAATGGAAAATTGTATTTAGTAGTCAGTATAATCTTTTAGTGATATAAGTTTGCATATGGTAGAATGCTGCATGTAAACATTTGTGTGTAGAAGTATATAGTTGGTGACATCCATACATATGCAATAATACTAAATGCAATAATCCTTTCTGTCATCGTTGTATTTTTACTCAGTTGTATATAGTATTTGTATTTGTATTCTATTTTTATCTTATTGTATATTTATTTTATTTTATTCTACTGTATATAGTATTTTATTTTATTCTATTCTGTACAGTTGTGTACTGTATTTATTCTTATTGTATTCTAATTTTTGCCTCATAACTTTTGCACTGTCCACTCCTGCTGTGACAAAACAAATTTCCCACGTGTGGGACTAATAAAGGTTATCTTATCTTATCTTATCTTATATTGAAAGAATGTCTCATCCTAGGAGGTCTGTAACATTCTAGGATGTTCACCCCCACGTCCTGGGAGCATGAGAGAGGTCGCACCTTGTTTTATTGTTTTATTGTTTTAACATAGCTATGTCTGTTTTAGTCTAAGTGCCTTTTTGTCTAGATGAACTGCTGGACTTCTTCACTGTGTTATCTAGGGTGAACCATCTAGGGTGAGGGGGAGATTACCCTCTTCCTGACCAAGGATGTACCTTTTGTGCTTTGATGTTATATGACCCTTTGATCAGCAGGACACACACACACACACACACACACACACACACACACACACACACTGAAGTATAAATAAAGACCGGGGCAGTTTCTTAGCGCGAGTCTCAGTCTGGAGGCTGCCCTTGCTAGCAAGAAGTTCTGTGTGTTTCTCTTCTCTGAGTCTTTACTGAAGAAGTGTTTTAGAATATTTTCCCTAACAGACACTATCTCTACTTTCAAGATTAGACTTAAAACTTTCCTTTTTGCTAAAGCATATAGTTAGGGCTGGACCAGGTGACCCTGAATCCTCCCTTAGTTATGCTGCAATAGACGTAGGCTGCCGAGGGATTCCCATGATGCATTGAGTTTTTCCTTTCCAGTCACCTTTCTCACTCACTATGTATTAACACACTTCTCTGCATTGAATCATATCTGTTATTAATCTCTGTCTCTCTTCCACAGCATGTCTTTTATCCTGTCTTCCTTCTCTCACCCCAACCAATCACAGCAGATGGCCGCCCCTCCCTTAGCCTGGTTCTGCTGGAGGTTTCTTCCTGTTAAAAGGGAGTTTTTCCTTCCCACTGTTGCCAAAGTGCTTGCTCATAGGGGGTCATATGATTGTTGGGTTTTTCTCTGTATCTATGAAGCGCCTTGAGGCGACTTATGTTGTGATTTGGCGCTATATAAATAAAATTTAATTGAATTGAATTGAATCAGCTTCCACGGGTATTTGAGAACTTGTGGGGTGTTTTTATAGAGCCTATATGAGATGCCATTAGGTCCTTGGGCCGATGCTGCTCTTGCCTGCTTCACTACCTTCTCCACTTCACTCCATGTATGTGGTCTTATGTCCATTTGGTGTTCAGGTGCCTGGATAGGCAGCATATCACTCGGAATGGTGACTGGCTCATGCCTCTAATCATCAGAGTAAGTTTTCCTCAGTTGATCTTCCATGTCTTTTATGGGCATTTTGAGGCACCCACTCTTCTCTTCAGCAAATAGACTCTTAACAAAAGTTGTATGGGTTGCTGTAGAAAAGGGTCCTTGTCCGTTCTTTCTTCTTACGTTGTCGTCTGAGGTGTTCTGCTCTTTGGAGCTTTGTAAGTTGTTGCTTTATTTCCTCCTGCAGGGCAATGAGTCCCTCCCTTTCTGTCTCATAGGCCCCCCTCCATTGTTTCCTCAGTTGTCTTCTGTCTTTCACTAATGTATCAATTTCCCGCTGAATCTGATCTTTCCTACTTTCCATCTTCCTTTCCCTTGCTGGTAGTGGTTTGGCTAGACTCAGTGTTGGAAGATTCTGTTGGCCTTTTCTGGATGAGCTCTGGACTGGAACGCAGTGTTGATTGTGGCTGGCTAACATCTATACACAAATGTGTTCCTAGCTGTTGGTGGCTAAACTCCAAACTAGGGGCTAATATTAAATGGCCGGGCCCTGAGCTAGAATCTAATATTGAGTGTGGCTGGCTAAGCTCTAGACTGGGAACTGCTACTGGTTGGATTTGACTGAGTTCCGATCTGGAGACTATGGGGGACTCTGTATGACAATGAACTTCGAAAAGGGTGCTGATATCCTGAGGACTGTGGGGATTCTCCTGCCTCTGGACTTCAATCGACTGATTTGACTTCTTAAAAAGTATGTGTTAAGGAATTTTTATTGTTTTATTTGATTATGCTTCAAATGTTATGTTATACATATTTCACCAGACACAGCTTTCTGTTGAAACAGGAAGCTGACCCTGTGACGCTGACAAGAGATCAGTACAGAAATACATATCCGCAGAAGTTGACTTGCATTATATTATTCTTAGAAATTGACCTGCAACACACATACTCTGTGACACACACACACACAGATTGCATGCAGACAGACATCAGGACCTGCGTGACAGGAAATGTGATTATATTTGCATATTGACGATGTAACCTATAAAAATAAACGAATACTGCAGTTCGGTGTGATTTGCTCTGAGCTTTTCACCCGTGCAGCAAGTTAACCTACATAAGTGTCTCATTGTTGTTTATTCACCTGACTGTTTGTTAACTGTAAATCTCTGACAATGTGTTAATGTGAGGCCCCTTTCTCAGCTCGCTGAGGCACTTCTTCCTGCCTTGGTGGATTTTAAGGACCATGTCAGTAATTAGTTTTGACCAGCCACAAATGCAGTTCTGCAGCTAATAAATAAAACTAAATTAAGGCTGATCTTACTGTATGTACTGTACACTTTCTCTTCAATCAAAGAAATAAGCAAAACATTTTGAACAATGACCTGTATTTTTGAAAATACTACACATTTGTAACAATGGACTTTCAATTCAGGCTTCCAAAATATACATGAGTCATATTTGTACAATGCATCTCTTGAAAAACATTCCACAACATTCCTCAAAGTTATCTGCTGTAACCTGAATTCAACATTGTGGGGCCTTATGACATTGCGCTTATGTAAAAAATAGTTTTTTAAATGTAAGAGCCATAAGGTAATATGGCAACAGGGGTGTAATTATTAAAATGACACAAAGAAGAGACTTAAAATAACATTATAACCCACAGGCGCACAACCAAGAGACCTAAACTGATTAGTATTGGCTTGCTTCTATTACTAAACATCACAATCACTAATACTAGATGATGCAATCTGTTTGTAGTGGTGCACCTTGGGAAAAAAAATGCAAACTGGTGAAATTGGTGCAAGGCACCATTTCCATTGAGAAAAATGGACATTCAAAGTTTGATTTTTTTGTACTGCAACTTTACCAGTGCTGGCTTAAAAGAAAGGATGGTACATATTCGAAGAGGTAAACATGTTGTTCCCACATCATAACTGGAAAACTGTTCAATCGTACAGTCTGGTCCTGAAAACCTGGGCCTTCTTTGAAAGGCTGTTCCTTTTGAGCTCCATAACCAGTTTCTATAATACCTCGAAGGTATACTTTTCCAGTGGGTAAGTGAGGTTCAAAGTGTACATTAGTCCAAACAGCATTGCAGCTGCTAGGGTATAGTTATCCAAATCCTGCCAGACTCTCTGGCCTTCAAGGACTATCCCGATGTCCTCAGGGCTGCCATTGGCATCTCTTGACTTTATGATGTAAATTCCCATGTGTCATGGTCGCTGTGTGGCAGGCAGGATGAGGACCCAAAATGCAAACTCACGGACTCAGGGGATAAACTCAAAATGCAGCTTTATTGCTGACAGGTGACAAACAAAAGCAGTGATACCAAAGCAATACAAAACTAAACTACACTGGGAAAAGCTAATTGTAACATATACCAGAAGACACGGGGAGAACCACACACAGCATGAGGGAGAACGCGACGCCGAACAGAGGGAGACGCAGACAGAAATACACAGAGGGTTAACGAGGAAAGTGGGAACACACGGGGAACACAGCTGACACAGATAACCATAACGAGACAGGGTGGGGTGAACATAACACTGACGGGAGACGGGCAGAGTCAAACAGGAAGTACAGAGGTTCAGACAGGAGGAGAGAGAGCACGGGGAAAACACAGACATAACGGGCTGGGGAAACATGGAATAAAACATAAGGAGAGACGAGGGCTCACAGATACACAGAGGGGCACACAGGGGGTAAAAGCCACGAAGGGAAAACACTTAGGGAACAACACAACAGGGCAACTCAGGAAACATGGCCTAAATAGGGAACAAAATACAAACATACAAGAAAACTAAGAATACTGGGCCAACATGGCCCAGGACCATGACATCACCCCCCCCCCCCCCCCATAAGGGCTGGCTCCAGACAGCCCAAACACAGGAAAACAAAAACCAAACAGAAAACGACCCAGGGCGGGCGGCGGGGGCCCAGGACAGAGGGCTCGGAACAGAAAACAAAAACGAGCAACAGAAAACACAGGAGCACAAGACCATAGTTCAAATAAAGTTCAGGGGGCCGACCCAGAGCCCACCGGCACAAAAGTTCACGGGTCACACAGTCGGGGGGCCGACCGGGCGGGTGGCACAGGTGACAGAGCTGGTCCGGAGGCCGGCTGCGCGGAAGGCAACGGCGGCGGCAAAGGGGACGACTGAGCAGTTCAGGAGGCCGGCCGCGCGGAAGGCAGCGGCGGCGGCGAAGGAGACGACTGAGCAGTTCAGGAGGCCGGCCGCGCGGAAGGCAGCGGCGGCGGAGGAGACGACTGAGCAGTTCAGGGGGCCGGCCGCGCGGAAGGCAGCGGCGGCTCTCCAGTGTCAGGCGTACTGGCCGAGGCCCGGTGGGAACAGGACCAGACGAGGCAGGACCAGACGAGGCAGGACCAGACGAGGCAGGACCAGACGGTGGCGATGCGGGGGCCGGACCAGGCGTCGCTGCAGAGGCTGAGGCTGGACCAGGTGACGGCGAAGCAGGAGCTGAGGCTGAGGCCGGACTGGGCGAAGCAGAGGCCGAAGCCGGACTAGGCGGAGCAGAAGCAGAGGCCGACGCCGGACCGGGCGACATTGAAGGCGATGACGGGGCCGGACCAGGTGATGACGCACAGGCTGGAGCTCGACCAGGCGTGGCAGAGACGGAGGCTGGACCAGACTCGGATGAAGACTCGGATGAAGCCGGACCAGGCGAGGCAGAGGCGGAGGCTGGACCAGACGAGGATGAAGACTCGGATGAAGCCGGACCAGGCGAGGCAGAGGCGGAAGGTGGCTGGATGGGCTCCTCGGGCCCTCCAGCTGATGTGGCATGGTGCTGGACGGGCGGCTCGGGCCCCCCAGCAGACGTGGCATGAGGCTGGTGCGGTTCTCCTGAACCCCCAGCTGACGAGGAAGGTTGCTGGACGGGCTCCTCGGGCCCTCCAGCATAGACAGGAGGCTGAACGGGCCCCTCGGGCCCTCCAGCGGAGACAGGAGGCTGAACGGGCCCCTCGGACCCTCCAGCGGAGACAGGAGGCTGAACGGGCCCCTCGGACCCTCCAGCGGAGACAGGAGGCTGAACGGGCCCCTCGGACCCTCCAGCTGACGTGACGCGAAGCGGTGGCGTCGCCGCAGGGTGCCGGATAGGCACACCTGGGAGTCCAACAGCAGAGGCAGGATAAACTGTTATGAAGGCCCCTGGCTGGACTAGGAGCTGAGGAAACACAGGCTGCTGAGGCACAAACCCAGAGAGAGAGAGAGCAGGTAAAAGACAGTCTATAGGGCTTAACATCTTAACACAAGAAACCATGAAGTGGACAGTGGTAGGGACCACCAGTTCTGAGCCAGCAATCACTAGGTTCCCAAAGTCTGCATCAGTCCAAAGTGGCTCAGAGGTTACTAGCCCAGTCTGTGTAGTCCTAGGAGAGGTCAACATAAGCTGGTTGGACTCAACCGGTGGTAGTGTGCGACTCAGAGGAGCTGGTTCAACCATACGGAAAACAAGAATTGCCACTCGATCCACAAAAACAAGGCTTAGATCATCAGGAGCTAACTCCTGGAAAAACAGTAAACACACAGGTATGGACCTAACCAATGGCACCGTGGTAGCATGACTGTGGTGTGTTGGATGGATGTGTTTGTTGGAACCCGCACCCGCAGTGATCTGTGGCTTCAGAGTGATGACTATATTGAGTGGAGAGACAGATACAGATAAAACGGTACGTAAACCATTAACTGAAGCGGGTGACACTTCAGGCTGAGAGTGAGTGGTTACACCATTGTTCGAGGCCAAAATCCTATCTAGTGATGAGTTCACAGAGGCAGGAGAAAATGGTGTCACATTAACCCTGATCTCAGCCTCCATCTCCTGAGTGGAGGTAATGGTGCTGGAGCAAAACAGTTCAAAATCACCCTGTTTATTACCTTCAGGAAGACAGAAGTCATGTTGTGACATTACAGAGTCCAGGTCACCATGATCTGCAGTTATGTTTGCCTCATGATGACTTAACATGGGTTCATGATCAGTGTTCACAGTTTTCCGTTTGTGAGAAACAAGTGTAGCTGGGCAAACCGGAGCACTAGTTATGCTTCCGTTACCTTCATTCAGAGACTGGTGGAGGAGCAGGGCCGGGTCAGGAGGGAAGACATTAGCCACCGGCAACTCAGACTTGGTTGGAACTGCAGACACGGAAAGGGACACAAAAGGAAACACCTCCCTCCCACTATCAACATGAGAAGCAGTGGAAGTCTTTCTCAGTCTATGTGTGGATTCTAAGGTCCCTGCAGGAGTGAGTGAATTAGTCGTGAATGACTGAGAAGAACTGTCTCTAGCCTGCGGCTTGGTGAACAGCTCATTGCTAGCCATATCACCGGCTAAGTCTGTAGCCACCTCACATGCCTTCTGCTCAGAGGTAACTTGGAGTGACTGGACAGTTTCACTCACCTCCGAGCGTCGGGCAATGCGATGGCGACGCGAACGCCGTTTCCTTTTGGCCGTGGGCCCCGTTAACGTGGAAGGTGGAGCCTCCGGTGGCGTCACAGAGGCTGAGGAGGCGAGTGTTGGCGGGGCGGCAGGCGGGAGCTCCAGGCAACTCCGGGGGCTCCCAAGGGCTAGGCGTGTCCCGCGGAAAATCTCACCGTAGTGAGGAGCGAGCCATGGCTCCTCCCGTAGCTCTTCCTCCAGTTGCGCGCATGTGGCGCGCTGCCGCTCCTCGAGGTCGGAATCCGCGCCCCCCACAGCCACCTCGTGTTGCTCAGTGGAGGGCAGAACGGGCCGTGGCGGTGCGCGACAGCGGCGGGAACGCCGTTTCCTCTTAGGGGCGGCCGTGGGCTCAGCCTGGCCTTCCGTGGCGACCGGCTCCTCGCCCTCAGACCACATCCGTGCCAGGCAGGAAGCAGGAGACGAGTAGCCCGATCGCGGCGGCGAGGGTGGGTGGTCGATCTGTGGTGGGACAGCTGACGAGAGCTCCTCCTCGGTGATAAGCCAGGGCTTCCAACGGAGCTCGTCCTCCCGATATGCCCGTAACACCTGCTGCCGCTCCTCTTCACCGAAGTCGCTGGCCTCTGGCATCTCCGTGCGCCACGTAGTGTAGACAGGCGGTGGCGAAGATGTAGAAGCCGATGAGAAGCGAACAGGCGGCGTAACGGTGGTGAGCCCCATGGTCCCAATCCTGACCGTTTCCGGTTCTTTCTGGGACAGCTGCCCGGGGCGGATGCCCACGGCGGACACAAGAAAGTCCCGGATGTGGGGGCGCAGCGTGCCGAATAGCCACGGGAGCCCGGACACCATCCGCTGAAGACGGACGGCTACGGTCTCCCGGTATTCGCCTCTAGGCAGCGTCGCCCATTCCTCACAGTGGTATTCCACCGTGTAGACCAAGTCTTCCTGGAGGTCCGCAGAGGGGTTGTGAGCTGCTGGGTCCAGTTCGTGGTCGCGTTCTTCTGTCATGGTCGCTGTGTGGCAGGCAGGATGAGGACCCAAAATGCAAACTCACGGACTCAGGGGATAAACTCAAAATGCAGCTTTATGCTGACAGGTGACAAACAAAAGCAGTGATACCAAAGCAATACAAAACTAAACTACACTGGGAAAAGCTAATTGTAACATATACCAGAAGACACGGGGAGAACCACACACAGCATGAGGGAGAACGCGACGCCGAACAGAGGGAGACGCAGACAGAAATACACAGAGGGTTAACGAGGAAAGTGGGAACACACGGGGAACACAACTGACACAGATAACCATAACGAGAAAGGGCGGGGTGAACATAACACTGACGGGAGACGGGCAGAGTCAAACAGGAAGTACAGAGGTTCAGACAGGAGGAGAGAGAGCACGGGGAAAACACAGACATAACGGGCTGGGGAAACATGGAATAAAACATAAGGAGAGACGAGGGCTCACAGATACACAGAGGGGCACACAGGGGGTAAAAGCCACGAAGGGAAAACACTTAGGGAACAACACAACAGGGCAACTCAGGAAACATGGCCTAAATAGGGAACAAAATACAAACATACAAGAAAACTAAGAATACTGGGCCAACATGGCCCAGGACCATGACACCATGGTTGTTTCCTTATTAGATCGTTGGATAATGGCTTCATCTGTGGCCTAGTAAATGCAGAATTCCAAAATTTAATTAAACAGAACACTGGTCAAAGAACATTATACCAAATCTTATTTTAATCTGTGTCACTATTCCAAAAAATGTTAACATTAACACATTAGGTGAAAAAAAATGTATTCATTACAGCATGTGATTTGAGTCCTCAGAATAAGATAAGATAAGATAAGATAACCTTTATTAGTCCCACACGTGGGAAATTTGTTTTGTCACAGCAGGAAGTGGACAGTGCAAAAGTTATGAGGCAAAAATTAGAATACAATAAGAATAAATACAGTACACAACTGTACAGAATAGAATAAAATAAAATACTATATACAGTAGAATAAAATAAAAATAAATATACAATAAGATAAAAATAGAATACAAATACAAATACTATATACAACTGAGTAAAAATACAACGATGACAGAAAGGATTATTGCACTTAGTATTATTGCATATGTATGGATGTGTGTGCTTGATCAGTTAAAGTCTTTATTATGGAGTCTGACAGCAGTGGGGAGGAAAGACCTGCGAAATCTCTCCGTCCCACACCGTGGGTGCCGCAGTCTCCCACTGAAGGAGCTGCTCAGTGCTGTCACAGTCTGCTGCATGGGGTGGGAGATGTTGTCCATCAGGGATGACAGCTTAGCCGCCGTTCTCCTGTCACTCACCACCTCCACTGGGTCCAGAGGGCATCCTAGAACAGAGCTGGCCCTTCGGATCACCCTGTTCAGTCTCTTCCTGTCCCCAGCAGAGATGCTGCCGCCCCAGCAGACCACACCATAAAAGATAGCAGAAGCCACAACAGAGTCATAGAATTTCTTCAGGAGTGGGCCCTCCACTCCAAACGACCTGAGTCTCCGCAGCAGGTACAGCCTGCTCTGCCCTTTCCTGTAGAGGGCGTCTGAGTTATGAGTCCAGTCCAGTCTATTGTTCAGATGAACACCAAGGTACCTGTAGCTGTCCACAGCCTCAATGTCCATACCTTGGATGTTCAGTGGTTGCAGTGGAGAATGCTTGTGCCTGCGGAAGTCTACCACCAGTTCCTTGGTTTTACTGGCGTTGATCTGGAGGTAGTTCAGCTGGCACCAGTCCACAAAGTCTTGGGTCAGACCTCTGTACTCCTTGTCGTCCCCATCAGTGATGAGGCCGACTATTGCAGAGTCATCAGAGAACTTCTGCAGGAAGCACTGGGTGGAATTGTGGGAGAAGTCTGCAGTGTAGATGGTGAAGAGGAACGGAGCCAGAACCGTTCCCTGTGGGGCCCCCGTACTGCAGACGACCCTGTCCGACACACAGCCCTGAGTCCTCACATACTGTGGTCGGTCGGTGAGGTAGTCCAGGATCCAGGTAGTGAGGTGATGGTCCACTCCAGAGTTCACCAGCTTGTCCTTTACAACCAAGGGAAGAATGGTGTTGAAGGCACTGGAGAAATCAAAGAACATGATTCTCACAGTGCTTCCAGCGGTCTCCAGGTGAGCGAGGGAACGATGTAGGAGGTGAATGACGGCATCATTCGCTCCAATGCCAGGCTGGTAGGCAAACTGAAGTGGGTCCAGTGATGAGCTTATTAGGCGCCGAAGCTGAGCCAGGACCAACCGCTCCAGGGTCTTCATCAGGTGGGATGTCAGAGCCACCGGCCTGTAGCTGTTGAGGTCCTTGGTGCTCAAAAAGGTAATGCATTTCTGAAGTGAAATCTCCATGCAAAGAAGCAGAATACTGTCAAAGCATAGAGAGGTGTTCAACTATGAACTCCACACATACTTCTAATGCAGGTAAAAAAAAAAAAAAAAAAAAACGCACCCATGGTAAATTGTGAAAATCCCAGGTGATTCCTGGCATAGAGTGACAAGCAGCATTTTGTTAAAATTATTATTTTCCCTAAAGTGTATACAGAAATTAATTTTTTTTCTTACCTGGGCCGTGGGCTCCAGAATGTTCTGAAGTCTTCTTCCTATTTGTCCTCCTCGCCTTTTGAAGACCTTTATTAGTTTGTCAGATAGCACATCTATCTGCAAGAGTAATATGGACTGCAGTGGCATGGTGGTAATGTGCTTAAACTCTGCATTTATCTAAAAAGAGAAGTTGTCACATAAAAATGCTGTCAAAATCTCAAATCTCACAAGGTTACATCCACACAAAGTTGTTATTTTTTGTCATATTACTATTTATTAGCTATGGGTCCCATGTTGCTGAGCAGTTCCATAGTTGCCCTTACTTCCATACCACCCAAAGCCTGTTTGCAACCACAGCAGTTGCCTCCTTCTGGCCATTTTGCAGTTCTGCCAAATGACCCAGAAACTACATCTATTATTGTCATATACACATCAAGGTCTTTCATTAATACTTAGTTAAATTAGTTAATTTGACCTTTCCAGAAAATTTACCTTACAGAATGTGAGATAACATATGCAAATCTTCACTAGTAAATAAAAGAATGTTATTAAAACCTTAACTGTAACACCTCTATGTAACAACGCTAGAGAATTGTTCTGAAGCAACACCAATCTGCCCTTCAGCAGGGATAAGCACCATATATCGATACAGAAAAAATAAATTTAACGTATTTATATTGTCATTATTTTTATCTCTTTAAGCCCTCCTCTCAGTCTCTCTATAAATCAGTTAAAATAATTTGTTGGGTTTTTGTGTGTCTTTAACATGTTATCAGTACATTACATTCACTGCCCCAGAACATGAAATAAAGCCCCACGTCATGCACTTCCTCTCCTAATGAGTACTGCATAGGTGTCATGCCCTAAATAAACCGACTTTAGTGAAGACACCCCCCCCCCCCAACACACACAGAGCCCACCCCATGGCAAACTAGCTTATTTAACTGTTTAACTAAAACATTTTAGGTACAACCAGTTAACTAAATGGACACAAGTTTGTTAGTCTGTATTCACTGAGAAAAAACAAGCGAATGTGACTGGGCACGCACTGAAAAAAGGCTAATGCACAAAATATTGTCCCGCAGCTTAAGCTAGCATTATCGTTAGTTAACTTAAGGAATGACTTGTTTTTTCCATTATGTTGCTCAACAGCAATTCATGAGAAAAACTTCCCCATATAATGGATGTTCTCTTCGTTTCTGTCACGGTCCTGGGTTGGGTCGACCCAGTATTTTGAGTTTCTTATGTTTTGGTTTATTTTGCATTATGGAATAGTTATTCTCTGGTGATACTGTTTTGATTACAATTATATTCTGATTCTTTAGTTATCTGATGATGATGTTGATGATGATTATTTCTGGTTTAGGTTGCCTGTGCTTAGTCTTCTCTGCCCGTATGTCCCTCTGTTTGTCCATGACGTCATTATGCCTGTTTACGAGTCTGTCTCTGTCTGGCGTGTGCTTCCTGTTTTATTTTGTAGGTCTGTGCCCTTTGTCAGTGCGTTCAGCTTTGTGCTCTCCCTGTCTCGTCAGTGTAATCTACGTCAGCCGTGTCTCCCAGCTGTTTCCTCTTTGCTCCGTTCACCTCTTGTATTTAGTGTCTGTGTATTCCCCTACTCGGTGTCGCATCGTTAACGTCTGTTTACCCTCACTTCCTCCGTTTGCCAGCCAGCCTTCCTGCCTACTCATTCTGTTCTTCCAGTTTAGTTAGTGTTTTTCTGTTCTGCTTCTTACCAGCAATAAAGCTGTGTGTTTTGAATTACTTCCGCCTCAGTGAGTCCTGCATTTTGGGTCCTCTCTCCCTGCCTGCCCACACTCAGACATGACAGTTTCCTCTCAAACATGTAGTTTTCAGTTTACCTCGACAAAGTAAAGCTGAGCACCAAACGTAAACGAAGCGAAGACAAAAAATGGCGGACCGCCACAGTGAATGTGTGAGCAGTCACATTGGCAGCAGACATGTTTCAACAAACTAGTCATATCCCAGCCCTACATTAGCTTGTTTAATGGTTAAGACACTGCAGGTACCACCACTTACTACAGACACCGATGCAAGTTTGTAATAGTCTGTTAATTTAGACTGAAAGAATATACAAACAATATTAACTCACATTATATATGTTAATTACTAATTTGCTTATCGCATAATTTCGGTTACCATTAGCTAACTGGAGCCTAACATTGGCCTTTCATGGTTTTCGATAAACAGCCCACATACCTGTAAAATAACAACACCCCAGTAAAAGTCCACATACAGTGGGGCAAAAAAGTATTTAGTCAGCCACCGATTGTGCAAGTTCCCCCACTTAAAATGATGACAGAGGTCAGTAATTTGCACCAGAGGTACACTTCAACTGTGAGAGACAGAATGTGAAAGAAAAATCCATGAATCCACATGGTAGGATTTGTAAAGAATTTATTCGTAAATCAGGGTGGAAAATAAGTATTTGGTCAATAACAAAAATACAACTCAATACTTTGTAACATAACCTTTGTTGGCAATAACAGCGGTCAAAGGTTTACTATAGGTCTTTACCAGGTTTGCACACACAGTAGCTGGTATTTTGGCCCATTCCTCCATGCAGATCTTCTCGAGAGCAGTGATGTTTTGGGGCTGTCGCCGAGCAACACAGACTTTCAACTCCCGCCACAGATTTTCTATGGGGTTGAGGTCTGGAGACTGGCTAGGCCACTCCAGGACTTTCAAATGCTTCTTACGGAGCCACTCCTTTGTTGCCCGGGCGGTGTGTTTTGGATCATTGTCATGTTGGAAGAACCAGCCTCGTTTCATCTTCAAAGTTCTCACTGATGGAAGGAGGTTTTGGCTCAAAATCTCACGATACATGGCCCCATTCATTCTGTCCTTAACACGGATCAGTCGTCCTGTCCCCTTGGCAGAAAAACAGCCCCATAGCATGATGTTTCCACCCCCATGCTTCACAGTAGGTATGGTGTTCTTGGGATGCAACTCAGTATTCTTCTTCCTCCAAACACAACGAGTTGAGTTTATACCAAAAAGTTCTACTTTGGCTTCATCTGACCACATGATATTCTCCCAATCCTCTGCAGTATCATCCATGTGCTCTCTGGCAAATTTCAGACGGGCCTGGACATGCACTGGCTTCAGCAGCGGAACACGTCTGGCACTGCGGGATTTGATTCCCTGCCGTTGTAGTGTGTTACTGATGGTGACCTTTGTTACTTTGGTCCCAGCTCTCTGCAGGTCATTCACCAGGTCCCCCCGTGTGGTTCTGGGATCTTTGCTCACCGTTCTCATGATCATTTTGACCCCACGGGATGAGATCTTGCGTGGAGCCCCAGATCGAGGGAGATTATCAGTGGTCTTGTATGTCTTCCATTTTCTGATGATTGCTCCCACAGTTGATTTTTTCACACCAAGCTGCTTGCCTATTGTAGATTCACTCTTCCCAGTCTGGTGCAGGTCTACAATACTTTTCCTGGTGTCCTTCGAAAGCTCTTTGGTCTTGCCATGGCGGCGTTTGGAGTCTGACTGTTTGAGGCTGTGGACAGGTGTCTTTTATACAGATGATGAGTTCAAACAGGTGCCATTCATACAGGTAACGAGTGGGGGACAGAAAAGCTTCTTACAGAAGACGTTACAGGTCTGTGAGAGCCAGAGATTTTCCTTGTTTGAGGTGACCAAATACTTATTTTCCACCCTAATGTACGAATAAATTCTTTACAAATCCTACCATGTGGATTCATGGATTTTTTTTTCACATTCTGTCTCTCACAGTTGAAGTGTACCTCTGGTGCAAATTACTGACCTCTGTCATCATTTTAGGTGGGGGAACTTGGACAATCGGTGGCTGACTAAATACTTTTTTGCCCCACTGTATATAAAGGGTCTACACTCTTTCTCACTGGTGTGTTAGCTTTAAAATCGTATTTACCTTCAAGTGTAAAACTCCAGATGGTAGTAGATTTTCCAAAGCGAGAGACAAAAATGGCGGACAGTGCAGCCGATTTTTCCTTTCCAGGGGGCGGAGCTTGAGGATAAAACACGACTAACTTGTTTCTTTTCAACATGATTTGTTCTAAAAGAATGAATATTCTTAAAGAATATGTGAAAATTAAAAGAAAAATATGTTTAGATGTGAAATTTAAATTAGTCATGGTGGATATATGAAGTAATTCTATGCAAATTCAACAACCACCCTATTGCATTTTTTTCAGTGTGGGTCGCAGTGGTGGAAAATAGAGTTGTCTGGCTTTAATACCTTCTCCTCTCTTGGTAGTGGATCATTTGTCTCCTTGGGTCACTTCTTCTATGGTGAGTTAGATTGCTTCACTTCCTTGAAACATTTTTTCAGACTTCAGGGTGATGAATCATCAGATTACTCCCTGGTAAGAAGCGCCCACCCACACTCACTAGCAAAATGAGACATGTGTTGAATTGGAAGCAAGAATTTCAGCATTTTCCTACTAGTGGGGTTAGTGAGCTAGTTGGTGCTAATTTAATAGGGACATACTGTACTTTACTACACCATAAACATATTAACACTCACAGTGTAAGTGACTTTGAAAGTTTTTAGTGGGTGTTAAGGTTCAAAATATTGGGGATGGAGACAAGAGAAAAAACCACAATAACAACACTGGTCCGGCCGGGTTGAGTCAAACGATGATTTAATGATCACACACGTGGGAGATGGACACTGTATGCAGACAGCCTCAAAATCTCAAAATGGTGGAGCATTGCTCAAACTTTTATAACCTCTGGTGCCTCCACCTTATCATAAAAAGCCTAAACATTCACATGCTCTCTCTCACACAGCGCCTAAGCTACGACCTTGGCTCCCTGTTTATCTGCTCCTGCTGAAATGGGGCAGAAAACTCCAGCACACTCTGTTCTCTTCTACTCAGACAAATTAGACAATAACCTTCTGCGAACAGTATTTCTTATAACTCAGCAATATAATGCATCATAAAACAATATCATTCATTCACAACAAGTCAGCAATTTAATGTAATGCAAATCAGTTTAACTAATGCAATAGTTATCAGCTTCTTCTAATTCAGGAGAATAATGCAAACTAAAACTACATAATAATTCACAATCTTTAATTAGGGGTATAACATGGCATAAAATAATATCATAATTTTACATGGGGCACCTGATTTAAAATTTATAATTTAATGCAAACCGAGAGACATCCCAATTACATCTCACTTAGGACACATGATTCGAAGTCTCTTTTGTGCCAACAAATATCTCAGCATGTTTCTTTTTCAAGTACCCAACTATACCCCAAATCTACAATGTGGACATTGGGAAATTATGATTTAGAGTGTGAGTTGATAGAAAAATGGTGTTGTTTTATAATTATCAGCGCTTCCTTTATAGAAACTGATTGAATGGGAGGTGATGAAATTTGTCATGAGATTCATGATGCTGTGATCAGCAGTTTGTACATGTCTGCTTAAGTCAGACCAAACCCACAGGCCTCAGACAGGAAGTAGTGTCTTCCTGGTCAGTTAAGTTTGATTTTCATCTGCCTCCACTCTGGTTCTTGGATGAGCTCATGGCAGAGATCTCTTAATATCTGAATTATAGGTGAGTACATTTTTTGTTCCCACATCCTTGACTTAAAACACCTGTTCATTACTGTAAAATAATGTTGAATTAAACTTTTCAGTTTCTTTAAGACAAATAGGTCTCAGTTCCTGTTTAACATCTTTGCACATTTTTGATGACGCAGATCTATTCAGAGACTTGCTACATCCCTATTTAATGCACTGTTTTCAAAGCTGTAGTTTTGGGTAATGGACCTGTTAAACTTTAAACTTAATCAAAAATTAAAGTAAAAGATTCTTTTCTGTCTCAATTCTGTATCATCCAAACAAGTCATAATACCTACCGGACCCACTCTGAGTCTTATTCTGAGTTTTCTTTTTCTAACTGTAACCAAATGTTTTCTAATGCACCACTTCTTGGGTTTCTTTCTACAATAATTTAAAGTCTCTTCTTATGAAGTAAAGTTTATTGAAATAGCGTGAGTAATTTAAAGAAATACATTCATTTCTCATATAATTTCAATTGAAAAAGTACAGGGTCTCTACAGTAGCCTTTAATGCTTGGATGAGAAGCGGTAACCAAAACGTTTGTTTGGACTAGTGCTTGCATTATATTCATATATTTCTTTTCTCTTTGTTTTAAACATAAAATTAACAAGTCACATTAGATAGTAACAGATATTAATAAAATATTAGATAAAGAATTCATTAATTTCAATGTTTTTTTCTTTATATTTACAATACAGCAAAAAATACAGTATAATTACTGACACAGTACACTGCACTTGCTCCCAATTTTGTTCCATTACATTTCTCGTGTCTGTGTTTACCAGATTATATGTGCAACTTATTTTCCCCATTCAACAGTAGCAGACTTTATGCTTTGATTAGATTTTTTTAATGACAATTATATTTATATAGTACTATATTACATCAAAACTGTATGTCGTTAGCACAGAAAATAAAGAAACACAAAAAGTAAGTTTACAATCCCGTAAGGCAGTGAAAAACATCAGAATGAAACAAAAACAGAACAGAACAAAAAAACGTAAATAAAAAGGTTTTTGAATGTCCACAATCCCTGAATGGTAAATGGCCTGTATTTGTATAGCACTTCACTTAGTCCCTAAGGACCCCAAAGCGTTTTACACTACATTCAGTCATCCACCCATTCACACACACATTCACACACTGGTGATGTCAGCTACATTGTAGCCACAGAAACCCTGGGGCGCACTGACAGAGGCGAAGCTGCCGGACACTGGCACCACCGGGCCCTCTTGACCACCACCAGTAGGCAACGGGTGAAGTGTCTTGCCCAAGGACACAACAACCGAGACTGTTGGAGCCGGGGCTCGAACCGGCAACTTTCTGATTACAAGACGAACTGCCAACTCTTGAGCCACGATCGCCCGAAAACAACTTGGAAGCATACTTTTTTCTGATTCTGGTAGCAGTTCAAAGATCTCAAGCTTATTAGTTTGTGAAGAGATTTTAGATCATCAGAGAAAAGTGAGGACAAACAACTATCCGTCATATTCATAAGAATGGTGGAATATAGAGTTATTCTTTATGACAGCACCAAGTCGGAGCATGTAAATGTTAAACAGTAATGGACCAAGGACAGACCCTTGAGGAACCCCTGAATAAAGTTTTATTTTTTCAAATCTAAAACTGATGACTGAAAAATAAACACTTCCACCCTTTGGATACGATGTGAGCCAATCACCACATAGAACCACTAGAAACCACGTAGAATCACTAGTGATCAATCTTTGCTCACTAGTGATTCTATGTGGTTTTTCTTGAAGTGGTGTGGTTACCTCACATATAAAGGAGGCAGGGAAAATGTCTGACTTTAGGAAGATGTTAAACTTCTTTTAGATCTTCAGATTATTATCAGTAGTATTAAAAGCAGTAGTAGTATTAATAGTTTATCAGGGATTAATCGATTATCAGTGAATAAAATAAAAGCAGAATTAGACTGGTTATTGTTTACCAGTTGGGAGATGTAGGATTGTCTGGCTGATTTGTTTTTCAGTGTTACAGCAGTAGATTTTTTTATAGACTATAAAATTGGTTTGTAAATTGTGGATTGCATTTATTAATAGATTTTTACAGGAGTGATGTGGTCAATAGTTTGATAAATTGCATGAAAGTTGTCCATCATTTAATCACATAATAACAGGACAAGTAATGTGCAATTTGAAAAAGGTTCACTATTTTCTTTCAAACAGCCATATCACAGTCTAACAGGAGGATATAAGATAAGATAAAACTTTATTAATCCCTCGGGTGGGTTCCTCTGGGAAATTCAGATATATAGTGCTTGTTATGGGTGGGATGGGGGGTTCATGAGGAGCAGCCCCAAAAGCAGACTTGGGAGAGAAAACGAAGTATAACAAAAGGCGAGCTCTTTATTTAAGGCTGATATCCAAGCAGAAAAACAAGGCAAGGCAAACTGAGGCAAAAGACTGAACTGAAACCTAAACTGGGATCAACTAAAGCTAAACATGTAAACTATGACATGAACATGAACATGGCCTGAACAGGATCATGCAAAACTATGACATGAGGTAAGCAAACAAGAGCATGACCATGATGTCATGATCCTGGGTCATTTGATCCACCGTTTTGAATTTTAATGTATTTTGACGTTTATGGTTTATTTTTAAGTTCTTCAGGTTATCTAAGTTCATTTCTATTATGCTTGGGTTGCCGTTATAGTTTGTTTTTTCTGAGATTCCCCTCGTGTCTTCACCCCTGTGATTATGTCTCAAGTCTGACAAGACAAATTACACAGAGGAGAAGAAAAGTCTAATAACTAAGGAGACATAGTAAACAAAGTAAAGTAAAATTTAGTAAAAATATAGTAAGACAGCAGGAATAACGTCAACACTTTATAATGTCAAAAACTTTATGTTAAAACGAGTGACTTATGACAAGGAAATCACAAAGGAAATACAGTGGTCTCTCGCTATATCGCGGTTCGCCCGCCTAGCTGTTTCGTGGATTCTTTTTGTGTGCAATTTTGCATGCTTTTTTTTGTACAGCACATTGTGTGCTGCGTCCTGATCGGCTGTACACCAAGCTAAGCACTAAGCTTGTCAAATTTACATAAATCTTCGATCGCTAGCAGTGTGACTCTGAAGTTCTGTACTGTATGTTTGTAGGTTTTCTCTCCAAGAAACACATCAATGTCGATGAAACTCTACTCCCATGTTCAGATCCTGAAAACAGGGTTTGATATTTGATTTCATTCTATAATACTAGACATATTGTTGTATGAAGGTTTGAACTTTGACAGTGTATAAAATAAAAGAGAAAAGTGTTAAAATGTTCATGCGTGTTTGAAAAAAGTGTATAAAGTGTGTAGTGAGGGGTTTTGCAGCCTTAAAACATATATAATAATTGTAAAAACAAAAGCTGGCTACTTTGTGGATTTCATTGCGGGTCATTTTTGGAACATAAGTCCCGCGATAAAAATGAGGGATCACTCTAATAAAAGTTTATGATGATCATAATTTTTCTGAACATCACAAAAATATATTTCATAACTTGTTAATAATCAATTATCATATGACCACAAAATATGATCACTAATAATATGCCAATAGCATCGGGTGATGACTATAGGTGTTAAGACTGAAATTAAAACGATGGAACAATAATTCATAATGCTGTGCTGTTGCCATTTTAAGGAAAAAAAAATTTTTTTAGACCAAAATGTCTTTTTAAACAGCTGTTTTTGTGTGGTTGTGTGTTTGTAAGAAAATCTGTTGTCACGGTTCTGGGTCAGTATTGACCCAGCATTCTGAGTTCTGGTCTATTTCTGAATGAACGTTTTGTTTCTCTGGTGTTTTGTTGATGATGATGATTATTATTGTTTGAGTTCTATGTGTTATATTCGGTATGCCTGCTTATGAGTCTACGTCTGTGTCTCTGTCTGTCGTGTGCTTCCTGTTTTATTTTGTAGGTCTGTGTCCCATGTCAGTGCGTTCAGCTTTGTGCTCTCCCTGTATCATCAGTGTAATCAGCGTCAGCCGTGTCTCCCAGCTGTTTCCTCTTCGCTCCGTTCACCTCTTGTATTTAGTGTCTGTGTCTTCCCCTACTCGGTGTCGCGTCGTTAACGTCTGTTCATCCTCTTACCTCCTCCATGCTGTGTGTTTGTCATGTTCCGGTTCTCCAGCACCACTGTTTGTAAGTTTTTGTTCAGTTTTGTGAGTCATAGTTTATAGTCATAGCTCATGGTTTTGAAGTCTAAGGTGTTGTCATTTAGACCCAGAGTGGCTGCTGTGTGAAGATGCACCTGATTCTCAGAGTCAGGTGCATGCTGA
Source organism: Astatotilapia calliptera (assembly GCF_964374335.1). Lineage (NCBI taxonomy): Eukaryota > Metazoa > Chordata > Actinopteri > Cichliformes > Cichlidae > Astatotilapia > Astatotilapia calliptera. Next base: position 35,266,812 of record NC_137431.1, read on the forward strand.
GCATGCTGAGTTAGACATTGTGTAAGCCTTTGTAAGTTGATTCAGATTCTTTTTGAATGAAACTTTATTAGGTATTGTTTGTCTAAAAAAGAAACATTTGCTTAAAATGACCACAGCATACCATTATTATTATTGAGTCATTTAAATTTCCATCTCACTATATACACACACACACACACACACACACACACACACACACACACACATATATATATATATATATATATATATCTCAAATCACTTTTATTGTCACATCACATGTGCAGGCACATTGGTACAGCACATGTGAGTGAAATTCTTGTGTGCGAGCTTCACAGGCAACAGAGTTGTGCATATGTATGTATGTGTGTATGTATATATATATACACACACACACACACACACACACACACACACACACACACACACAGAGAAAAAGAGAAACAAAGTAGAAGAACATATTGCAAATTGGTCTGAGTAGAGTGTGTGTGAGTGTGATGAGGGATAGTCAGACCATGGCTCAGACTGGTGGGTGGGATAGTGATTTAAGTGTACTAACTGTGTTTTTCCTCCATATATCAAATTAGTTTTCAGCCATGGGAGACTGGTCTTACCTGCTGACACTGCTACACAAGGTCCAATCTCATTCAACTATAGTGGGCAAGATCTGGATGAGCGTCCTCTTCCTGTTCCGGATCTTTGTCCTAGGTGCTGCTGCAGACAATGTTTGGGCAGATGAAGTGTCAGAGTTCTACTGTGACACTCAGGAACCAGGATGTGAACATGCTTGCTACAACTGGAAGTTTCCAATATCCTTTGTACATTACTGGGTCCTGCAGATCACCTTTGTGTCAACTCCTACCCTTGTCTTTCTGGGATATGCTGTACACATAATTCATAAAGAGAAAAAAATGATGGAACAGCTGCAGGATGGTGTTGATGGAATTAAATTAAAGAAACGTAAATATACGGATGATCGTGGAAAGGTGAAGTTAAAAGGGACACTCTTTTGCACGTATGTGACACAGCTCTTTTTAAAGATCTTCCTGGAAGTTGGATTTAGTGTGAGCCAGTTTTTTATCTTTGGTTCTCCATTCATTCACTTAAAGTTCCACTGTAAAATGTCTCCTTGCGCCGAAATGGCTGGTGCCCAGTGTATGGTCTCCCGTCCCACAGAGAAAACGATCTTTATCTTTTTTATGCTTGCAGTTTCAGGCATTTCAGTACTCCTGAATATAATGGAGATCATTTACTTGTGCTGTACAAGGAGAAGAGATAACAGGAAACAGTTTTTATGTGAACAGTATGAACTCAGTTCACAGTATCAGCCATTCAGTGGAGCTGGCCAAAACACAAATCGCCCTCATGGAGGAGTTCCATTGTTCACTCCGCCAGCTCGTGCTAAGACGGGACTCAGCGCTAATGAGAACCACAGTGATTCCATCGTTAAAGAGAAGGATACCTGACAGAAAGGATCTCTGAGTAATTATACATAATCATTTGACAGAATCTGCTCTTATTGAACTTTTTGTAACTAACTTTAAACATAAGAGCCTTGTATGATGATTAGCAATATGAATTATTTCTGTTATGCATTGTTCAGAAATCTGTTTTTTTAATCCACTTTAAAAATATTTAACAATCATTAATAAAAAACTGATTATCATTCCACACTCTTCTTTGTACATTGACACTGGGCAGGATAGCCTATATTCTTGAAAGAAGGAAAAAGAATGTGGCTTAATTGCACAAGGCTGCTGATGTTCACTCCTCAGAGTTCCAACTCGAAATAAGTTCCCGGCTGACTCTATATCCCTTTATACCCTTCCCTCTTTTCAAACTTGTATTAACCCTATCTGTGTAAACTCTTTTTAAGATTCCCTGCATATTTCAATTTAAACATCGTAAAATCTATTGTTTTTAATATGTAACACTTTTAACTGTATTTGTTTTGTGTAAAATATTTTTTGGTGTAAATAAAATGTTTTTAATATTGTACCATATTATAAGCCTTTTTGAATAGAGTGATGTTGATGGGTTAGGAAGAAAGAAAATGGGGGCTCTGTTGCTGAAGGAAACTGGGCACCAATGCACGGGCCATCCTTGCTCCTGACTCAAGGACCCATGTCCCATACTTGCTGCCCTGGGAAAACATGTTTCTTTCACATCCTGAGTCTGAAGTACAGGGAGAGAGGGAAAGAGAGAGAGAGAGGGTTGAGTTTGGGGTCTAGGGTCATCCCAGCAAAGGGTTAGGAGAAGGTAAGATGGGTTAGGGGGAGAGGGACTGAGCCTGCCACCTCTGTGAGGTAGGAAA